>NC_139642.1:28487419-28587419 GCF_964638095.1 Poromitra crassiceps
ATTTAAATTGAAAAGTAAAGTAGACGACTTTATAGCCTACATTATATTAACTCCAAATAATGAATTATAGACGCACGTGCATAGAGCATGGGGCAACACCTCAACAATGAATTGCCTACAACTTTAGGCCTATACATATTATCAGATCAAATTAAATCTTTCAAAATCAACCAAAAAACAACCATAACTTATTGCTGACTGGCTCATGCCAGGGGAAGGTATCTCAATGTCTCCACTGACAATAGCCAATAGCCAAAGCGATGGTGATGAACACTCGATCGCGAAATATGCGGAACTGATTGACTGACTGGTTGAACGCATTGAACACCATGCACATGTTGACGACGATCCATAAGCGAGTATTTCTTTAAACACCAGACTAGACTACACCGGTCTTCTTTAAACACCAGACTAGACTACACCTGTCTTCTTTAAACACCAGACTAGACTACACCTGTCTTCTTTAGGTGGCTTCCATAAGGTGTGATGCTGCATACGGGCCCAGGCAGCAGGATGCTCTGCTTCTCATTACACACACAACACACTTGCTGCCAGGCTGCTTCACACCTTTCTCACTCTCTCTCTCTCTCTCTCTCTCTCTCTCTCTCTCTCTCACTCTCTCACTCTCACACACACACACACACACACACACACACACAGACCTCCAGGATAAAAGTGCCTCGTTCCCACCCTCTCATTTGCCCTCCCCTCTTTCACACACTTCGTTCCTGTTCTTTTGTCTCCCTCCTGCCCTCCCTTCGTTTCCCTCATCCTCTCCCGTCTCTCTGACGACAGTGGTGATGGTGATGATGACGATGATTCATGTTGTGAATCACAGACAGATCATCAAAGGTTTCATCCCACATGTCTCTCTCTCTCCTCTCCTCTCCTCTCCTCCTCTTGGAAGGTCTCTTCAAAATGATCTCGTTCACTCACTCACTCACTCACTCACTCACTCACTCATCTCTTTCCGTCTTCCTCACTATCACTCACCCTCCTCTACCAAGAGGGCATGTTCAGCAACCTGTGCTCTCCCTCCACCTCTCTCCATCCCTTTGTCCACTAAGAGCTTTAGGAGTGTGTGCCTTGTGGTTGGACTGAAGCGGCTGTATACTGTAGCCCAGGAGAGAAGCTATTATCGTACTTTTGGAAAATGTGCTAGCTCTAAATGGATACTCGGTAGCCCTAACCCTCCCAGTTGGTATTCCTGGTATTGTGTTGTTTTTGTGTGTGATCCTCTGGTGCGTGTCCAAACTGCGGATGCTTTTGCGTCAGACTGCTGACTGTTGTTTGAAATAACTCCCACCATTAGGGTGAGTCAGATCCTACTGTCCCACAGCCACCACCACTGGATGGCTCTTATTAAAGCAACTACGTCTGCACCATACACTCTCAAATTCAAATTCAAAAGGGCTTTATTGGCATGACAAGGTGCATCTTACATTGCCAAAGCATACATTAGCAACACTTAGCAATTACAAAGAATCAAAAACACAAAACAAGGCATTTTGTTACTCAGTAACATAAATCACAAAACCTTAAGATATTCAAAGAGGAAGAGAAAAGAAAATTAAATGGAATGTGATAAGATAGAATATAATAGAAGACTATTGTTGTCCGGAATCTATTCAGAATAATAACAGAACTGTAATAAATGGGCAGTTAAATGGTGATAGTGCAAATAGAGAGCAATTACAATTACTCTCTCTCTCTCTCTCTCTCTCTCTCTCTCTCTCTCTCTCACACACACACACAAGCTTTCTCTCGCTCTCTCGCTCTCTCACACACAAAAGCTTGTGATGTACATCCTGTCACATTGTAGGGGTGAAGAAGTGTCAGTGCTAACCAGTCAAGCAGTGTGCGAGAGGTTTGACGTCAGTGAGGCTTGAGACTTTCTGTTGCTGACTAGATGGAGCCGTAACCATCTCGTTATAAAACAAAGGAAGAAGTGATCCTATTATAATAACATTAATGTAATATAATCATCTGCAATGACTCATACACTGTATCATTGGTATTATCTGTGTGTGTCCCTCCTCTATCATCCACACTCAGGTCTGGTTGCGTTTCGGCAGCACCTCCAGAACCTGGCACGGACCAAAGGCATCCTGGAGCTGAACAAGGTCCAGATGCTGGTGGAGCAGATGGGCTCTGGAGAAGGGGCAGCCATGGGCCCCCTGGGGGCACAGCACCACTTGCACAACCTCCTGGAGGTCAGCCGTACTGCATAATCACACACACACACACACCCTACACCCCATCCCGTTCCAGATCTTTCTCTTCCCAAAGCCTTTCTCAGCCCCAGTCCCTCGCTATCCTCGATGGCTCGCCCCTTGTGCTCCCCCCCCCCCCACCCCCCAGGCTGTTGTGTAACCCCAGGAGAGGCAGCCAACTGTGGCTTGTTTACTGTCTCCTCGTCCCCCGGGGGCCTGGAGCCTGGAGCCCGGGCCAAAGTGAATGGAGCCATTGTTGAAGTCACTCACACTCACCATAGTAGTGACTGGTACTCAATAGGCCTAAACTGAACACGCACACACACACACACACACACACACACAGGCACGTACGCACATCGACACGCACACTCTCTCATAGACAAACCGAATGCAAGTGAAACACTATTTTGAGGAAAGACATACAGGCCTTTCTTTACTGTAAACAGCACACAGACAAGATCTGGAGGTTTTCCGTTTGCCGATCTCCAATAATGTAATAATGCAGCTCTTTGTGGGTTATGTGATGCTAGGGCCCATCATCCTTTTAATTAGTTTTGATGTCATTGAACTGATGTGTAACCCCTGTGGTACATCCCTGTGGTACATGCCATTTGGAGTAGGGCATCTGGCTGAACCGTCAACACAAAGGCATTTAGACAGGAGACGGCACGGATAATCCCGTTACACCGCATGATGGAGCACACCGACCCCCGACACACAGCCTCATGACCTTACAGTGGAGGGGATTTGCGTGCGTTTGTGCACGCGTGTACACGGACGCCAACACGCGTGTACACGGACGCCAACACGCGTGTACACGGACGCCAACACGCGTGTACACGGACGCCAACACGCGTGTACACGGACGCCAACACGCGTGTACACGGACGGCAACACGCGTGTACATGGACGCCAACACGGCTTGTTGTAAGTTAACACATGTCCTGCTTTGTGTCTTTGACTGAAGGGTGAGGCGACCAAACAGCAGGAGAACCTAGCTTTATATCAGGGTGGGCTCCAGCCACCGCTCCTGTCCCGCAGACAGAGTCTGGAGACGCAGTACCTCACTCACAGGCTACAGGTACTGTGTACCTCACACAAAGTACCTCACTCACAGGCTACAGGTACTGTGTACCTCACACAAAGTACCTCACTCACAGGCTACAGGTACTGTGTACCTCACACAAAGTACCTCACTCACAGGCTACAGGTACTGTGTACCTCACACAAAGTACCTCACTCACAGGCTACAGGTACAGTGTACCTCACACAAAGTACCTCACTCAGAGGCTACAGCTACTGTGTACCTCACACAAAGTACCTCACTCACAGGCTACAGGTACAGTGTACCTCACACACAGGCTACAGGTACTGTGTACCTCACACACAGGCTACAGGTACTGTGGAACACCAGCTACACTCGCACATTAGCTTGTTCACTGATGAGCAGGTTCATCCAAGTGTGTTAAAGCCTGCCACATTCCACCTCTATCATTGCCTGTTGCTTGTGTGCTTAGGCCGTTGCAGACCTGTCTTATTGTAGTTTAAAAAACAAAGTGTCCTTTTGCTTAACATTCAATGATCTGTTAGTATGTAAGCAGTAGCAGCTGAATTTGCTGAGACATTTGAGCTACTTTATCATCATGGTAGTTAGCCTGATTAGAGTAACCAGTCTCTCTTGTGTCCAGCAGGCCGGCGTCTTGGCTAACAGCCCTGCTAGCCAGCTCTTCTGTAACGAGACTCGAAGCTTAGAGCAACAGCTACAGGAACACAGGTAAGCCATGCTGTAGCTTAGCTTAGAGCAACAGCTACAGGAACACAGGTAAGCCATGCTGTAGCTTAGCTTAGAGCAGTGTTTCTCAAACAGTGGTCCGCGGACCACTGGTGGTGCGCCCCCTAGTGGTCCGTGAGTACGGTAGATAGATCTTTTTTCCTTTTTTTTTTACCTCCCACTATCCAATCAGAGAAATGTTAAGTTTTCTGGGAAACGGAAGGTCAGATCGTGATGCATATTAAGGACTATATGTATTTTTTCATCCCAAATCCATCCCCGAGTCTCTACGAGTTACGGTTGCGGAGATAGGTCCGCTCTGCATGCAGGGCTACAGGAGACAGACAGAGTAGGCTACAGCGGGGGGTTGGGAGTTCCAAGTTACTGACCAAACACTCTATTTCAGTGATTGCTGTCAGAATATAGAGCCATTTAACACTTATTTGAACACAAAAACATCACTGAATGCAACTTTAAAATGGCAACAGATAACCTATTTGACTTTGGCAACATTGTGCATTTATTGAACTTGAAAAAACTTTCTTTGAACTTTGAATATATTTGAACTGAAAAGGAGAAATAAATGTGAAAAAAAAGGTAAATGGACTAAAATAAATTGTATATATTTTTTTATATCGGTTATCTTGTTTTCATAATTGTGGGAAGCCAGAAATTTGATTTATTGTACAGCCTTATTGCTATTTGTCATTTAATTAGCCTGTAATTTGTCATTTACAGTTGAAGTAGTAGGCCTATTGTTTTTGGGGATGTTTTGGGAGTTTGGTGGTCCCTGAGTTTTTTTTTATTGGTCAAGTGGTCCTTGGTCTGAAAAAGTTTGAGAAACACTGGCTTAGAGCAACAGCTACAGGAACATAGGTAAACCATGCTGTAGCTTAGCTTAGAGCAACAGCTACAGGAACACAGGTAAAGCATGCTGTAGCTTCAACACAACTATCACTGCCACACAGCTCATTTAGACTCTTTACTGTTGTATTATTTCTGACACTTAATACATTTTGTTTGCATTCATTTAGCTGTGGTGGCCGTCTACACCTGGGAAATTGCCCCCACAGCTAGAAATTAAATCACCTTTGCATTATCCCCACTAAAAAAGCAATAACAGTCAAATTGTCCATGTATCATTCATTATATACATATCTAAATAAGAGCTAGTATTAAATTGCACACCACCTACTGGACCCCACCCCCCACATCTAAAATACATTGTGTATGAATAAAGTATCTCTTCTTGTTTCACATTTTATAGTGATAATGTTGATGAAGGTCTAAGGACATACGACAGAAGAAGAAGTGATAATGTTGTTTTTTTCCTGTTCATCATTCTGATTCTGCCCACACTGCAAAATGCCTATCCATTAATTTGGCTTATATAGTGCTCTGTGTGTGGGCGTGTCTCTTGTGTTGATCTAACTGGGATCTGCCTCTCTCTCTCCACAGACTGAACCAGAAGAGGATGTACATCCAGCAGCAGCCACAGGGCATGGGACTGCAGACCTACTTCAACCAGATGCAGATAGCGGAGGGCTCCTATCCCCCGGGGGGTGCTGTCCTGGACCCCACTGCTCTGCCCGGGTCCCCTCAGGGCCCCCTCATGTCGGCAGCCCACCACCCGCAGACCCAGCACCAGGGCAGCCCTCAGCCCTCCCCCCCCTTCAGCCACCCCCAGGGCCTGGTCCCCCTGATGGAGCCGGGCGAGGCCCTGCTGTACGATCCCTACATGAGCCACCACCACTACCCCCAACACCTGTCCCCCGGCCCCCACCTGCACCACCCGCTCCACCACCCCCAGTCTCACGACACCTCCGCCGGGGGCCTGGGCTACAGCTACAGCTGTGAGCAGCCGGCCCTGGGACCTTCCACTGAGGCACTTTACCCAGAGCAGTATGACTTCCCCCTGGACCCCGGGCCACTGCCCCTGCCCGGCCCGGGAGACCTTTCCCGGGCAGAGGCCGGGGCTTTGGCCGGGCCCGGGCAGTACGAGGGACTGGCCCTGCCTGAGCTACAGAGCTCGCTCCTGGACAGTGAGATGATGGAGACAGTGGACCCCCAGCACGGCTTCGTCCTGGTCAACTGAAGCCAGACGCAGGGGTTAATAGCAGGCAGTATTAAGCAATGAGAACCTACGCAGCATTAAGAGCAGAGCGAATGGGGAGAAGCGGAGGCCTCAAAGGGTAGCAACAGGGAAGGAAAAGTGTTTAATTTTTGTACGACTAATACGAACTCTACTCCTTAGTTGTGACGAACCTCAGAAAACCTCTCTACCAAAATCCTCCCTTAGCCTAGCTCCCTGTGTTCCTCTCCTCCTCTGTTCTCGTTCTCACCTGCTCCGTGAGGCAGGTGCGGGCCTGGCGTGGCACAGCCTGTGCCAAGGCTTTGCCGGGCTGACTGGGAGAGGCCGCCGCTGGCTTGGATGTTTGTGTCACCTGTGAGGTGGCGAGCTGGCGTGGATGTTTGCGTCACCTGGGAGGTGAAGGTGACGAGCTCTTCAGGACTGCATCGTGCAGCCTGAGGATGCGGCAGATCCCGGTGACTGCTGGTGTGCAGCATTTCACATGGAAATGGTTTGGAGGTGGAACTTATTTTGGATCGACTGACCGGCAACCAAAAGCACAATGGCTGGCAGTGTTTTTGTATTGAAAATAGGACACCAACAACAACAACAACAACAACAACAATTGACTGGTTCTCAAAACACTGTTGCGTTTTTTTTTTTTTGCGTTTTTTTCAATAGCTGGAAAAAAAACTGAACAAGAAAAAATGGCCCTCATTTATCATGCTACCGTCTATCGCTGCAAATTCAAGTGTTCAAGATGGCTGCAAGACACCGATCTGGTCCGACTTGTAGAAATGTATGAGACACGGATGTGAGCGCAAGAGCCAACATGAGGCTGATATTCACGCGTGCACAGGGTCAACAAACACTAACAGACAGTATATTTCACAGCATCCTCCAATGAAATCACGCTGATTTAAATACAAAGGATGGAGAATAATGCACCATCTTCCTGCCATTTGTTGAGCACATGCTACACTTTGTACTTTCTACAGCGATGAAACTGCCTATTTAATAACCTCCAAGTTAAATAATGTCAGCAATGTTAATCAAGCAATGAAATAATAGAAATAACCAGGTTCATAACGCAGCGGGTGTAAGCTATGAGAGATAAATAATACAAAGTTGACTTTGTTTCTCTGTTTTTATAACCTAACTACTGATCCACTTTTATTTCTTACACTACTGAACCGCTTTACCACCTTCCCATCTGATTGTTGGCTTTTATTTGACGCGTACGACTCGTACGGCCAGATTCAAATGAGGATAAATAGCAGTTTATGTGTGGGAAATCACCGCGTGATTTTAAATTTGCGCCATACGTTTGCTTGATAAATGAGGGCTAATGTAATTAACGTACGCTTGGTTAAGAAGTTGCCGTGTTAGGCAGTCGATATTATTCTCTTTTTGTGGCAATATTGAAGCAATATTAATCCTTAATGTTGAGGAATTATTGAAAGGAAGCCTCGCCTGTACAGCCTACTCTGATTGGTTCCTGGGACCTCTGAGTCATCAGCATCGACATCACTGGAGCCGATGATGTAACCAGGAGATAATCTCTCACTGGCCTTGCAAGTGCAGGGATAAGCCTGGGGAGTCGTGTGTGTGCGTGTGCGTGTGTGTGCGTGTGCGCGCACGCGTTGTGTGCGTACTGTACATTTGAGTGTGATTGTCTTTGTTTGCACAGTTGATACACTTCACATTTAAATTCCGGCATGCATCACATGATGCGTGCATCACATCAGTCAACACTGACCACAACAAACACTGTTTTGATGTGTCCGTTCCATATCAAGTACATAAATCATGACGATGACAGAAACTGATGACAGAAACTGTGCTTTTCCCCCGCCGGTGCATAGTTGTAGCTTATTGGTGATGGCTAAATCCCAGTTTACATCCTTCGCTCCGGTCATGCCTCTGTGTTGTGTTCATGATAAAAATGTCTAATCATGTTTATAGTAGTGGATTGACCCCTAAAAGATTCCCTGAAATTGGTTTTCATGAAGGAATGTTTTCTCTCTGACGTTGAGGCTGCTGTGAGAAGACCAGCACAACGTCGGTCACCTGACACTGGATTTGGACTGACGGCAAGCCTGCAACAAGAGGAGAGGGCTTTTTTCTTTTTTTAAACAGCACTTAGACTGTGTTGAATCTACTTGAAGCGCACATTATGTATCTTCTCTGACGATGATGATGATGATGATGATGATGGGGAAAACTACTTTTCATTGGAATAACAGGATGGTGAAGATCAGAGGGTTGACTTTATTGGGGCTGTGACCATTGAGCAGCAGACTGCAAGACCTTTGGTGGTTGTGGGTTAAACTGTAGGACAGTGTGTAGTTGCAGTCCTGTTGGAGCGACAGCTCTTGACGGAAAACTGTTAAACTACCTAAAAAAAATGTCAGGTTTTGATTTCAGTCCCTCAGAATAAAAAAATAAATTGCTTTCTACTCACCATTGTAAGAAGAGGCACATACCAACTTCACAGACAATAGCCTCATAGGCCATAATGCAATTCAACAAAGACATTTAGGCCAGGTCTGGTGCTGTAGGACAAGTCTTATAGAAACACCCCATTGTTCACAAACCACTTGGCCAGCTCGCTTCATAGCCCATACATACGCTCACCTTTGACTGAACGAAGCAACTTCAGGCTCCTTCTCTGAGGATTGTCAAATGTCACTCTGTGAAACAGAGGAAGTCAGATTGATGATATATAACCGTGTAAGAGTGTTCAAGGATGGATTTCTCCCTTTATTTTCTCTCGTTTGCTAATGCCTACAGGATGATTTGTGGAAGTTAAATACTGGAGCACTTTGACGAGGAGGGGAAGAAGAGATGTAGCGAGAGAGGAGGAGGTGGTTGTGGCAGTGGTGGAAAAGGTTTGTGTTGGTCCACTGTTTCCTGCTAGATGAAACAAACCGCAATCTGTAGGAAACACCTTTGCCCTCTCTTCCCCCCAATAATGGACACAAAACACATTTTCTTTCAAAGAAAGACCAGACACAATAACACTTTATCTGCTTGTTGATTTGAAGAGATCCAAGAAAGGGTGACACCGTAGTTTTTTTTTCCAGGTTGCGATAAGTCTGCTTTGTACAAATTAGGGGTGTAAAGAGTCTTGTGTGCGCACTCACTCGCACCAAGGTGAATTTTGTGTTGGACATGAATAGTGTTCAGTGTGCCTTTTACTTTTCTTATTTTCAGTCTAAATTAAGATTTTGAATAGCAGCATTATTTGTGGTCGGACCCTCTTATCATTTGTCTGTTTATTCTATTATATGGTTTTGTTTTTTGTTTTTTTTGGGGGGGGAGGGGCTTCTTTCCTAAAATAAGTAGAGCCAGGTTTTACAAAGGTACAAAACCAAAGTCCCTCAGAAGTTTCTGTACGACCCACCGTGTGGAGTTTTTGGAGCTTCTTTGTCAGCTTCTCTACCGTGCTTTCTCTTGTTGGTCAATCAGTATATGCCATTTAAAAGTATTATAGCAATATTTCTCTAGTTTGAAGACTAAAGTCATGAAGATTCTAGTGGATGTGTTTCCAAGTATCATAATTGCACCACCTGCTGATTAAAATAAGAAAAGAAAATCAGTCTTATCAATAGAAATTCAGTTTTATATTCATTCTTCATTGATGTTGACCACACATAAGCTAACTTGCTGTTGAGATTAAAAAAACTTTATTGAACATAATGTATGGGAGTTTATTTTGTGTCTGTGCGTGAGTCATGTCATTTGTTGTTGGTGGCTGTATGAAGTTACTCCTTTGTGTTCCTCGTAGGTGTAGCTGAGACATATCAGAATTATTCATCCAAATTATGATTCCACATACAAGGAAACTGACTTGGTGTGATTGGTGCACAAGTTACACAAGGCAACACAATAAGTGAGAAGAAATGTACTATACAACATATAGAGTATAACAGCCTGAGTGTTGCAAAGTACAAGTTAGCAAGTCAAAGTGGCAGGTACAAGTACAAAGTATAGATATACATGCTCTAAGTATTTTCTGCATCACACACACACTAATTTTTTTAGATAATCCAATTGTCTAACTATAATTGCTCTTGTCTGACAGGGTCCCGGTGCATAGTGTAGGCGTGGCTTAAGGACCTGGCCAACATGAATCAAGGCTTCATATAAACTGCTGAGTCATACCTGAACCTGAAATCATTTCAACCAGAAACCAAAGGAGATTAGGTTCTGTTATGTTCTACTATTTGTGACTATTGCTTAATTCAATCCCCTTTTGTAAATTGTTATTTGCTGTGTTGATAGGCCTAATGGAGGCACAGTAGCGGTTGAGCACATTCCGTCATTCCATGTGATTGTGAATGCCATGCATAATTCCAAAATGGCATTCCATAGCGCTATCTCAACTGAACTTAGGCAGCTGCACAGTGTGTACCAGCTGGGACAATGCAGCTGGGAGAATACAATCTGCACCAGAACGTTTCATCACAGTCAGGAAGTATTTGAAAGATAGTTATATTCCGTAGTTGACTTTTCTGTGATTGACGACTTAAAGGAATAGTTCACCCAAAAATTCCAAATTCTGTGTTCATCGCTCTCATGCCAAATGAAACACAGGTGAAATGTGTTAATCCATATAACACACAGGCAGGGAGGGAGGCTGTCGTTACAACTTTTGAGCAGCTTTTCTCACATCTGAAGTCAATGGTGTTCCAAAAAGTAAACCGTCAAACAATCACACTGTGAATAGAAAGACATAATACACCATTATTTGTTGCAATTTCAAACAGCTGTAATTAAGATTTGCACTAAATGATGGTCCCCACTGACTTCAGTTGTTTTGCAGAAGGCTGCTATGAAGCCTTCTCCCTCCCCGTGTGTTATATGGACAAACTTCACCTGTGTTTCAACTGGCATGAGGGGGAGGAGATGACGACAGAATTTTCTTTTTGGGTGAACTGTTCCTTTAACTGGACAGTATATTTGAATTGTCCTGAATTGCTGTAACCTCCACCCATCTGCTATTCTTCCACCCAAAAACCCAAATAATCATTTGCAAGTGCTATTTTGAGCTAGGTGTGGTTACAAGCAGAAGAGTATTTACACAAAATCAGTAGTGTCTACACAAAATGAAGATATACACACACCCATTAGGAGTAATGCTCACACACACATGCTAGAGAAGTGTTGTAGCTTTTATTATTCATTATTACACCCGTCACTGACACCTTTCTGAGCTGGAACCGGCTTTGACCTTGACCTCTCTCCTGACTGTTGACCTCTCTCACGTCACACACACACACACACTCCCCCATACACACACACAGTGACCTGACAGTGACCTTCTGAGCTGGCCTGCCCCTATATTGTACAAAGCACCTGTGGCCCCCCTGCAGCATATCACAGGGCTCTCTCATGCTCTGCACACTGGTGGAAACGGGCTGGGAAGGAAGATAAACTGAATAATTCACGACCACTGATAAGAGCTGAGGCCTTAACCCCGCCGTGTTGAGATCACTCATCTGGCATCAGGATTTAGTTCATCTCCATGGCGATCGCCTGTCAATATTTATTAAGCCAACTAAAACGGACACCCCTCTCTCAGTCAAGACAAAGTGCAGCCAAAGGGGGGCCTGTCCCGCGCCGAGCTCCGATTGGACGACTTGAGTTGGGCATCTGATACGAGGAGAAGTTGTTGCAGCAGCAGGATGTGATGTGGTGCTGTGATGAATGCGTTCAGAGCAACGTGTGTAACGGGGAGGAAAAAGGACTTCTCCCCCCCGAGGCCGCTCTCTCTTGTGTGAAAAGGGTCGTGTAGAGAGGGAACACGTCAATCCAATCAGCCCACTCACACAGAGAACAGCTAATCCCACTAAAACACGGCCAGAGGTGCGTGCGTGATGCGTCCGGGGTCAATCTGTTCATGGAAACCAGGCTCTCGCTTCTTTTCCTGGGATCAGTATGTGCACACAACACATTGTTGTTGCTGCTGGGCCAATCTGGTGAGTCTGAAACGTGGGATGGGTCACGTTCACCCCGGTTACACTCATGCCCTCATAAACCCCCCCCCCCCCTTCCACAAATAAGATTTCACTCAATGTAGGTGGGACTCACTAAAAACACGCCCTTGTAACGGAGAGACATGGGGTCACTGAGGTCACGGTTGGGGTTAGAGAGGAGGTGGTTGGGTTTAGGCATGGGGTCACTGAGGTCACGGTTGGGGTTAGAGAGGAGGTGGTTTGGTTTAGGCAGGGGGTCACTGAGGTCGTGGTTGGGGTTAGGTTACCAAAAGGGTGATGACGATGAGAAGCAGGTCATAACGTAAGGCATGAAATGGCATGTTTTTATGGAGTCTCCAATGTTACTATGTAGCCTTGCACACTCCATCGACACCCTTGAACCTTCAAACTGAATCTGACGGTCTATGAATCCGACTCTGTGGTGATGCTGCACTTAAAGGAACAGTTCACTTTAACCGGGATGCACCCATGAACTCTTGACTAAAGAAAAAGTAATCTTATTCCCTCCCTCCTCCCTTCCTTCAAGTTGATAAGATGACACCTCCCACTAGCAGCTCTGCTGTGACAGATGTAAAAAAAAATAAAGAAGAAGAAGAAAGAATAAAACCAAAGAAAACCTTAAAGAATAGTTTGGCACTTTGAGTCTATATTTGAAAAGTGACGCCTCACAACAAATTCCCTTCAAAGATGCCAGGATTCAAGCGAAGGGAAAGCCTTATTACTCCAGTATAATGCAGTTATTTATAGTGTGTACTCAGGGCCATTCTCTGCTATTGAGCTCTCAAGCAGGCCTGTCACAGACACGCTCAGGGAAGAGAGAGAGAAAGATGATAAGCAGACAGACAGTGATAATCTATTTTTTCAATATAATATCACACCATCAGAGGGGCCTATTCACTCATCATACCAGGGAGTACTGTAATGACATCAATGGTCGCCATGACAACGGGAGGCGGGTGGATGAGAACATCCTAGTGCGTCTGTAGAGCAGGAGATCACAGGACTGTTCACTGCTGCACTGGAAACACACGCTCGGCCACAAAGGCTTGATTGAGCTAGGCATGCCAGTATGGTGCAGGAGAAGAAAGAAGAAAAATACTTTTTTGACATTGGGTTAGTTGTATAATGGTCTCTCCGGTTTAGTGTGTACAGATACTGGACACAGCTTGCCACACAGTAAGGCAGAGGAACGAGGACTATTTCAGCACTGAGATGCTTATATAAAATCAAGACTTCACTGAAGGTCAGGCTGTACTTCCAGCCATGTGGTCCCCATTATTTCTGCTTCATTCCCATGTCTCTGAATACACGCTGAACACATGCAGGCCGGCAGATGGACAGAGCCGCAGCTCCCAGTGCAGATGACCCAGTAGTGTCGGCCTCGAGCTGGACCTTACACGTGCAGAATGACACACGCCATGAGCAAACAGGTTAGGGTTAGACCCTCGTTCATTTTGTCTCTATCCCTAACACATAACAAGGTGACTTAAGCAGGCCAGCGCTCTTGTTCTCCCTGACCTATGTTTGTCATTTGTCACCCTGAGAGGATCTGAGCTGACGGGGGCCTTGCTGGACTCCTTTCATTATAAATGACACAGTCCTGAGAGGCAGCTGCATTGACGTCATGCCTCTCAGCGCTGTCAAGGGCTCTGGCTGCTGAAAATCCCCCCCCAAATAACAGGATCTAAATAGAAGGGAAATGGAGTTGCTGCTGTTTCATTACTGCCTCATGAACTCAAGTGGATTTAGACGGGGGATTAACCCTCAGCCATAAAGTTAATCATCTTTTAATGAAGATTTTTCCGTTGAAGGAAAATTGCAGTTCATGGCTTTGCATGTTCTTCAGCGTCTGGATCACCGGCTCCATGCCCCCCCCCCAAAAGCAAAAGACTAACAATCTTCATAATCAAGTCTGATAGCCTATCTAGCAAGTCTAACATATATCTGATATTATGCAGATTTGGTTGTGGCTGCATTGCAATGGATAACTGCATCCCAGGAGGGCTCTCCATCTATTCAGGGGCTCCAGCTGTTCCGTCCTGCACCAACCCTCCTTCTGCTACTCACTCGTCATCAGTCCATACCACTATTCCTTCAGCAGCACATCCTCCCCTGCTGCACTGCTGAACTCATAGCCCTCAAGGCGCTCTCTGTTCCACTGTACCATAATGTGCTGACATAGATAAGCCTATCTTTGCATAACATTTGCATAACATACACTCCGCCGATGAGGTATACAGCAGCCGGGAGGGGGTGGGTATGTGGAGGATTGGGAGGGCACACAGCGCTGACTAGTAGGGCTGATGGGTGATTTGAACAGATTAACTAGCAGGGTTCACATTCTCTGACGTGGGTGTGTGCACAGACACTTTATTGCTATAATCCCCTCTGCTTAGTGTTTACTGCTCATTTGGAATCAGCAAAGATGATGGTGCTATAAGGCCTGCTACATGCAGTATGCACTCTTATGTCTAACTCTAAAACTCTGAAAAGCCAAAGATCATACTATTCTACATGCAGAAAGCTCTTGCTGGAAAAATAACTATGAAAACATCCCACTCTCTCAGCCCAGCCCTTGTTTTTGAGCCTTTTCTCTACCCAGCGGTAGTAAAGATGAGGGCAGATGTCAGCTCCAGCTCCTGCCCTGCTCTGCACGGTCCCCCTGTGGCCAAAGAAACACCCCACGGGGACCCGCGCTTTCATCTCCCCAGCAGCCAGCAGCTGCCTACCAGGTCATAGCTGACCAAATATGTGAAGAGGAAATTAATCCCACATATTCTTGGGTTTGTATGGCTGGAGGAGCAGAGACCGGAAGAGCTGTACTGGCTTCAGTTTCAACATCAATTGGAACAGTGTAACACTGTATTGAGATGTTGTTCCTCAAACCGGTCTCCCATCTCTTTAACATGGCTGGAAACACACTGGCTGACAGAGCGCCTCCTACAGACAGTCAGCCCACCCCTCAGTCACTTTTGAATGGCAACAGCCAGAGGAAAGAGTGAAAACCACTGAGAAAACCAGTCTTAAGAGGTCTGACCTGGTGGCACAGAGGGTTAGCTTGCTGCCCAGCAGTATTGAGGCCTCAATCTCCTTTGAGGTTGTGGGTTTGAGTCTCAGTCAATTTTGAATGGACAGCCAGAGGAAAGAGAAGAAAGTGCCCACAGATTAGCTACTTCACTATTTCTAAATGGACTAAAAGCTAGAATATATCATTTTGACCGATTTAGCCAGCCACTTCAAAAGCCATACAGAGAGAAATACAGCATCAGTGGCAGTGCCTTTGTGGTTCACTGTGTATCTCAGCTGCCTTCAGAGAGAGAGGTTGTGAGTTCTAACCTGGGATGTGCACAGACTGAACTTTCATCTGTCATTTTTGAGGCAGCAAAGTTATTTGTATTTGAATAAAAGTGGAAATAGGCATAATAATGTTCTTTTAGTTTTTATTGCACTTCTAATTAGAGTAATAATAATAACTAGAATGTCTACATTTCCTACCGAAAATGTAATTGTGCTTGCAGTCCTCGCCATGCACCGCCTGCCTTGCAAGGTCCCTGCCCATGCAGCTAGGGGGACTAAGTAGTTATGGGCGGGCCTTTGTGAGTGGAAGCGGGAGAAATGATATCGGGTTTCATTTTTAAAAGTAACCCCCTGAACCCTGTGAACAGATTATAAAACTCACATTTGAACTGGGTTTCTCTTGATTGCTAGTAGGAGTGGGATGATATATTGATATACATGGATATATCGATACATCATCAACATCATATCGTGTATTTGTCCTGACTCAGGCCCGACACAAAACCCCCAAATGAGCAGACATGGCAACAGGACAGGATTCCCGGTTCTTTACTGAGAGATAGCATTTACAAGGGGATTCAATGGCAAATTAAGAGAGAGCTTGTAGAGGCTTGAGTCTTGCAGAAGAGCGAGGCTGTGATGCTTTGAAACTGGTGGAGCCTGGGCCGGTGGAGGTCAGGAGTTTGGACTTAACGTCCCCAGATCGAGATGATGGCTTGTGAGCTGGAGGTGGATGGATGGAGTCTATGAGTGTGACAGGAGCATCTATGAAAGGAGAGCAGAGCAGTTTTCACCTGTCCACATGCAGCAGCATGACCGAAGCGTCAGATTAGCTCGCGAATAGCGGCCAAACCGCTTGACAAAACCCTTTGCCAAGTCAGAGCATGTCCTCAATGAGCCGCTCATTTTGAGGTATGGCATGTCTATGTCGTGTGAAAGATGTGGGAGTTATTACGCGCCGAACTTTGTGGCAGATATATTCCGGGCCTTGCCCCCCTTAATTTTCCACCCCGAGTCCTACGCCACCATCCGTGAGTGTTGCCCCCCTTAATTTTCCACCCCGATTCCAACGCCGCCATTCGTGAGTCTCTACGAGTTACGGTTGCGGAGATACGTTGCTGTAGCGCCCCCCATAGGCAAACAATAGCGCCCCCTACACGCCAAATGACACTATCTCTTCTGAAATCAACTCAGAAGTGTCAAGTGTCATACAAGAAGGAAGGCTGGCCATAATGAGAATGAATCCGCACTTCCTGCCGCCCTTCAAAATAAAACCATTTAGAAGGGACAGGCACTGAATGCTGCTATAGCGCCCCCTAAAGGCTAAATGACAAAATACTTCTGATATAGGCTCAGAGTACATCCCTCCACACCTGTACCAAGTTTGGTTAGCATCGGACGATTTTTGTGAAATAGGCCCCACCCACAGAAAGTTGGAAGTGGATTATATCGCAACGGTGCGTTTTTTTTTTAAACTTCCAAATCAGTGTTGTGCAGGACAGTCCCCACATGATGTGTGCGTTGGTTTGGTGAAGATTGGACAAACTTTCAAGGAGAAATGGCAAAAAAACTGTTTTGGACAAAATGCAAAATGGCGGAAAATCTAGTCAGACGCAAATGGGCGTGGCCTAGTTGAGTAGATGCGGGAGGACCCAAGGAATCCAGGGAAAAAAGAATTTTGATGATAAACCCTACGGTTCAAAAGTTATGGACCAAAAGGTAAGGAGGGCTGTTATAGCGCCACCATATGGTCAATTGGTGCAATTTTTTCGGGGATAGTAAAAGACCCCTCAGTGCACCTCCCTACCAAGTTTCGTAGCTCTAGCTGTTATGGTTTCTGAATTACACCTAATTTACTGCAAGATTTTGCAAGATTTTTCCAAACCCCATGCAAGTCAATGGGGAAAAAAATGGCGCTTAATGGCGAATTGCGGCCAAACCGCTTTCACAAACCCTTAACAAAGTCATAGCATACATGTCCTCAATAAGCCGGTCATTTTGAGATCTGGCATGTCTATGTGGCGCAAAAATTGGGGGCGTTGTTAGTCGGACAAAAAGTGGATAGCAACTATAATAATAATAATAATAATAAGTATGTGGGATTTCAAGATTGTGCCTTGCTTGTCAGCAAGCACAATAATAATAAATAAATAATATTTTTGACAGTGCAGATAATCAGTTTTTTTAAATAACACTAAATAATAAATTAAGTTGAATTATATTTACACTAAAGTCAGGTGCTTTCATTACATTCTTTATGTTATCTTCCTTTAACTTGTGCTTTTTTGTCTTCCATCCATAATTTATAAAAGATATTTTCAGCCATTGTATACTTTTTTGACAGATCTATGTGCTTTACAGCTGAAATTGGGTAACAGAGCTGAAATTGGTTGAGAGACATAGAGAGTGATAAAGAGAGAGAGAGGTTTTGCTGAATAGCCCACTGTAAAAAGTTAAACCAGACAGGTCGAAATTTTCATAGTGCACTGTGAAAAGTTCAACCAGCTACACCTGAACAATCACACCCAGGTGGTGCTAATTAAGTGTCTTAAAGTGGTAATCCACAACAGCTGCCCTGCATTAGGTAATGGAATTGATGAGGGAGAGAAGTCTCCCCTCAGGAAACCTGGGTTACATCATAACCATCCGTTCATCTCTATGCAATCTAAATCCCATAGAGATAGGCACAGTGCTTATCTCTATACCGTCTATATCCCATAGAGATAAACACAGTGTTATTCTATAAGGTGCACTGACTTAAAGATGGATGCAGTCTGATTATTTAAACAATCTTTGAGCAACAGTTGTACCAAAACTTTGTGGCTTTGTGTTTGTGTATTGTTGTGGAGGAATCTTACACATTGGACCTTGATGGTATGCAAACACGTGGTAAAATGGCCATGGATTCTGTTACCATTGGCCTACATGAAACAATGTAAGATAAATCAAGGTCCAAATGATTGCAGTAGCTTTGAATTTAGAAACTGAGAATCATGCAGTCTTATTGAGATTGTTTTAGACTAGGGTTCCAGGCCCGAGCGCGGCCTCACCTGCAGCTCAGCTGCTGCGTGGCCTCGCCTGCTCTATTGGCATGTGCAGCACACAATTTGCCCAACTTCACAACACTGATATCATCACTCACTGATGAGATCACAATTGCTCGAGTGACATCACTGATGATGTCATGACATTATGACATCATCAGTGACATCACAATTGTTCGAGTGCCAATCGCTGATGATGTCATAGACATTGTGACATCATCAGTGACATCATTAGTGACCAAAATCATCACAAATCTCACAATGTGGGCCCAATCATGTTTGAGGTAAAAGGTAAAGGTAAAGTCCCACTGATTGTCACACAATGTGTGAAATTTGTTCTCCGCATTTGACCCATCCCCTGGGAGAGCGGTGAGCAGCAGCGTGCGCCGCGCTCGGGAATCACATGGTGATTTAACCCCCCAATTCCAACCCATTCCAGGTCGTGGGCTTGAGCCTCGCACGTCCTAATATCGCTGTGTTGTTATTGTTCCGGGACCGGGACCATAATTTTTTCCTAATATGGGCCGGGATGACCACACCCTGAACTCACTTGATTGGTACCCTACAGGGTTCCTAAATTTCCAGAATTCTCTGTCAAACCATATTTGACATCTGCGTACACACAGGTGTCACTTTGTGTCGAAAAGTGGTGGGGACATATCCCCATTGTAAATGACACCTATGGTCACACCACAATTGGGAGGTTTTTGGAGTTGAGGCTCAGTGAAAGTTTGGACTTTGAAGAACTTCTCAAGTGAAGACTGAAAAGCTGTGACAGAAATGACTTGACCTCATGAGATTCAGTTGCTCACAGAGTTTGACAGCTGCATGGCAGTTTTGAGGTTGAGGGTTTGAGCCTCAGTCAGTTGGAGTTATAAAAATGGACACCGAGACGAAAGAGTGAAAAGCTCTGAGAAAACTTGACTTAAAAGGTGTGAGAGCCAGTGGCTCAGTGAGTTGGATTACTGCCCAGCAGTACCAAGCATGTGGGTTCGAGCCTCAATCAATTTTGAACGGAGACAGCCAGAGGGAAGACTGAATGCTCTGAGAAAAACCTATCTTAAGAAGTGTAACCCAGTGGCTCAGAGTGTGATTACTTGCCAGCAGTATTGAGGTTGTGGGTTCAAGCCTCAGTCAGTTTTGAGCTCATGGGTTCACAGAGATATGAGCAGGGGTTTATGAGAGGAAACCACAGACTGCTGAACTTCTGACATTGAAAGAGTAAATACATTCTATCAAACAATTCACCACCATGACACAAAACACATTTAGACTGTTGGCTTTGCTTTGGCATCTGATTTGAAAGCATAAAGAGTGGGACAGGTACACACAGTCCAAACAAGTAAACACCAAGCAGCTGTTTATCTCACTGAGCTAGAACCAGGGACTGGCCAAGTTCCTTCATCAGCTTATTTCTATCAGTGTTCAAATTATGATAAAGAAGCATCACTGCTGGCATTTTACAACCAGCAGCTTATCATTTCTGAAGCCAGAGCCTGATGCAGGGACTGAAACCATCAACCTTCTGCACTACATCTATATGTTTATCTGGGTGAGCTGCAGCCCACTTATGGACAAGAATATTATGGACGAATAATCATATCTCTGGATTTTTAGGCTGAACGCCACAGTGACACAATACTGTATATATGTCTTTATTTTTCTACAAGTGGGCTAAATGTTCAGTTGTAAGTCAAAGCTAGATGTGACGTGAGATGTAGACCTGGGGGATATGGAAAATGTGCTTTTCATCATCAGACATCAGAAATGTGTCATGATATTCAAATATCTTCATCATCACAATGATTCCACTTAAAGATGATAAATGATAATGTTTAATTATTGCCCAGTCCTAGGTTTAGGTAGCCTAAGCTAAGTAAAACAACGGTTAGGTTAGGTTTAGGCAACAAAGCAACTTGGTTGGGGTTAGGGTTATGGTTTGGGTCGGGATTCAAACTAGGTCCTGTTCCACTTTAATCTGTGGAGGCTCTGGGTCCTCTTGACCCAGACTGAAGTTCCTCTGCTGGTTACAGTGCTGCTGGTCCAGGAGAACCTCCTCCTTAAAGACAGGTGGCTGTGGGGGGTCTGAAGGGGGAGGAGAAAGGAAAGAACACTTGATCGAACAAATACTATCTGTTGTGGCTCCTGCGATCAGAAATGCAATCAAAGTCCTCTTTTTTTTTTTTTTTTTTTTTTTTCTGTACATTTCCAACAAATGGACTGTACATGTAATAATCATGTTTGTTAATTTGAGTATATATTCTAACTAAAACTGTCGGCTGTGTTTTTTATTGCTTTGCTGCTTGTTTTTTCGATTAATTTTTTGTAAAGCGCCTTGAATTGCCTTTGTGTATGAAAGGTGCTATATAAATAAATTTGACTTGACTTGACTTGACTCTTTGTTGGTGCAGGGGGGCCTTGATCAGAGTGTTAAGAGAGTTCCTGCAGATTTGATACCAAATATATTTTTCCTTCCATTTGTTCCTTGGTTTTTCCCTTTTCTTGTCTCGCTCTTAAATTTGTAGACAATTCTGGTCAGTGTCAGAGAAAGTAGGTTGATTTGTCAGTGAGAATATAACTCGTTAGGGCTCAGTAACATTTGTAACAAGCTGTTGGACAGGTTTTAACAGGTTGGATTTACCAACTGCCGATCCATGCTGCATATTTTCTGTGAAGCCCTCTGAGACATGCTTGTGAATTAGGGCTATATAAATAAACTTGACTTGACTTGACCTTGTCATAAAACGCTACCGTAGCGAACATCGATAGTTTATCACTCCACACAACCCTCTCGACAAATGCTACATTATGTTTCCATTTCCAGTTGTGTACTGTAGACCTATATTCCATAAAGGTATAACTTTCACAGTATTATGACATATATATTTTTAATCACAAACAGGTAAGTGTACTAAGAATATGGAGAGCATACTTTGATAGCCTACCTACTAAAGTAAACATGTAATTAAGATTTCAGGGGTAGCATATTTCGATAGACCAATATGATACATTTTGGGGATTGTCAAATTACACCGAGCACTACAGTAAAAAAATCTTGCTGTTATCTTCAACCCAGCTCTCATCTAATGCCCACATCAGGAAATGACAACCCCTCCCCCCCATGCAATATTTCGAGGATCTGTTCCATGATGGGCACAGTGGCAAAGTGGTAGCATTCTTGCCTCGCACTCTGGCATCACAGCAAGAAGGTCCTGGGTTCGATTCTTGCCTGGGACGCTGTTGGCACTGCATGGGAGTATCATGTCTATCATGTCTTCTGATGCCTTCGGTGCCATAGTGCCCAGGTGGGCTATCTCGTCAAAAGGGCCTTTCTGTGTGGAGTTTGTGCTCCCCTGGGGTTTCCTCCATATAAAATCTATATGGACATTCAGTAAAAACATGCAAGAGCAGCGGCGGTTGGAAGAAATTCACTGCAGCTTCTCACCGATCCTGGCCAGCCCATGGAGGACGACGGGTCAAATGTCCTGTCCCATAATGAATATGGCAGATGCTACAACCCAGATTCACACCTTTGTCTAATCTAGATGGTGTAGATATATAGCCCTACATATAGGGATATACAGTATATATATAAAAGATGGATCCAAGTTTCATCAGCTTGTCCACAAAAGGAGCAAGAGCTATCAACATCCACATATCTGCAGATTATAGAATTTACTGATAGATTTTATGTAAAATTTTGAAATGAACTTCTTTGACTTTGTTAGAAATACAAAACTTGTGAGGTAGAAACCATGCTTTTTCCCAGTGTATATCTTCGATGTGTGAGTTCCAAAAAAACTTTCCTCTTGGGGTTATTTTGTTTTTACTTTGAAAAATGTTACGAATATGTTTATTAGCCATAATTATTATAATAATTATATATTATATAATAATAATATAATAATAATAATAATAATAATATAATAATATATAATAATTAGCCATAGTTTATTAGCCATTATTAGCCATAGAATGTAGAGCCGGAGACCAAGTATTATAGTTTAAAGGTATATTCCACCCAAATACTACTTTCTGTCCAAGTACTTACAAGTACTTAGACATAAGTAGTATTTATATATATCACATATATAATATCACATTTCTTATCCCTTATGTTGATGCCATTCAAAAGCAAAATAGATGGTACCGCTGGGGTGTTATCTCCACCAACAGATAAGTGACTTTTGATAAGATGGATTAAACCAGAGGCTTATAGGCTCATAGGGCAGTATAAGACCCTGTTCATCAAAAATTGACAAAATGTTTACAATATTTCTTTGGAACCACTTGGGATGAAAAAGAGATTTATTCCTAATAGTTATATATTCATTATTCCATAAGAGTGTTTTATGAGGAGAAAAGTTGTGGACGAAGCATAACCTCCAAGCAAGAAGAGATTGCTGATGAAACTTAGACAAAGAAACAGGAAGTTTGTTAGGTGAGTAATTACATGTTAAAACAAAGGGAAGACCACCAATTTTCTCAAATATATGGTTGGGGATAAAGAACCACAAAGAATCTGGGTTTCCCAGGCATCTTTTAAGCCAATTAATTTTAAAAGTGTTTAAAGTGTCATGAACATTTAAGACCTCTAGACCTCCATCTGCCCTGCTGTTAGAAAGTACTGCCTTTTTAAGCTTGTGAGTTTTGTTTTTCCAGATGAAATTAAGAAATAACTTATTGATTTCCGTAGCTGTGGGCTCGTTAACAAAAAGAGAAAGAGAAGGGTAAACAAAGCGAGAAAGGCCCTCGGCCTTAGATAAAAGAACCCTGCCATATAATGTTAAGTCTCTTTGAAGCCAGAGGTTAAAGACATTCTTGGTTTTCTTAATCCTTCCATTAAAGTTCAGTTGCTGTCTCGCTACAAGGCTTTTAGTCATATAGATGCCCAAGTACTTAACTGTGTTCTTTACAGGAATATTTTCTATCAATGTATCTTCACAATCATGTAAGGGCAACAACTCACATTTAGATACATTGAGCCTCAGACCTGAAGCTAATGAAAACTGCTCAACTAGATTAATAGCTTTCCGCAACTGATCTTTATCTTGTAAGAAAATAGTTGTGTCATCAGCAAGTTGTGAAATTTTTATTTCCTTGTTAAATATAGTGATGCCTTTAAACTCTGGATCATGTGCAATATTTGTAGATAATAATTCAACAACTAAAATAAATAAAAAAGGAGAAAAAGGACAGCCTTGTCTAACGCCGCGTTTTATATCAAATCTTTGGGAAGTATTGAAGTTAAGTACTACTGAGCTATTGATTACTTTATAAAACATCTCAATAGTATCTATAAAGGTTTTTCCAAAATCAAACAACTTAAGACATTCCATAAGAAACTTGTGTTCAATGGTGTCGAATGCCTTGTAAAAATCTAAAAAAAGAATAAAGGCTTTTGAATGTAGCCTACTGAGTCTGCATAGTCCAATACACCTTTTTGCCCACCCCTCCTTCCTTCAGGAAAAATGGTACGCAGCATCTAGAGCAGAACCACTCATCTGCGCACTGACAGCTCGTACCCGCAGCAGGGCCCCAAATATATAATGGGGATATATATATATGTGTGTGTGTGTGTGTGAAATACACACTGAAATATTGATAATCTCCACTTTTCTCTTGGTATGCTTTCTGGTTGTGCTGGATGTTCAGTTTTGCAGTTGGACCTCCAACCAGCAGGCGGCAGCCGACAGAGAGACAGGGGGCCTAACAGAGCATTGCTCTGTATTATGATGCAGAGGGGTGTGTGACAAATCGGTATTTTGACTCCCCCGGAGTGAGGCGTTGGGAATACAGCTAGATGTTCATGTAACTAATTTAAATGGTTTTACAACCCAACCGTTAACATGTATGTTACATTCTGATGCCATGATAAAACACTTTCTTGTATTATCAATTTATTTGGTCTAAATTCAGAATTTTATTATTTCGAAAAATGGTCAGTCTCAATAGACAATAGTCTGGATCTCTGGAAACATATTTCTCCACTCTTTTCCTTTTTCTAGACCTGGAAAATGCTAAAACCAAATTCCATACTTGTGTAGGAACACTAAAATGATTAAGGGCAACAGCAGTCTCTTTGTGTTACTTTATTCAGATCAAGATACAGCAGAACGGCATCCCAATTGTGAAGACAATTCAAACAGAAAATAAAGAAGCACAGTCCTCATGATAAAGGACAATCAACAATCAAGGTTTATTTAAGAGAACAAAATGAGAGAGGAGACGGGGGAACAAGAGAACAGCGGGAGCGACAAGTTTCTTTTTTCAACAGACAATACATTTATTCAACCCGCCCATAAGCACCCAGCTCCCACCCCGTAATAAAACACTATGCAGCCTTCCCTATGTCCCCATCCCACCTCCTGTGAATACGTGCATTGTTCTCCTATAGATTTGTAAGCAACGATCATCGGATGGGCCTAAACATTCACTGACCACATGATGCTTTTAAACACAAGTAGGAATGAACAAGCATGACCCTTCAGGGGGAAACTGGGTGGAACCGGGACACGAGGAGTGTCGTTTTCTCCCTCAAACCCCACAGCCCTGATAGCTGTGGTCAACATAGTTCTACCATCCCATTAACACCAAGGAATAGCGTGTCCCTTACAGAGAGGAACATGGCAACGCTGGCTCTTTACATAACGGAACAGGTGCAAACGGTTTACTTTACCCAAGCATACCAAAAAGAATACGCCATTGCTTGTCAAAACCATTGGCACACAGATTAAGAGCAATGACGAGAACATTTTGCAGAAAATTACAACCACCGACAATTTCTTTTCGCACCCTCGCACAGAACCAAATGACTGGGGGGCTGGAGGGCTGACAATTATGAGCAACATGTGATGACTGAGCTGGTCCCTATTTTTTCATCCTGGAACATTGGGCTGAGGAACATTGGGCTGAGGCAATTCATTTGTTTGACCAATTGAATCTTAGTGGTGTTGCTGCAGAGCACAAACCGTACAGAAGAGAAGGGTGGCTGGCTGAGTGGGTTTGGGAAAAGGACACCATCCGTTTTGAGAGATTGATGAGTACAAGCAACCTTTGAAAGGGTTCATCTGTTAACATGCAGTAATGGGCACACCCATATTTCTTTACCAGAGCTTTGTAAAGAAACAATAGCGTGTGGACCATTCAAGCGACAAAGGGTTTTAGCGTGGTGGATGAAAGAAGACCTCTACTAGAACTGCACAGACCTCTCCATCATTTTCTCTTGAGAGCAGCACCAGTGTCTCGGGGAGAAGGCGGCTACCAAAGAGCTGTACGGGGAGGTGGCTCGGCAAAAATAAACATCATGTTCTACCACCGGTAGAAGTGGTACGCTGCAGCGGCCGTGGCTAAAGTACAGGCGTGGCTGAAGATGTGAAAGGGAGGAATGTGAGAGGGGTTCTGATTAGCGACACCTAGCTAGTACAGTAGCACTTTAGTCAGCAGCATGCACCACTTAATGCAATTTCATCACATGTTGCCTTTGTTAAAGCACCCATTTACAGCAAGGGTTAACGAAGGAAGCCTGTGCTATGCCTGGACATTTACTACGCATTGGGACAGTAAAAAAAACAAAACAGAAAATGGATCAAACAATTGTTAACAGCTTTCTCTATACATTAACCAGTTGTTCCCGAACATCAATAAATATCTTGTAAAAGTGTTTGAGTTGTTGTTTTGGGTGGTTGTCTGGTTTCGCCATGCTGAATTGGGTTATGCCAGGGCCAGAACTGTGGAGAGAGGAGAGAGAGGGAGTTAATATCACTCACTACAGAAAGCAGCAGCAATGCATATTATGTGCAGCATTGTTTAATATAATTCAATTCACCAAAGGAAAAGGAGAGAGAAATGCTTACCACTGATGGCCTCCTGGGCAAAGTATTTGACATCCATGTCTGAGTCGGTGGCCAGCTTCTCCAGCACTGGCTTCACTTCTGTTTGAAGAGCACTGGAGAGGAACACACAGGATAAAGATGTATTCACGTGCACCGCTCGTCCCATGACTTTAACCCATTGATACCTGATGCAGCATTTGCGTGTATATCCCTCATTTGTGTGTGTATCCCTTTAAGACCGCGATCTTAAAGGGATACACACACAAATGCTGCATCAGGTATCAATGGGTTAAGGAAACACTGTATTTTTTTATTTTCTATTTGGGGGGGGGGATTCTGAAAACAAACAGACAACATACTTGCTGTCAAGGACGGGGCCAATCTTCTGCAGGGACTTGGCCACGTTGAAGCGGACATTGGCCACCTGGTCGTTGGACATCTTCAGAACTACAGGCAGCATCTGCTTGGTGGTGATGTCCTGACCGCACGCCTCTGACAAAGCCTGAGAGACACCACATAGGCATTGTTTAGGCATGACGGATGCACGAGAGGAAAACAACAAGAAAGCATATTCATCTAATTTGGACAGAGGCTGGCGGATACTAGTATGGAGAAATGTTTCACGTCACAGGTTATTATTAATAGTGGTTTCATTTTTGAGGTAGAGACCCAGAATAAGCTCAAATAGGGTTTCCTGTCCACCTGCATATGCTTTTGTTGATTTCCTTTTGTCTGATTCTGTTTTTCTTCTTTCTTTCTTTTTTTAACATCTACAAATAAATAATAATTAAAAACAATTTAAAAAAGTAACGCTAAGACAAGACTTTTCCTTGAAAGATTCTAAAATAACTCCCAGGTCGTGAATGGGACAGCAGCAAGGCCTCTGACTCACATTGATACAGAAGAGTGTGGTCATCCTGTGGAGGTAGTTGGGGTCGTTGGCCATGCCCAGCACCTTGGGCACAATGGTGTTCTGAGCCCACTCCGCTCCAAACTTCTCCACCAGCTTCATCAGGTTACAGGTGGCCGCCTCTCGGATGGCGTACACTACAAACAAACGGAGACAACAGCAAATATTTGGGATACGATGCGAAAGGACTTCAATAGAAATTCAGCAAATTGGCAATGTACATTGGAGTGTTACATCATGTGTAGAGTATATTGAGTAGTGTATTATATAGTGACTAGCTGAAAAGTGGTTATGGACTTTGTGGCTTTTCTAGTCCAATTTGTCAGCAGCAATTTAAGGATAAGGATAATTCCCAGTTTCCCCCCCAGGTCATAATCCTGCTATGTTGCTTTTAGCAAAAGTGGGGTAAAAAGTTAAACTAGGTGAAACAGGAGTGATTTTGCTCTCTGGTATTTACCACAAAAATTCAACCGCTGTTATTGCTAAAAGGAAGAGACACAAGGGCAGTCATTCCATGTTTCAACATTGTGTTACTGTGTTATTGTGTTGTCCAATGTGTTATTGTGTTATTGTGTTGTCCAAGCTGATCTGACCAGATGTACCTAATATTAACACGCCACAATTGTCTCTGCGACTCCCATGAATTTAGTACCGTAATTTCATCTGAGCAATGAAACAAAATAATATGCAAAAAGTAATGTCATAAAAAAGGACAGCCGCATAAAGATGATGACACAGGGCTAAGCTATTCCACAGTGGGTTCTATTCAATAGCAGCCCGGATTAGTACTATACTGCATTACAAATTTCAAAATGGCAACTTGATAAGACACCTGACCAGACATAGCATTATCACAAAGCCAAGTAAGTGTTCAGTCAGTAAATGGGACGTGAAATATGATAAGATTAGAGACCCAAGAGCTCTGTAAAGAGCTGTAATCTACTGTACAACAATCGTCTGTGTGAAGGTGTTTTTTTTTATGTGTTTGACAGTGCAGGGGAGATTCTAGGCTGATTTCGGTAGTTCTTTCCTTCTTTGAAAGGCTTACATAAGGCTAGCACAGCCAGACGTGGCGCGCGCGGCGTACACACGGAACATTCCAATGATGTAACTCAGCCGGCCCTTTGTCCTCAATAGCGTGTGTGTCACTAATTGGAAAACTCAATGTGAAGAGAAGACCATACTTGTAGAGTGAAGAGAAGACCACACTTGTAGAGTGAAAAATGTACGCAAAAGACAATGTTCTAAGTTATAAACTGGAGCAGTGTGCGTTTGTGTACATTTGTGGGTACAGCGCTTTCCCAGGGTACGGATAGGGGGAGTTCCCTCCCAGGTTAGCGTGCAATGGCTGCTGGGTAGAAAGAAGGGCCCAGGGCAAAGCTGCCACACATCTAAGGTCACCCGCTGAGTGACCCAAACTGTGACGTCTTAGCTCCACTAACTACAGCATACTTCCACAGTATACATCCACAGCATTACACTGTAGCTTGTGGCCTACTGGGCCAATAAGGCCAAACGACAGCTAAACTAGGTCAGGCGTTATGTACAGCAAGTACAATTCTTTCATGCAACAGAGTAAAATGGAGTAGCTAATCTCCACTATGGTGTCCAGTAGTACAAATAGCTATCAAAACACACTGTACAAAGGATGTAGTAACCCTCAATTGATAAGATTATATCTCCCACTTGGTATTTCAATGTGCCGTTTCCTCTACACGACGAGTGTGCAGGACCGGAGAGGAGTGCTCTTATTGGCATGGTAAGCAGCAGGCGAGCGCTGCTGATACTCACGACTCACGGCTCTCAGCCCCTCTCCATCTACAAGCAGGCTCTCTCCATCATAGAGAGAGAGCGCAGGACGAGGAGAAACGGGCCGAACGCAGGGAAAATACTCAAACTGGGGCGTGCTAAGCAAGCGGCATGGACGCAAATCAGCAACCCACTGAGAGTGACCTCTGCGTCTGCCGATGGGCTGGACGCAGGCCAGAAGGCACGGCAGTGTCCTAGCACTCAGAGATATGGAAATCTCATTTTAATGATGCTACTACCATCGGTTGAGGACAGCGGATTTAGTCACTGACACAAAGGTCGAAACAACGTTGACAACTACTGCGTCCCTTCCGCAATACATAATGGAACAGAAGCAGGTTGTAGCCTAGCCTGAGAACATGTGCTATGTGCGATAAGTGAAGAAGAGAAGGGGTAGTGGATTGTTAAGGAGTCACAGGCGGAGGTAGAGTGCTTTACCATGGTCAATGAGCCAGGCCATACAGAGGGTGTTGAGCTTCTCGTCAAAGAACTCCACTCCCTGTGGACGTAAGGACACAGCTTAGTTAGGACGCAAGGATAAAGTGTAGTTAGGGCAAGGGAGTCCAGAAAGACAGACAGTATGCTTGGAGGCACCAAGAAGACCTTTTAACACATATTCTATTAGGGTTGGGCAATCGTTTCTATTTTCATATCGTCAAATCGTGGTTACTCAAGATCACCGATAAGCGATCCAATCTCCATAATCTATTAAATATCAGGTTTTTTTAAAGCATGTAAGTGTGAGTGAATCCGTTCATCCTTGAATACAAGTGGACGTTTCAGCCAAATTTTAAGCAATTCCATCAGGGCGTTCCCGAGATATCGCATTAACGAGAATCGGATGGACGGACAACCCTATCGCCGGTGGAGGCATGGAAATAAAAGCACGCAGTGCTCTGTACCTCATAGCTGTTTACAAAATAAACAATCACTCATAGCCTTAAATATGAGGAAGCGCCATAAAATAGATTACACTTGTATCAAAATACTCCTCGTGATGTTAAGATTACATATGGAGTGAAACTAGTCTAAAGCATTACTCAACATTAATATTAACGCTACAATAAGGGTTTTATTTTGAAAGCCCGCTGTGGAAGACCTACTTTTACATTCTGGCTTATTTGATGCTATGCTTGACGCTCGCTGAGAGGAGAAGACGGTGAGACAGGAGAGGAGAGCTGCTATAATGCACGGCTTTCCTCCCCTCACTCGTGCTGATTAACGGGGCTCTGTGTGGGCGGACATGCTCCGGCAGAAACATCTCTAAGTTCACACAGCAGGGCGCAGATTCTAGAGATTATTTGTATAATGTCTTATGATATCAAATTAGTTAAAATCGCTTTAAAGGATGGCTTTACCGACAATCAACCCACTTTGTATCATTAATCTCGGTAATATAAGCACATGGGCAGTGTTTACATTCTCTCTCCGTTTTCCTCACGGAGAGCTCCCATTTCCTCCTCTGGCCAAGTGTTTGTTCCGTTGTGATGCGTTTTACGTCACAACGGAACTGCGGAAGTCCTGCTCGAGAGACACGGAATCTGCTCCGAGGGCGGCTGTTATTGTTCATTTCTATGTTTTAAGTATGCGCACATCCACGGAGAATCGCATCGAAACCGAGAGAGAAGGTAAACACTGCCCATGTGCTTATATCACAGAGATGATTAATGATCCAAAGTGGGTTGATTATCGGTAAAGCCATCCTTTTTAATATCAGTGGCGGAAAAATCAAATGGCGATCATCCCTTCAATCTCCAATACACAAGCCTATAGGACTTTCTAGTGGTTCCTGGTGGGAAAGTTGTGCTTCAGACACTCCATGACTCACCAGCTGTCCCGCCAACAGGGGCATGTACTCTATGATGGCGAGGCGGACCCTCCACTTGGCGTCCTCGGCTAGCTCCACGATGGCCGGCAGCAGTGACTGGGAGAGCTGACGGATGCCGATCACCTCGTTCACACAGTCTAGGTTGGAGATGATGTTGAGACGCACCTCAGGGCACTGGGGAGAGGCAGGATGAAGGACGTGATGAAGTTAAGCACACAGACGCTCTTCCATAGCACCACGAAATCCCCAAATATTAAGCAAATCAAACGGCATGATGGGAAAATACAAGGTTTTGCTTGAGTTACAACTTAATTTTTTTTCCCAGTGTTGCTTTCTACTCTCTCCAAGGTGCAAATTTCTTGGCTGTGCCCAAGCCATGCTACTTTAGTCACTCTAAACAAAAAAGGCTCAACGTGACTTTGAAGTAGTTTTGACCAGAATAATGTAACCTAGCCTAACTGTTGGGTTTGCATCCAATAGCCTTATATGGAGATCTGCTTTCGTTCTGATTTTGATAGCACATTAACAACGGCAACTGCTAAACAAACTTTTCATCAACATCATGTCACAGCCAGAAGCCCTGTTTCCTAGCGTCTAGCGACTGTTGTTCACACCAATTTAACACTATGTCAAGCTTGTTAACCAAGTAGTAGGATGAGACCAGCAGCCAAATAAGGCATGGGGTGTACAATTGCTACACTGTAATTAAATGGTCGACAGAATGACATTAGTGACATCAGTGAGACATTTTCTACAGAATGTTCTCCCTCTTGTTCCCTTTAAAATGGTCCTCAGATGGATGCACCTCAAATTTGGGCAATTTGCAAGTCAAATCTGTCAGTTTGGACTGAATCTAATTAGAGAGAGACACACTCCTGCTCTTGTTTTGTGCTTTGAGGAAAATGGGACACCTTTAAATAGGACCGAGAAAAGCAGCAGTGGAAATGACAGCCTCTAGCCTCCCAAATATACCTTTGTTGTTAACCTGGCAAACTCATGGCCGCTCTCAAAATCAAATTACATCTTATATAAATGTACTGATTTGACAACAAGACATGGCTGGGCCACCATTCTAGATGAATCTGTTAAAAGGAGAACGTCACAGAAAAACAATGCCGATTTATTTTGCACATGATCTCACGCATGTCAGAAAACTGTCAACAGTTTTGCAGCCATTCAATCAGTTCGACAGTTATTGAGAGTTGATTTGAGTTCAGTTTAGTTTGTGGACCGGTGATGTCATTCAAATGCTTACAGATAATGTGTGAGGTCATGTGCAAAATAAATCAGCATTGTATTTCGGTGAAGTTCTCCTTTAAGAGACAGAGGGAGAAAGAATGTACACGGATATTAAGCTGCAACCTGGCCAGTACACCTATATAACCCACTGCTGTGCAATGGCTTCATTCTGCTACTGGAAAAACTCCAAGAACAAAATAATTTCAAAAGTAGGTCTAACATTGCCAGCAACAAAAAAAATAAATGAAATGCTGATGCATGAGTGTGTGCAATTTCATTACAAAACTATGAGCTGCAGGATTAAGTGGATCCTACTATTTTATAACGTTATATAATTACAATATAGGGCAATAATTTATCCGTTCATACATTACTCCAGCTTTTCATTATAGCACCCTCTAGACACAGCGATGCAATCTTCTTATTCTAAGGTCTCAGTCTGGCTGCGAACAATATGAGTCACCCTCCTACACAGGCCAGGTGCATCTGGTGGCTGTGGCTAAATGGTATTAACCCGTCTCAGACAAGCTGATCATTGTGAGCCATGCCAGAACAGAACTTAGTCAAACGCAGAAAGGCTTTACTGTACAGGAAGCTTCCATTGTGCACTTAAGCCACCTATACACCTGCATGAGCATTTCGAAAAGCAACTGTGTCAAATGTAGAATTTGGACCAAATTGGGTCCAAAAATGAAATGTGTGCATTTTCCTTTACCTCGTCCTTGAGCTGAGCCAGGAAGAGGGGCAGTAAGTGCTCGACAGTGTTGTCCTTGCCCAGGATGGTGGACAGGCCCATGATGACAGAGGCCAGGGCCGACTTCACGTGTTGGTTAGTGTCTGACACCAGTTCCTGGTGAGGGATGGGGCACAGAGGAGGCAAAGGGATAAGCACACAGCACAGAATGGTAAAAACGACTGTGACATTTCATCTGTTCATCCATTGATGAGGGAAAACTATCACAACAGGTGGTTTGTGCCATATTTACAACACAATTCAGATTGATGGGGTATAGTCCACTTCAGCGCTTCCCAAACTGGGCTACGCGTACCTCTAGGGGTACATGGAGGTACTACAGGGGGTACTTGGGAGAAAGGGGAAAACCGAAAAAGCTAAGAATAAATCATGAAAATAAATAAAACGTTAAAATAAATCTGCTCAGGAGGTACTAATTGCAACTCTTTCACTCCAAATGTTGTAGCTGGGTAACGTTAAACGGGGTACATGGATTCAGAAATCATGCAAAAGTTTGGGAACCACAGGTCTACTTGGTTGGTGTTAGTGTAGACAAAAAGTCATTGCAATTCATTACTGTAGATGAAATAACTATAACTAATAAATAATAGTAATAACTAATACTTGGTGCAGGCATGGGGGGGAAGCATAATTTAAATAAAAGGTACTTCGACTACTGTATGTCTATGCAAACATACACATGGGTGGAATAATAATTCCAATGCTTTCAAGAGTCTTAGTCTTGAAAGCATCATAGTTTGAAAAAAATCAGTGATGGTTCAACTGTTTTTGCAGCAGAGGATGTGTTTGTTTTTGCTGCTGCCTGTGTAACTGTTACACTGTGTAACTGTGTTCCACTGTTGTCAGGATAAGCACTTTGTGACGGAAATGGATCTGCTCTGTTTGCACCCTGCTCACACTAACAACTCTACAGACATCTCACTTTAGGCTCTGTTTGCACCCTGCTCACACTAACAACTCTACAGACATCTCACTTTAGGCTCTGTTTGCACCCTGCTCACACTAACAACACTACAGACATCTCACTTTAGGCTCTGTTTGCACCCTGCTCACACTAACAACTCTACAGACATCTCACTTTAGGCTCTGTTTGCACCCTGCTCACACTAACAACACTACAGACATCTCACTTTAGGCTCTGTTTGCACCCTGCTCACACTAACAACTCTACAGACATCTCACTTTAGGCTCTGTTTGCACCCTGCTCACACTAACAACACTACAGACATCTCACTTTAGGCTCTGTTTGCACCCTGCTCACACTAACAACTCTACAGACATCTCACTTTAGGCTCTGTTTGCACCCTGCTCACACTAACAACTCTAAAGACATCTCACTTTAGGCTCTGTTTGCACCCTGCTCACACTAACAACACTACAGACATCTCACTTTAGGCTCTGTTTGCACCCTGCTCACACTAACAACTCTACAGACATCTCACTTTAGGCTCTGTTTGCACCCTGCTCACACTAACAACACTACAGACATCTCACTTTATGCTCTGTTTGCACCCTGCTCACACTAACAACTCTACAGACATCTCACTTTAGGCTCTGTTTGCACCCTGCTCACACTAACAACACTACAGACATCTCACTTTAGGCTCTGTTTGCACCCTGCTCACACTAACAACTCTACAGACATCTCACTTTAGGCTCTGTTTGCACCCTGCTCACACTAACAACACTACAGACATCTCACTTTAGGCTCTGTTTGCACCCTGCTCACACTAACAACTCTACAGACATCTCACTTTAGGCTCTGTTTGCACCCTGCTCACACTAACAACTCTACAGACATCTCACTTTAGGCTCTGTTTGCACCCTGCTCACACTAACAACACTACAGACATCTCACTTTAGGCTCTGTTTGCACCCTGCTCACACTAACAACTCTACAGACATCTCACTTTAGGCTCTGTTTGCACCCTGCTCACACTAACAACACTACAGACATCTCACTTTAGGCTCTGTTTGCACCCTGCTCACACTAACAACTCTACAGACATCTCACTTTAGGCTCTGTTTGCACCCTGCTCACACTAACAACACTACAGACATCTCACTTTAGGCTCTGTTTGCACCCTGCTCACACTAACAACTCTACAGACATCTCACTTTAGGCTCTGTTTGCACCCTGCTCACACTAACAACACTACAGACATCTCACTTTAGGCTCTGTTTGCACCCTGCTCACACTAACAACTCTACAGACATCTCACTTTAGGCTCTGTTTGCACCCTGCTCACACTAACAACTCTACAGACATCTCACTTTAGGCTCTGTTTGCACCCTGCTCACACTAACAACACTACAGACATCTCACTTTAGGCTCTGTTTGCACCCTGCTCACACTAACAACTCTACAGACATCTCACTTTAGGCTCTGTTTGCACCCTGCTCACACTAACAACACTACAGACATCTCACTTTAGGCTCTGTTTGCACCCTGCTCACACTAACAACACTACAGACATCTCACTTTAGGCTCTGTTTGCACCCTGCTCACACTAACAACTCTACACACATCTCACTTTAGGCTCTGTTTGCACCCTGCTCACACTAACAACACTACAGACATCTCACTTTAGGCTCTGTTTGCACCCTGCTCACACTAACAACTCTACAGACATCTCACTTTAGGCTCTGTTTGCACCCTGCTCACACTAACAACTCTACAGACATCTCACTTTAGGCTCTGTTTGCACCCTGCTCACACTAACAACTCTACAGACATCTCACTTTAGGCTCTGTTTGCACCCTGCTCACACTAACAACTCTACAGACATCTCACTTTAGGCTCTGTTTGCACCCTGCTCACACTAACAACACTACAGACATCTCACGTTAGGCTCTGTTTGCACCCTGCTCACACTAACAACTCTACAGACATCTCACTTTAGGCTCTGTTTGCACCCTGCTCACACTAACAACACTACAGACATCTCACTTTAGGCTCTGTTTGCACCCTGCTCACATTAACAACACTACAGACATCTCACTTTAGGCTCTGTTTGCACCCTGCTCACACTAACAACACTACAGACATCTCGCTTTAGGCTCTGTTTGCACCCTGCTCACACTAACAACACTCTACAGACATCTCACTTTAGGCTCTGTTTGCACCCTGCTCACACTAACAACACTCTACAGACATCTCACTTTAGGCTCTGTTTGCACCCTGCTCACACTAACAACACTCTACAGACATCTCATTTGTGATTAAAACTCTTGAGTATGAGCATGTTTGCAAGCTACGACACTCACTTGAACTTTTTAGAGGATGCACTGCCTCCAGAAATGAGTACACAATAATAATAATAAGAAATATCAACTGGCAATGATTTTGGGGATCTGAATTGGAAGATTGAACTGTGCTGTGGAAAACCACTTGTACAACAGTGCCACCTGCTGTCCAAACATTGACATACTTTTTCCCAACCTAGATTTAACCTAACCTATATTATGGGTTTGCTCATTTAATCAGATCAAGAGGATTAAAGGACACACAGCCAGCTGCTTCAGTGCAGTGAGTTATTTACTGGAAAGAAGAAGCAGTGGATCTGCTGGTTCAAGACGTGCGTCAAGAGGACGTCACAAGACCTCAAGACTGTATAGACGGTTTTAACTTGACAACAAAAACATTCTAAATTGAACCCCAGCTCACTTCCTGTTGCAGTGTTTGCTATGGACGGGAAAAAGGAAAAAAAGAGAAGCAGAGCAGGACTGACAATTCCGTGAAAACCGTCTGTAAGAGCCTTGTGGTGGGGGGAATCGGATATGACACTATCAAGTCCTTTTCAGTAACTTAGAACTCATAGCAAATCCATCAAAGTTCAAACTAAAGCATGAGAGAAGTGACATCAATGTGGCAGATGAATGTATTCTTTACCTTGACGCAGGGCAGAATGTGAGTCATGATGATTTGCTCACGACTGTCTTCTGGAAGATTCTCGCAGAATTCTAAAAAAAATACACACTTAGTTAAATATGGAAAAAACAACTTGACAAGAACTGGAAACATTTTATTCAATGTCATCAATGCAATTATATTTCCCATATAGTCTCCCCTTTGCCCTTAAATATCCAGTTAGAAATGAATGCATTCAATCATCAGCAGACATCTATCTACTAATTCCATGAATCTGTGTGTGTGTGTGTGTGTGTGTGTGTGTGTGTGTGTGTGTGTATACTATGTATTATGTCCTTTGCATATCAGAGAAGAGTTGGAGAGCACAATGTGTGAATGTGTGGGGAGGGGGGGGTGGTGGCACTGCACTCGTATGCAACAAAATGTTCCTGACCTTTGACTTTGTTGGCTGCAGCAGCACGGACCTCCGCTTCACAGTCCTTCAGCAGGTTCTGGAAGGCTGGGACCAGGTCGTTCTTCGTGATCTCTGGTCCTACTGCTTTCTGAAGCTAGAGATTCAATGGGACAGCAACTAGTTTAAAAATGCAAATCACGATGTGGGGCAAAATACCAATACAAAAGACACGGTGGTTTTTTTAGGACAAAAAAAGGACAAAGTCTTGTATTAGTTAGTTACTGTTTGTGTTAAAGATTAGATAAGAATAACTGTTGATCCCCCAAAACAACAGGTGAATCTGATCACCTTGATTAAAGCAGCAAAGCACAGAGGATGGAGAAAATAAGAACGAAAAAGGTAAGGCAGGATATAGACTATTTTCACCAGGTGCAACCACTGGTGCAACCCCACAGCACTCCCCTTTTCTCAGCTTCTTCTTCTGTGTTTTATGGCGGTTGGCATCCTTAAATGTTGCATTACCGCCACCTGCTGAATTGTATCATCTTCACAGTTTAACTATTTACAGTGTGCACCACTTTCTCAGCTGTTCAGGGGAACGCTGACATAATTATATTTATATTTTTGCTATGTAAACGTTTAAATGTAAAGATAGGCCTATGCGGGCTGGTGCAATAACATAATGATAGTCAGCTTACTCTTTAACAAGTAGCTTTTATTAGCCTCTCAGGCTAGCTCCGGACCAGACAACAACGCTTCCTACTACCCAGCGTGTGCATGTCTTTCCGATAGGGGTGGTTGTTATGGCAACTATCAACAACAACTAGTAACTACTACAAGACATAAAGACCTAAATAGGCTACGTTGTTACTGTGTCTGTCGGAGACACGGCCTAACGTTAACATTTAATATGAACCGAATATCTGCCTGCGCTCGGCTATGTCTACAGGAAGTAGACCGGATATTATTATTATTCTTCTCTGGGGTTTAGTAAATCGGATATTCAGGTGGGTTGTGACAGTTTGTATTGTTGTCAAGTTAAAACCGTCTATAGGGCTGCAGCTATCGGTTATTTTAGTAATAGATTATTCTACCAGTTATTAGATCGATTAATTGGATAAGAAATACTGTTGCTTTATTAAAGAGTAATAGTAAACCACGCATCAAAGAATCGGAATTGAGAATCGTTAAAATCCAAATGATACCCAACCCTAACAGTAAGGTCAACACAGTTCCAACAATGGACGTGATGTAAATTTTCATGATATTCCCATGAGGTAACATTTCCATGACTTCTTTGAAGTTTTCAACTGAGAAAATTCAGAATGTATAGTTGTTTCAAGTGCAATTCATGTGAATAATAAATACTTGTTCAACAAGTTATTGGTAGATTTTGTAAACTGCCCTTTTTATTAAAAGAATGCTACTGCATGACTTCAGAGAATTTGTGCAATTCCTCGGTTGCTTACCTCAGAGAACTTGTCAGCGACCATGTAGCGGACCCTCCAGGACTTGTCCTCTGCAGCCTGGCGCAGGGTAGGCATCACCAGGGTCTCCAGGTCCTCCTGGGGCAGCAGGGTGGCAATGCTGACACACGCCTCCACCGCAAGCAGCCGCACTGAGTCCTGACGGATTAGAGGAAGCCGATCAGTTTGGACATCCACTTTCAACTGGAGAGAAAGATTTAGGCCTGCAACATTTTAGGCTGAGATGGTGGAGGAAGACAAACGTTCATATCACATACCTGCTCATCAGAGGCCAGTGCAGTGAAGAGGGAAATGATGTCACTCTTGACATAATCTAGCTCCAGGACCTTAGCAAACTCCCCCAGCTTAGATGCTGCAGCACGACGCACCATAGGAGTGTCATCTGAGCACAAGGTGCGGAAATGCCTGGAGAGAGATAAGCACACACACACACATTATACCAGAGACACAAAAAGCCAAATGTATCACTTCAGGACTAATAGTGAACTATGCTAAATGAATGCATAAAAATGTATAAATCAAGTGAGTTATTTTAGAGGAAGTATTTTTTTCCCCTCTTCCCCCTCCCTGAAGAAGGCCCTTACTGGCGGATCTCGGCCTTGACAGTGCTGGAGACGCGGGGATAACAGACGCTGAAGAGGCCACAGGCAGATGTACGAGAGGTGAACCAGTCACCGCTGGCCAGCCGCTTGACCAAGGGCTCAAAGTGCACCTCCAGGTCGACTGGAGAGTGCTCCTGAGAGATCTTACGCAGGGACTCCACGGCCTTGTCTCTCACGACCGTCTCCTCCACTGTGGCCAGACTCTCCAGAGGGGGCTGTGTGACGAGAGAGGGGAAGCGTTTACAGCCTCTGCTTCAAGCTTTATGGATTCAGACACACCAGATGTTAGGTATCACATGCAAGCACACGTGATAATTTTGACATATCGCCCAACCCTAATTGCCACCCCACATTATTGCTTGAATGCGTCAGAATGCATCGGGAACTTCGCAGAGACATGTGCGTGGAGAAAGTGGAGAAAAGTATTGGGTAAAGATCTCGTGTTGCGGATGCAGTGTATGCAGAGGCATTGGGTGCCAATTCTGTTCCTTTGTCTCTGCAGCAGCACCGCACCACTGCTGTGCAGCAAAACATCCGCACCCCCCCCTGCCCGCTCTACTCAGCCAAAAAACACTGACCTTTTCCGTATGTATAGAAACAACGCTCCCTCATGTCTAGAAGGGTAAGACTGGTAAATACCCTGGACTGATTTACCGGGCATGTTCCAGACTTCATGTGTGGAAATAAATGGCTTAAGTTGAAAGTGTCTGCCATTGTTTAAAACCGTTCAACACCTGGGAAGAGGCATGCCCTTATAAGCAAATCCGAGTCAGACACTGCCAAACTCACCAGGAGACAGTGGACGAACTCAGGCCCTCCAACCAGCATAGTGAAATTGCCAAGCTGCTCAGCCAAGGCCAAGAGCACCTCATCCTCATCATAGATGGTGTCTGAAGGATGAGAGACAGAAATAAATCCCAACTGACATCCATACATAAGAAGAAACAGCTGAGCACAGATTCTGTGGTGAAAATGTAACACTGTGGTTTGAAGTAACGTCACTGTATCCTGAGTCGGACATTTTTGCGGACAGTTATCCCAAGTCGGACAGCTACAGTACCATGTAATGTTTACAATAAGGCTGGGCAATTAACCAAGCATATATCGAAACCGATATTTAGCACCTCTATCCGACTCAACCTCAAATTCATTAATGTTCATTTGGTTAATTAATACTTTTCCCAATGCGTGCCGTGCACTCATGAACTGTCATGTGCCTTCGCCCCATCCAACTAACCTTAGTCCGCATTCAGGCGTTCGCTCAAAGCAAAGCTGTCAGTATGACATGAGTATGACACAAGTGAAAACGCCGAGGCAACAAACAGTACTTTTCAAACGTCACCCAAGCTCTACGGCTTTCTCTCATCAAAATCAGCTTCCTAAACCATTTGGACAGTTAAATGACCATGTATTAATATTAGGACTGTCAGCGTTAACGCATTAATCGCGATGCGATAGGGCCGCCCATAACGCGTTTAATCGCATGCCGCTATTTAGTCCCCTTCGTCGCACCCGTACTTTTAGTCAAGCCTTTCTGGAGTGTTTACAATTATTGTGCATTTATTTTCTATTCAAGATGCATTTTGTAGACATTTTGTGACCTCCTGTCTACATTGCACTTCTATTGAATTGAAAATAAATCTTAAAATTCAAGATCACAAAGTACATTTATTTGCATTAATTTGATTCCCAATCACGACACACTGGTAAGAATTATTAATATCTAATAAAAAATGCTTTGCAATGCAAAATAATGGCATTTTAAACATGCGATACAAAGATGCGATTAATCGCGATTAAGAAAATTAATCGTTTGACAGCCCTAATTAATATGACATTTGACACGTAGATAGTTAGACATGTCTGAAGTAATTCCACAACACTAGCTGGCATTGGCTGAAATGAAAAACCACACAAAAGACGGGAAAATCCGTCAGACCGGATGTTTTGTATTCATATGACTCAGGGCAGAATAGTCTGGACACAGTTCTGCTGTACAGCACATTCACTTCAGCAGTTTGGAGTCACGTTGAGTCATCAACAGGTCAGATGATAACTGGTTGAGTCTGACTTACCTGTGAGGAAAGGAAGGAGTTCAGTGCGGGTCCTCTCCACTCCAAGGGCCAAGGCAATCGTGGACAGTTTTTTGATGCTGTTCAGACGTAACTGTATACAACAACATAAGCATGAGACACTGAAGCATTCCTAACAATGCTTAACGTTAAGCTATTTTATTAACTGAAGCATTCCTAACAATGCTTAACGTTAAGCTATTTCATTAACCTGTGGCCCCAGCTAGGGACACCCCATTTTACCTTGTCAACTCAGGTAACGTTGATTTGCTAACGTTTGTATCTAGTCTGCAGGGTAGGCTATCAGCTGGCCGATAACATACTACAGTACTAGCGCTAACGTTACTAGCTAGCGTTAGCTTACGTTGCAAAACGCCAATGAAGCTATACGTTTTATAGTTGAATGAAACATTAACGCTAAACTGTATTCGTTAGAAACTGGCAAGTTAACAACAGTCGGAGCTAACGTTACACTGCGGCCTGTTGCCAGGTAGGGTCGCTCCACTGCTGTGCTTGCTAGCTGTTAGCTTTACTGATAGCAACTAGCGTTACGGTAGCAGCTAACCTGGTGACCTGGTTAGTTTGGCCTAACGTGACCCATTTTCTCCATATTTAACCAGTATAAACATTGGGACCAGCTGTCAATTTCATTGTCTCAATTTCACAGTTAACGTGTAAAACCACGATAGCAAACATGTTATATCAGGGTGCGCCAGGCTGAACATTCCTAACAGGCCTTGACCGGGGATAGCATCCTTGCTAACTAGCCTGCCCATAAAGTATGTCAACATGCCCCTATTTCACTTTACAACATAAACGGCGATTACAGCGAAACACGGGTAACTACCTGAACGTCCTCATTCCGCAGCTCGTCAATGAGCACGGCAATAGGGTAGAGAGAATCGTCTCCATCAGCTCCTGCCATTTTGGATAATATTGCAAACTACCGAAAGGCGCTGTTGTGCTGCACTAGTACGGGGTTTCTGCCACTTTCTCGCCGAGAAGAGCCTGGTGACGCGAGGTTACAGAGAACCAAGTAGCCCTGACTGCAGTACGCAGATCGGGGAGTGGCTCAACCTCAACGTTTGACTCATTTGCATAGACGTTTGCATCGGATAATGTCTTCACTTCACGTGAAGACTCTGGTAGAAGCCGGCTTTTAGACCTAGACGTGAAAATGGCACAGTGTAAAATGGGAAATGCGTGACGTTCGCCGGGCTGTTGAGGCTACATTCATATAAGCATTAGACAATCGAATAGCCATCATCTGAGTAATCTGCAGGAAAGATCAACTGATGTTTAATTAATTAAATATTGTGTTGCTTGTGTTTGTTGTTGCTTGCGTTTGTTGAGTAAAACAGAAGATCAGGATATGAAATAACAATTAAATGGTAAATAACAGTAAGCTATATATAAAAAAAATCTGATCATTTGTTTTGGGCCGGTCTGGGCCAACATTTGTTGTTGAGATGATTTTTTTTTTTTATTTGGTCTTGTGGATTTTAATTGCTGTGCCTTTTGTCTATTCTTTTCCCCTCTGATATATAGAGACACCTTTCTATTATCATAGATGGTGAGGTCACTGAAATTACTAAATGCTTTGTATTACTTACTTCTGTAAGTAGTACACGGGAGAAAAGCATATGGTTGACAACCATATAAAAGGCCATTCCACAGTGAAACACAAAGGTGCGGAACTTACATATTACACAAATTAATTACTTATTATATATATACTATTTTTTCACAAGTATGAATCTTGTTCCCTTCATTCCTCTCTTACAGAATTCACAATGATCAAGTGTGGCCTAAGTTGTCGGACGGCAACACATTTTCATTGCTGCTATTGTGCAGCAACAATTATAAATAGAATGCAATTTGCAAGGCATTTACAAATACACCAGCTCCCATGGCGCATCGCAGCTTCCATGGCACCCATGCAGCACTCTGTGGCCCCCACACAGCCCCCATTGGCCCCCGCTCAGCATCCAGAGGCGCCCACACAGCCCCCATTGGCCCCCGCTCAGCATCCAGAGGCCCCCGCTCAGCATCCAGAGGCCCCCGCTCAGCATCCAGAGGCTCCCACACAGCCCCCATTGGCCCCCACCCAGCATCCAGGGGCTCCCACACAGCCCCCATTGGCCCCCGCTCAGCATCCAGAGGCCCCCGCTCAGCATCCAGAGGCTCCCACACAGCACCCATTGGTCCCCGCTCAACATCCAGAGGCCCCCACAAAGCCCCCATTGGCCCCCGCAGAGTATTCTAAAGCCAGTCAACAAAAGAAATTCACTTGTCCTCATTGCACAGTGAAGTTAAACAAAAAAAACTTTAAAACACACTACAAGAGAAAGCATACCCACCACTTTGAGACAGTGTCTCAAGGACAGATTTTTGGCCTGTCAGTGTGTTGATGTTAAACATGGTGTGTTTTCAGTTGAGAAATCATTTATTGGGCCAGCAACACCCATATACATCCATCAAGGTTGTAGATGTGGGATGTCGCTGGTTTTGCAGTCATTTTTCCATTTTCATTAAACCAGTATACTTCAAATCTGCTAATGATCTTTTTTTTTTTACATCTTGCATTGTTATTGTGCCTATAAGAACCACAATCTGTTTCCTTTCTAGAAGAAACTGAGAACTTGCCAGAACTGGGAACAGGGAACGGGGTATGTTGCCTGTTGTGGGCTTTTCTTATTTCACTGTTTTCTGCCTTCTCCAACCTGGTTTTCTTTATTTTTGATTAGGAGGATGCTCTGCTTAGGGACACCATTGAGGCAGCAAGGTGGTGTGGCACAAAAACATTCAAGGGAAAACTTTCCCTTCCCCAAGTCATCACCATGGACAAGGAAGATCGCTTGAGGGCAGTGGTGGAACTGCGACAGATGTCTGATGGCCTGGATGAAGAGGAGACTGAACTAAGGGAACCGTTCATGTTCCATTTCAGTCTGCAGGAAGATTACGAAGAATTTTGTGTAGAAATTATAGACACAAGGCGAATGCGGGTGTCTGCTGCTTTTGGAATAAAGGAATAGAGTGTACAGAACACTTACTGTTTTTGACACCGACAGGAATAAAGCGTGTTCAAGTGTCAATGGCACAGACAGTTCAGTCTCTGATCTCCTTAATGTAGCTGATATAATTGAGTGTACACAAATGTAACATGTGTCACTCACTTGTGGAAATGCTATGGTATATATTTTTTTAATAGGCAGCATGGATAAAATAATGGACTTAGTAAAAAGAAAACATTTAACAAGTAAAAATATAGGAATGTCTGTCTATCAAATGCATTGATTTCACTTAACTGTTCCGAATCCGGCTGGCCCTAGCTACACAGGTTTCAAGTTCAGTGGGAGCTGAACTTCAGTAAGAAGTTGTGTGTGAAGTTTTGAGGGCTCATGAAAATGTAAACGTGTTCCCATTATTTTATTCACAAGATGAGACAAGAATATCGAATATTAGGTAAAAAATATCCCAACACCTACACAGAACATTACAATAATAATGTGTTGTAGTCACTGATGGATAAACCTATACAAAGTCTGCTAGGATCCCCACTAGCTGCTAAACACAGTGATATTCAGAGTCGATGGGTTAGGTTTTCTATAGGCTAGATACCTGGTTTCGTCTAGTGAAACAACTTAGAATTCAGAAAGAAATAATATTGAGGTGGCTGAGCTTTGACCCAGACTTTAAGCCAGCTGCAAGTGATAATAGATTTATTCAATGGGCAGAGAAAGGAATCACAGCACTGTTTGTTGGTTCAGTTTGATAAGCAGGAATTTCCAGACAATGTCATAAAAATACGATCTTGTTCAACAGGATTTTTACAGATATATTAGAGTAGTTTTGTGGGTACATGATAAACACTGTAAAAAGAGTCACTATGAACTTTATCCTGCGGAGGGCAGTAATACGCCTAGAAGCGTGCACACTGCCGAAGATCTGATAGAAGAAGAAAGAGCTGAGTTTTACTTTGAGTGGGCGGAGTCAAACGCGGCCCACGTTGAGCCACTCCCCGATCTGCGTACTCCCCGCTGCTGCATTCAGGTACTATTGGTAAGCTCGTACTGTAGTTCCGATCGTTTGGAAATGCGACTTGTATCATTTTCAAGCATGGATCGGATAAATAATAGTTTTCAAGCGATAGTACAATATTATTAACATTGATCCCGTCACAGTAGTTTATTTATTTTATTTGACAGGGACAAATAAGACAAGTGGAGAAAACAGTAAAATTCCCCAATATTGTATCACTTAACTATCTCTTTAACCAAATCACACACATTTTAAACTATTCTATGTGTGTGTGTGTGTGTGTGTGTGTGTGTGTGTGTGTGTGTGTGTGTGTGTGTGTGTGTGTGTGTGTGTGTGTGTGTGAGAGAGAGAGAGAGAGAGAGACAGAGAGAGAGAGAGAGAGAGCAGAATTGTGTTCGGCCACAGCTATGCCATTTTACGCGCGATCACACAATCTTTCAGGAAGTGTAAAGAATCCTGCGGGTGACCCAGGGGAGCCGATTTTTTTAAATTAGGTCATTAGGCCGACTAAATTGGCAAAAATGACTCAAGACCGGTTCAGCACAATGGAGAGTTCCAGAGTGGAGCAGCACGCAGGTGCTCCAGAGTGGAGGAGCCCACAGGTGAGCAGAGTTGTAATCAGCCTGGGAAGTGGACTATGAAAACCCTCTAGGGAGACTCGAGAGAGAGGAGAGGCTGCATGCCAGAACTCTGTGAGCGAGGCGGCCTGACTAAATGTCCAGTCACACATCGACGGGTATTCCACTACTATAAGAAGAAAAAAAATCACGGTGAAACAAAAATCAGCAGTAACGATAAACGGTTCTTGTTACAAGATTTTTATCGCTACGACATATTTTCAGTGAGTGACATATTTTCTTGTTATTAGCACGGCACAACGAGAAAGCTATGTTAATATTATAACATTAAACTTTTTTACAAGAGATTTTCCACTGTGACTGTGGCATCAATGTTAGGCTGATTTCTCACTTGGGACGATCTCTCAACTTTTCTAATACAAATCGTACTAGGCTATAACAGAATATTTCCGATAGTCATTGAAGGCAGCGTAGGGACACCTATCCGGTTTAGGAGTTTGCCCTTCAAAATAAATGCATGCGTTAACCGGGTTAATTGAAACACATTTGATTAGAATTTAAATACGACACTGCACATGTATTAACTAAGCCGCATATATTACACAATAGTGACCATCCTGAACACATGGCTGCTTTAGGATATGTTTTTGTGTGTGTCCAAAATAAAGTTTTTGAATTTTGTGGATTTTCACAAATGATGCCTTTATTCTGAAAAGATCGAACCGGAGGTTTTATTGTTGTTGTGGCGGATGATGATGATGAGCGAGCCCCAGCCGGTCAAAATGGCAGCGCAGCAGCAGCAGCAGCAGGCCGGTGGAGCAATGGCTCAGCCTGGAATGCAGCAAGCTGCCTCCTTACAGCAGCAACAACAGCTGAGCCAACAGCAAGACTTTGACCCGGTCCACAGATTCAAGATGCTTATTCCCCAGCTGAAAGAGAGTCTGCAGGTAACGTAAACGTCAGGCCTCCACATACAGTCTATGCTCCATACCGACCCCAAAACTTCATGAAACCAGAATACCCAACACATGATCACGAGTTAATTCCAGACTCTATAGTCTGTACATACATGCGCTTAAGTCTATTAAATAATTGGAACATGCTGATTTCACTTTTTGCTCTATTTCCCTTTTTTGCAGAATGTAATGAAGATTGCGTCGTTGAATTTGGGGCATAATACTGCAATTGACAACGGCATGTAAGTATACTATAGCCTTACTGGGCTATAACAGCTTAATACGAGGGATCAGCCGATAAGCATTTTTGTAACCAAACGGCGTCACTGGGGGGAAACGGCAATTCTTTCTATGAATTCTATGAATTTCTATGAATTTCTATGGAGCCAGCCTCGAGTGTCTCACTGTGCTGTGCTGTTTACATTTGAAAAACTGCGACAGTTCACACAACTTTAACATGACATGCATATTATACATCAGACTCGAGTCTTCAGCTACTTCTGCTCTCACTCAAAATGTCAAAATATAAGCTGTCATATAAGCTGTCATGTAGGCTATAGTTTTTGAGATATTAACATTTGTTTGGCACAACTGTAGCCTCAACGCGAGACTCATCGTTCATTCTTCCTTCTTCGTCTCGAATGGGCCGGCCCTATTCACCATGTTCCAACAGGGGTCAGCCAATTACTTCCTATTGTGTTTACACTTCCTGTGACAGTAGAGTACTAGTGACCAGGTAAAACAGACAGTGTTTTGACCAGGAAGTCATAACACAACTGGGTCTAGTGGGCGGGGCTACATAAGGTGAATATCCACTGCAAGATCGGCTAAATGGCTCCACCGATATACACATATATCAATCACAATAAAACTGTACCCACCTCCGAGACAATCCAAGATGTGGGTGCCATGACATTCCAAAATATTGCGTAGTTCCCAATACCGAGCCCTTACATGCCAGTGCCGAAGTTTAAGTAACCTCGCGTCACCAAGCTCTTCCCGAGGAGAAGAGCCTGGTACGTATTACTACAGGCAGGATGTCCCGCCCTGTGTTCTGGTCCGCAGTGTTTTTGTTCCCCCATAGAAATGCAGCAGTAGGCAGCATAACCTCACCAGTCGCTACGAGTTAGAGAAAAAATGAAAAGCATGGCCATACCAAACGAAGAAGTACTTGAAGAAACTTGCCGGATCCATAACATTGCACTTTGGTTCCTACGTTCCATAGCCGGAAGTCACGGAGCAAGGTTTTACCATCCAGCCTAAAGAATCCACAGCGCCGGATGTATCGGTTTGGTGCTCACTCAGTGGTTGTGAGGGTGTACTGCAGTTTACAATGTTGAGCATCGGCACTGGCATGTGAATAAGGGCTCGGTATTGGAAACTACACAATATTTGGGAATCCCATGGCACCCATATCTTGGATAACAACATTGTCTCGGAGGTGGGTACAGTTTTATTTTGATTGATAACGTGTATATCGCGTGCAGCCATTTAGCTGATCCTGCAGTGGATATAGGGGCTGCCCATCTGAGACGAAGAAGGAAGAATGACTGATGAGTCTGAGGCTAGCACAACTCATATTAGTTAGCTGGCACGGTTCCGGGGGTTTTGCGGTGTCGTGACGTAACGCTGATTCCTCGTATAGACCGCATAATAAAGATCAGCAGCACCTTTACTGTTCAGCCTGTTTGTTTTGTGTCTTCTGGCTTAGCAAAAGCAGCGACGCCACCGTCCAGCGCTTTGATAAAAGTCTGGAGGAGTTTTATGCCCTCTGCGATCAACTGGAACTTTGCTTGGTAAATAACAACACACACACACACACACACACACACACACACATTCATAATCATAAGTACTGCTATCACTTAAGGCCGATATTTATTAAATACTGTATTATAAGCCGATCAATGTACATTGCTGATGGAGGTTCCTCACAGTTGCATAACAGCAGTAAAGAACCTGCAATTAAATGTTATTACTACATTCATTGTAGCCTTTTCATTCGTCTAATTAAGTAAAAAAAAATTGGAAAAGTAACAATTAATTAAAAACAAGGGCAACTTCGGCCCAGGACCATGTGCGACGTCATGCAACTTAAGCCCATTCGAGGAAACTACCGTACATCTTTCAACAGCCCAAGTTTGGCAGATGTTTTCGATATCTTGAATATCTGGCAGATGTTCAGCTGTTATCCATTCCTGACTGAATGAATGAATGACTCAGCCCAAAAAGCCTTCTCTTGACTACGCGCTGCACAGGCTGCGCACGTGGTAAAAATGGAACCCAGATTTTGCCATTTTGTCATTGAAGAGGTGGGTAGAGTCACCCTGCCAGAAGCAGCTGCCAATAACCCACCCAATATAAATTCATTGGAGTGGGTATCTGGAGAGTTTTCGTGTCCCATGGTGTAAATGCTGTTCGAGAGGCTTTTTTACCCACCTTCCACCATAAAAACCCAACTATGTCTATCTGTACAATGTCAATAATATGCCCATCCAGTGGTACTCAACTCAGGAGCCACATTGACACCAAAAAATTGTTGCAAGAGCCGCAAGAATCCACAAAATTCCCTTTCCTCCCCCTTTAAAAAAAAAAACGATTTTTATTTATTTATTTTAAGTAGGACTTAAAAGAGCCACAACTACCCATAAAGGAGCCGCATGTGGCTCTAGAGCCTCGGGTTGAGTATCACTGTACCCATCACAAGTTACCAGAGCCCAAAGTGATTATTACAATTACTTATGGAGTCTGACTAGAGAAAAACCAAACATGCCAAAATTCAGCAGTGCCTTCTGTCGGGTCCCCAGCAGCACACCCCCAAGTCTGAAGTCCATCGAACAGTTCTGGAGATACGGGAAAGCCATGTTCTGATTGGTCGAATTGCACAAAATTTGACACTACACTTTTTCACGTCCCCAGCAGCACATTCTCCAAGTTTGAAGTCGATTGGATGAATGGTTCTCGAGATAAACCACTTTTGTGTTGGCAGTAGGTGGCACTATGACTATGCGCATGTCCGAAATTCGGCACCGCACTCCATCGGTTCCCGGCAGCTAGTCTCTGCTCCCAGACGTTTGCTGAGTGGCGACAACAGTTGAGCGAAGCGGATAGACTGACAACGGAGTCTACCCGGCAGCGCACTCACCAAGTTTGAAGTGTACACATAGGGCTGGGGGATGGTTGAAATCAATATCACAATAATTATAAGATTAATAATAATAATAATAATGATTGGATTTATATAGCGCCTTTCCAAGGCTCAAAGCGCTTACACAGAATCATTATTCGTTCACATCATTCTGGTGGTTCAGAAGCGTGGCAGCCACACATTGGCGCTCAACGGCCCCTCCGAACCACCATCATTCATGTCTACATTCATACCAATCATACCAATCATACCATTCATGTCTACATTCATACCAATCATACCAATCATACGAGGCAAGGAGGGTTAGGTGATTTTATTGATATACAGTTATATCACAATATGGCTCACATGCAAAATCCCAAGTTAAAAAATCAAGTTACTGTTCAGGTTAGGTGTGATGTCAAACAAAACTGAAATTCTCAAATATTACTTAAAATCCTCATACCTCAATCTGTCAGTTTTTACAGGAAGTTTGTGTGTTATCAACAGTAGAATTGCCTAAATTTCCCAAAATCCCAACAACAACAATAATAATAATACCGGTAATAATAACAATAATTTATATATGTATATTTTCTTAACAGTGTTACAAAGTGCTTCACACAGCAAGTACAAAATGTAGTACAGTAGAGGGACACAATAAAATAACCCCAAAAAAGATCAGCGATCATAATAAAAAATATAATCATGATATGATTCCACTGAAAACTGATAAGCAACAATATTAAATTATCATCCAGCCCTCAAATGTTGCTTAAGGCTTTTCCACCTGCAAAAACCCATACCCCTACTGGGAGCATATTGGTGACATAACTGACTGACACACACAAGATTCGTACTGTTACGCACAAACTCACCAGTGTTCCTCCCCTCTGTGCAGCGACTGGCCTACGAGTGCCTCTCCCAGAGCATCGACAGCGCCAAACATTCCCCCAACCTGGTCCCCACGGCCACCAAGCCGGACACGGTGCAGACCGAGTCCCTGTCCTACGCCCAATACCTCGGCATGATCAAGTCTCAGATCTCCTGTGCCAAAGACATCCACAACGCTCTGCTGGAGTGCTCCAAGAAGATCGCAGGGAAGGGACAGCCACAGGGAATCATGTAGAGAGATGACTTCTGCTGACTTTTGCGGAGAGAGACGGTGTATTTCACTTTCAGGGACGTCCCATGTTTGAATCTGAGTAGTGTTACGTTGGTTGCGATGCTGTTTCTTTCTTCTTCTTTTTTCTTCATTCTTGTTTCTTCTAAACAATGTGTAAATATTCCTGTCAAACAGTCATGATGTAAGGTGACCAGCAGGTGGCGGCAGAGCAGCATGAGTTGGAACTGACAACTCAATGTCCACAAATATTTTTTAGATTATTTGTATTGACTATTAAAAACCTTTCTATTGATATTGATGTTTTCTCTTTATTCAAAATGCATAAAATACCGATTTATTAGTAACATTGAATGTGTAGTGTTTAATTTTAAAGCATGTTTCAGTCATAAGATGAATGAAGGTACTCCAGTCACAAAAAGGTCCATGTAGGTTTACTTTATTGTCCCACCAGGGGAAATTAGTTTTGCAGCAGGGTTTACGCAGAATACAACAAAATACACCAACATTCTCACACACAAAACCGTAGAGACAGAGCAGGGAATGATATTTCAAACCAATTGCATAACAAATATAAGAAGAAAATGCAAAGTGCAGTGTAAAAAGTGTAAACATGCATGCAGGCAAAAGGAGTAGATGGAGAGCTAATTGCTATTAAGCATGTTGAAGGAGACTTGATATTGGCCTAGCCTACTAGTAGGCGCTCTGAAACGCCGACCAGGTGGTAAAAGTTCAAATTCCCTTTTGAATGGGTGGTTCTGGCAGTCCAGAATGAGCCTTCAAGAATGGTGAGAGAAAAATTGGGTTTTGATGCGGGTTTTGACAGTTTTTGCATGCAGTATACATGTAGCTATTATTTTCACCTATTCTATTTGAGTATTTCTGCATATTGGGGTCCATAAACAGTATTTGAATCTATCTAAAAACTAGTTGGCACTGACTCGTCGGGACTTGAGTGCAAAATTAAACTTGGTCCCCACCTCTGGCAGCCAGCCACCAGGGGGCGAAAGATTCTGCATAAGTTTCGGCTTTTTAATTTTTTTTAATGTTCCGCCTGTCACCGGCAGACCGTTATGGAGCGTAGGCTACTCTAGTTGCAGTCGAAGTAGAAGTTTCTCCTGTTTTATTTATATCAACATGGTAGGCCTCCAGCAGTCTCACAGTAGCCAGGTGTAGGTCTGACCACGTGACACCAGGTCTCCTCACTGTTGCTGTTGCCTCATGAATGGTAGGCCTTGACAGCACGTTGTGGTCTGCACCACCTCGCTCGCGCACGGATCGACCACAGTGCGACCGCTGATGTCACGAGTACGACAGGACAGACCGACGGACTTGTACGGAAAACAAGTAACTAACTACTGTAACTACTAGCAACATGAATGAATTGACCACGTAGACTTTCTGAATGGTTTCCCACATCTTGACAGTTTGTTCTCAGATTCATCTTCCTACAAAGCGTTAGTTAACGTTTAGCATAGCTCAGCGTGCTACGTGCTAGACTGGCATTACCAGATCAATTCACATTGCACTGTATTGCAAAATGCCACGGCAAATGAAACATTAGCTAGCAAGCAGATTTGTCAGATTCCTGCACCTGCAGGCTATTAACGTTAGCTTAGCTAGTAACCATTACCATTGTAAAACAGTTTACAATACTAGCTAACGTTTGCTAATAGCCTTGTAATCTGACAAAACGTCTCCCCTTTATTTGGGAGAATGAGTGCGCTCAAATAATCAGAAAGCCACCAGAACGACCAACGACTGTAGATACAGTCAGTACAGTAGCAAATATTTTGTTTCTGTTCTGTAATGTTGAACTCCAATTACTTCCATTGTTATTGCCTGCCAACATTCTTGTTGGCAGTTGGAGAATGTTTGGTGCACTGGTTTGGTGTGCCATTGGCAAACAACATTTCCAAACAAGGTCTGATACAGTTGAATAGACTCACTCCACTTTACAGGTAGGCCTACTGTACCATGTAACTACATAACTACAGTTGAATAGATTGACTCCACTTTACAGGTCTGTTACAATGTAACTACATATGAACTACAGTTGAATAGACTCACTCCATTTTACAGGTCTGTTACAATGTAACTACATATGAACTACAGTTGAACAGACTCACTCCACTTTACAGGTCTGTTACAATGTAACTACATATGAACTACAGTTGAATAGACTCACTCCATTTTACAGGTCTGTTACAATGTAACTACATATGAACTTCATTTATAACTATTGGTAATTACTGTGTAATTACATTTGGTGTTCATTTGTAATTACAAATAGTTCATATGTAACTAGGGTACCTGTAAAATAAAGGGTTAAGGTGCGTTCACACCGAGATATTTATTTTTCGCTCTGTCGCTTGATTCAACCCTTTGGAATCACTCTGTCGCTCTGTTTAAATCGCTCATCAACAGGCACACGAAATGACGGACATGTGGGGGATATAACGTTACGCAATGTCATGCTGTTTGTCCACTACGAGCCACCGTCATTGTTTACAAGCTAAAGCCTATCAGCGTGCTCCTAATGCGAGCTCCATTCCGGTAGGACAGACTTCACTTCATGTCAGCTGTCAGCCTGTCAATGTGGTTTGTTGTCACACAATAAACCAGCGGTTTGTTCCAAGCCAGTGGGATCCTTGACTCACTCTCAACACGGCAGCCAATCAGCGTTGAGCGGCGAGCGACTGATGCCAGCGTATTTTTGCTCGAGTTGGGATATTTCATCTCGGGCGACAAGCGTATTTTCTCCCTGTCGCTCTGTCTCTGTCGCTCGGACGCCCAGCGATTTTTCTCCCAGGCGAATATACGCTCAATCGCTCGTTTGCATTGACTTTGTATGTAAACTCGACGCCAGCTAAAAACTTTAATAGGTCGGTGTGAACGCACCTTTACCAAGTCTTCTTCTACTTTTAATGGCTTTCTGGCAGTGATGCCTTGCGGTGGTCCTAACAGGAAACAAGTGGGCGGGCGGCGTGTGTGCCACGATTGTGATGTCATGTATCAGTGATGTCACTTGAGCAATTGTGATGTCATCAGTGATGTCACTTGAGCAATTGTGATGTCATCAGTGATGTCACTCGAGCAATTGTGATGTCATCAGTGATGTAATAAATCCTTCTGTGGTGTTTTATGGCAGTTGGCATCCTTTATGTTGCATTACCACCTGGCTGAGGCTTTATAAGTGGTTGGAGTATAAGTAGGGAGAAGAGCACAAGTGGTAGGCTACATCATCTCCAGAGTAAGTGTTTATTGTTTATTTATGTTTGTTTATTTGCACAAAGAAAATGAATAACAACAGATAGTACACGTATCTTAATAAGCTATTATCAAGCTATACCTATTAGTAAGCTATTAGGTAACTAGTAAGTGCTTATTAAGCTAGCCTACTTTGAATGGTAACAGACAATGACTGTCATTGGTAACAGACGATAAATGGCGGTCAACTTATCCATAACCTTCGGATATGGAGAACACTTTGCCTACTTGTCCACTCGTCTGCATGTTTGAGCTACAACTTGTGCTGTGCCTTGCCAAAATCAAATTGCCTCCAATGCGAGACTGGTGAATGACATGACTATGAAGTTATGGTTTGCGATGGCTGTCTGAGGGAACAAGATGTGCATGAAAACTCACCCTTTTCCACTAACTAACATTAGAACATATTAGCCACACTTAAAAAAAAAATGTTTTGTTTTGTTGTGTTACAGTATGTTTGGTAGGGCTTTTCCCTAGCCCCGCCCCTTTCCTGACCACACCCCCTCCCACCTCCCACATACACTCCCCCCGATACACCTGTCCATGCCCCCTACCCACCTCTCGAATCCAGACTCTCTACGACCTTCCTATCCCTATCAACGGACTCTTCCCTAGCCCCACCCCCTCCATTGAGCCGACCGGGATCGAATCCGCCCCAAAATGTAATGGGTTCTTCCTTGGCCCATGCTACACCCTTCCACGAAGTTTCATGAAAATCGGCCCAGTAGTTTTGCCGTAATCCTCCTGCTAACAGACAAATTGTCAGACAAACGGCACCGAAAACATAACCTCCTTTGTGGAGACAATGCCAATTTTGACAATGTTCCACTACTGGGATTTTCTGGGATTTTTAGTATGTTAAATTGGAAGGTTTCAAGAGCTGAATACAACAAAAATAATTTCTGTTGCAATTAGTTTAAGGTTGGGTCATTTTTTCTCACAGATTCCCTAGACTAAAACCGATAACATTGACTTTGAGGCCATGTACTTTTCACAAATCTTCTACCAACCCCAAAATATCATTTTATTTGACAATTCAAATGTCTTTGACTTTGGTCCAGGATGAAAGGATAAAAACATAATGTGAGTGAATTTCTTTCAATGGCTGGAGGGTCAAAAATAGCAAAACATAGCACTTTTGAATGGAAGTCAATGGATGACAGAAACTGTCCTGAACCAGACATAAGTACAAAATTTGAATATTTGGAGACAGGAAGTGTCCTGAGCGTGGCGAGTGTCACACTTTTGTAAAACACACCATTACCTGGTCCAAATTTGGGACCCAAAGGATTCCAGACCCCTATATCATCAACACACGGAAACTGCTAAGGACAGAATCTGTCCCCAACCAGACACAAGTCATAAAACAAAGTTAGCTAAATCTGCATGTAGTGTGTTACGCCTGAAAATACATAGGAAGGGAGGCTTAATAGGAAAATACTGTACTGTTTGCACAATGAATTGTTATGCATCTTATAAGTTATGTTTGAAAAAATACATGTATATAGCCTACACTTTATCGTTAATTAAAGTGTTGCACCTTATTTCTGCTTTCAAAGCCTTTAATGTAGTTTGTAATAACAAATCTACACGTATAGGCCACTGCAGTTCATAGCAAAATAATATCTTAAATGTGCAATGCCACAGCAAAATGTTGTGACTGCACCACCAGTTAAAAAAGTGAGTCTGGAGCCCTGTATAACTGACAGAGGGGATAAATACCTGCAAAGTGACTTGCACTTCTATGTTTCAGAGGATGTCAGACTGTGTGAAAATGTCTAAGCTGAGAGGGGTGGTGAACCAGCGACTAACTGCAGCTGTTCAAAAAGAAAGAACGATAGCAGAGTATGAGGAGGAAGTTTCGCGTTCAAAAGTGGAGATCGACCGACTAGGAAAGCAGCTTGCTGCTTTAAATGCTGAAGTGCGGTTACACAGAGCAGGTTGGTATTTTCACATTACTCATATACAATATACAGCTCTTTTTCACAGCCCAATGTTGGCAGGTGTGTGTGTCCGTTTTGAACAGGTAGTAAGTAGCCTTATATTGTCATTTAGCCTTTCTCCTGCATGGGGGGGGGGGGGGGTATACGCAGTGGAAGTGGGTCCCTGGGAAATTTTGTTTGGTATGTAGTGGTACTAACTTGGATGGAAAGGTTTGGGAACCCCTGCCATAAAGCAATGGAATGCAGCTCCTCAAAAATCAATAACATTAGAGTAAGCTATAGGAGACTATTAAAATTTCTGTTGATATATATATATATATTATTCTGGCGAATGGGGTGCTTTATAATGTGGAGATGTACCCATCCCGTTAATGTCACAGGGTTTTCGCTGGGTCTGATGTCCAGAAAGAATTTGTTTTACCAGACAAATGTGTTGGCCACGTTTCAATAACAGTTACAGAGATACAAAGAACCGCTGGATCGGATTGTTGAAACGTTTTCAAAAGTCTTTTCAAAAGTCGCTATTTGCAAATATCACTATGTGTCTCTCTGGATCTCTCCATCCTCCAGACTGTCCCTGCACTGGGTGTAACGTTAGCACATTTAGACAGCCTGGTCTGGCTGACAATCTCCCAGGGGGGTGGAGCCTTGTGTTAGGGAGAGCTAGAGGATGGAAGAGAACGAGAAGGACAGTAGGGAGAGATCAGAGAGATCCTGCGGTCTAATTGAGATTGAAAAGTATCAATTAACAGATGTAATTTTAAATGGTAAGAGATAGCCTAATTAAAAAAAACAGATAGATAATCATCCTACACTGTAGGCTGTTGCATTTAAAACTTGCATCAGTGCAGAAAGATCATCAACAACAACAGTGAAGATGCTGGGGTGTTGATCATTTAATACAGGGGTGCCCATTTTTTTTTGGGCAAAACTACTTAAAAAAGAAGAAAAAAAACTAGTCGCGAGCTACTTCTTTACCCCTTGCCCCCCCATGTACATAGTTAGCACATTTTAACAGTATTATATTATTCATTTAACATTATCTTATAATGTTATGTTAAATAGTGTAGATACTGAGTTAGCTATACATGATTGGGATTTAGTTTATGCATTCAAACAATAAAAAAATAATACATTTTGGTTTTCTTTGGCGAGCTAGTTATTGATGGCCTGAGATCTACCGGTAGATATCAATCTACCTATTGGGCACCCCTGATTTAATATAATATCTGTGCTTCTGTGGTGATCATGGAGATACGACCATCGATAATGTTTTCTATGTTTTTTCCTGTGAAACACATGCTCTGGCATGCGGATAAGGCGGAGATATCATTTGGATAGGACGTGCACAACTGACGCTCCAAACGGATGCAGGATACGCACGTGAACGCATAGTCAACAGCACGTATGTCAGTAGACCAGACGCGAGCAGAGCTCCGTGCCGCGGCCAGTGAGGATGACCTGAGCCATTAACATGATGGCCGCCAAAAGGAAGCGGCCTCTGCTTCGGGTCAGGGGCGGTCTGAAGTTCTGAACAGACAGAGCACAGGGTGACTTTTATGAATGGAAGTGTGAATGGAGGAGATGCCTTCCCCTGCCAAACTTACCGTCTGTGAAACAAAATTACTTTAGTGAAAGTTCTATCCCAAAACTATTGTCCTTGTGCATTTTTAAGTGGGTATACGTAATCCTGGAGCTTTTCTTGTGGGTATACAGCATAATGCGTAGACTGCGTAGATAGACAAGTGGACTACACCACTGCTTATGCTGCTATTATTATGCTGCCATTATATATATATATATATATAATATATATATATATATATATATATATATATATATATATATACAAAACATAACCGTTTTTTTAAGGTAATGTAAAGTGGGTAAGACAACTGTAACTGTCTAAAATAATACTTCTTAATTCATCCTTCTTAATTCATGCTTTTTTTCGATTATAATAGCCCCAATCAGACATACTCAGTGATACAGGATTTCTTTCTTTTTTTTTCCTATTAAAAATACTTTTTTTTTTTTTATTAAGAAGGGGGCCAAATGCATTTAATGGCAGCATAAGCCAAGCCACTTTCACCATTGATTCCAATGACAGTTAGCTGATAATTCTACCCGGGTAAGAAAGTCAGCCACTGGCCAGGCCGTTGAATGGAGAGTTGGTGAATAATGTTAAATGGTGTGGTGAGTAGAGAGAAGTCCAATTCGGTCTTTAAGGACAGGCGGCCTAACAAACCGCTGACTTCTTGACGTGCTGCCAGGGGTTAGTGTCGTTCGCTAGCCTGGGCTAGGCTGCTCTCCCTCTTTTATTTTTATTTTTATTTAACCTTTATTTAACCAGGTAAGTCATTAAGAACAAATTCTTATTTACAATGGCGACCTGACGACCTCTCCTGTGTGGCGTGTGCTCAAAGTGCAAGTAAACAAAAACGTCCGGTCCGCCACTTACAGGTAATATGTTTGAGTGGGAAGTTTATGGTTTGTCTGTTTGATTGGCTGTTTGCGTGTCACTCGTAGCACACTCCATTATCAAGGGACATATGAATATATATTGAACTATTTTCTTATTGTATTGATGAAGTGTCTACCACTGATATAAGGTATATTACTATTGTTTTATCACCCAGCCATATGTAGTAGTGTAGGCCTTGGTTGTGCTTAATTTGTCTTCTTTAATGTGTGTATGTCCGTGTTTTAATCTTCCCTCCAGACGCCCAGCAGCTGTTTGTCTGTAAAGAAGACGTTCCCTTTGAGAGCTCCAGTCTGGACCAGGATGACCAAAAGCCCCCACGTATTAAAGAGGAACAGGCGGAACTCTGGACCAGTCAGGAGGGAGAGCAGGTTCAAGGGCCAGAGCCCCCACATATTAAAGAGGAACAGGAGGAACTCTGGACCAGTCAGGAGGGAGAGCAGGTTCAAGGGCCAGAGCCCCCACATATTAAAGAGGAACAGGAGGAACTCTGGACCAGTCAGGAGGGAGAGCAGGTTCAAGGGCCAGAGCCCCCACACATTAAAGAGGAACAGGAGGAACTCTGGACCAGTCAGGAGGGAGAGCAGCTTCAAGGCCTGGAGAAGGCCCACATCACCGAGTTCCCATTAACTCTTGTCCCTGTGAAGAGTGAAGATGATGAAGAGAAGCCTCAGTCCTCACAGCTTCATCAAAGCCAAACAGAGGAGAACAGAGAGGCAGAGCCTCTAGCCTGCAGCTCAACTGAACAGATAAATACAGAAGCTGATGGAGACTTGAAGAGACACATGAGAGTCCACACAGGCGATAAACCATTTAGTTGCTTAGACTGTGGTAAAGGTTTTAGTCAAGGAGGATACTTGAAGAAACACATGAGAGTCCACACAGGGGATAAACCATTTAGTTGCTTAGACTGTGGTAAAGGTTTTAGTCAGAAAGCAAACTTGAAGAGACACATGAGAGTCCACAGAGGGGATAAACCATTTAGTTGTTTAGCCTGTGCTAAAAGTTTTAGTCAGGGAGGAGACTTGAAGAGACACATGAGAGTCCACACAGGGGATAAACCATTTAGTTGCTTAGACTGTGGTAAAGGTTTTAGTCAGAAACCAAACTTGAACAAACACATGAGAGTCCACAGAGGGGATAAACCATTTAGTTGCTTAGACTGTGGTAAAGGTTTTAGTCAGAAACCAAACTTGAAGAGACACATGAGAGTCCACAGAGGGGATAAACCATTTAGTTGTTTAGCCTGTGCTAAAAGTTTTAGTCAGGGAGGAGACTTGAAGAGACACATGAGAGTCCACACAGGGGATAAACCATTTAGTTGCTTAGACTGTGGTAAAGGTTTTAGTCAGAAATCAAGCTTGAAGAAACACATGAGAGTCCACACGGGAAAAACCATTTAGTTGTTCAGCCTGTGCTAAAAGTTTTAGTCAGGGAGGATACTTGAAGAGACACATGAGAGTCCACACAGGGGATAAACCATTTAGCTGTTCAGGCTGTGCTAAAAGTTTTAGTCGTAAAGGACAATTGAAGAGACACATGATAGTCCACATGGGATAAACCATTTAGTTGTTCAGCCTGTGCTAAAAGTTTTATTCAGAAAGCAAACTTGAGTCCACATGAGAGTCCACACAGGGTAGAAACCATTTAGTTGCTCAGACTGATCTTTTTCTTTATTTGTTCTAAAAGTTTTAGTCAGAAAGAAAACTTGAAGCACATGAGAGTCCACACAGGGTAGAAACCATTACTCGTGCAAAATGTTGGTGATACAGGAGAATGGAAGAGACACAGGGGAAAACCCTTTTAGTTCAGTTCAGGGAGTGGGAAAATGTAATAGAAATGGGGGGGGGGGGGTGTTTGTGATGCTGCCTTTTGAGGCCGAAGACAGAGAAGGATTCATGGTGCCTCGTTTTGGCTAATTCAAAAAAAAAAGTCTGCCGTCCTTTCAGTCGTTTTGTTCTTTCTTCTACTTGCCTTATTGTTCATACAAAATGTATCGTTTGAGTTGATGAATAGATCGTGCTGTTACTACTTACTTGCCTGTGCTTGTATGGATTAGCTGTTGCTATGTTCGGGGTGGAGGGGGTCGGAAAGGGGAAAAGAAACCCTGGTTTTAAAAAACAAAAAATATTAGATCAATACTGTATACCATGAAACTACCGGCATGTAACTATTGACTGTAACAGTTTGCTTGAATGAATAAATCAGCCTTAGCTGTTATAGGTTTGTTTTTGTCGAGCTGGTGCTGTAGTTTCAGGATCCCCGTGGGTCCTTGAAATCATTGAAAGTTTGTGAATTTGAGAGGGTGGGGGATCAAGGCCTTGAACATTTTTGAAAATACAGTAGACATAAATAGATATGGGTCATTGCAAGTGCTTGACTTTTTATATTTTGTGCAAGAATAGAAATGGAAGTTCTTTTGATATATATATTTATGTATATATATGTCACGAGTTGGCGAAAATGAATGGGGAACTTACTTCCGGGGCAATGACATCACGAAAAGTCACGTGACTGTTGAGCTCTATTGCAAATGCATTCAACATTATTTTGCTCGAGTGACATCATTGATAACGTCACAACTGCCTGATGACATCACAGTTGTGAAATTGCGTGACATCACTTCCAGTTGAGTGACATCACTCACACGAGATGGCAGGTGAGTCTGCCTAACCCTAACCCCTTCCAGGTGACTACATCTCAGGTGAACTCTCGTGCTCATACTGACAGTCACTTAAGTCATGTTTCTCAGTTTCAACCTAGAGATGTTTGCATCTGCTGTGAGACTTGCGGTTCACACACCTTATAACGAGAGATGCCATCTTTCTTTGCGTAGTACTGCTTTGCATTTCTCAGTAAGTATAGGCCTACAGCAGTTTCAGCTATGTGGTAGAAGACTGCACAGAAGACCATCGTATTTAAAAGTCAATATTGCTCCTTATTGGCACACGATAAACTAACAATTAGTGTTTGTTTATGGTAATTATACCAAGCTTTTATTAATTTGACATTGATGCATCTTTGTAATTAGAATTGGCTAAGTGGTGTCTGCTGCGATGTCTGTGGCCAGTCATAATTGTGATGTCATCAGTGATGTCACTTGAGCAATCAGAGATGTCATTACGTCCCGATCAATTGTGATTTCATCAGTGTAATAAATCCTTCCTGGTATGAGCCGATGACGCACAGTTGCACAATGGGGCCTAGGTGGGTGGGCGGTGTCTGTCAGTCCAGAGTCTCCAGCTTAATGAACCAAGGGCACGAGATTCCTATATTGTTTAAAATGCCTTTAATATAATAAAGGGGTTCTTGTAATGCGCTTCTAAAATCTCAAATAAACCTAAATATGTCCTAGGAACTTGAGGAATTCTAATTATAATATGTAATGTATTTTTCATTGGTGTCAGGCGTGTGTGTGCGTGTGCGTGTGTGTGTGTGTGTGTGTGTGCGTGTGCGTGCGTGTGTGCGTGAGAGAGAGAGGGAGGGATCGATCGATCGTCTTTTCCACACTCCGGAGCAGAAGGTGGCGGTAATGCACCAATAACCCGGATGCCAACCGTCGTAAACCAAAAAGAATAAGAAGAGGAAGAAGTGAAACAGGTCAGGAAGAAGATCGGCTTTCCCCGAGGCGTGGAAGGCACTGATTTATCTTAAACGGTATGGTAAGTTTCAGTATTTTAGTGTTATTATCTCTAAAAGCTGTGAAAAGTCTAACCCCACCGAGGTGTACCCGCTAACGTTACAGTAAAGGTTACATTATAGCAGGTCTGTAGCTGAAGCATCTGAAGTCACTCACAGTCTTCCATTGTTTTCATTCTAAGAGTTTATTTTAGTTTTCGAATCGATATAAACACTGGCTCTCATTGCTTTCAACAATGCATGGCTGCATCGACGAACACAATATATCATTGAACACTATTTCTAGACTAAAGCCACAACATCGCAGTTGTATCAAAAGTGATTCCACTGGGCTCACGCGGTCGCCATGTTGGATCAGATTCCATAGGACTGGCTGGGTTATAATCTGGAGCCTAGGCACTGGTAACAATGGATAAGGCTATCACACACACACACACACACACACACACACTATCCGTACACCATGTATTATAGTTTAGTGTAAACTATAATACATGGTTTACGGATAGTGTGTGTGTGTGTGTGTGTGTGATATCCTTAGGCTAGGCCTAAACAAGATATTAGACATAACCAAACATGTATAAACATCGAGTAACACACACACACACACACACACACACACACACACACACACACACACACACACACACACACACACACACACTGACTGTAATAACGTCTGATTGAATGTACACATTCATGCACAAATGACATCACTGGCATCAACTAAATCGGATCAACTCTCAAGAACTGTCAAAACAGTTTTAGGATGTGTGTGAGGTCATGTGCAAAATCAGCATGGTTTTTGTGGAAGTTCTCATTTATTGCATATTTTAACTGGGCGGGCGGGGTGGGCTGGCTCTCATAAGGGGTTGGGTTGGCGCAGGTCTTAAAAATCCTGACCTGTGTGTGTGTGTGTGTGTGTGTGTGTGTGTGTGTGTGTGTGTGTGTGTGTGAGAGAGAAAAGGACAGACACTCACCACTGGTCTGACAAAGCTCCATTCCATGTCTGATTCAACAGAGAAACCAGGAAACAGAGGCTCTCATTCTTCCACTTCTTCCTGAGCAGACAGACGAGAAGATTCACCTCAGCTACAGGAAGGAATACTGCCACACTCCAACCTGCTCCTGACTCCTCAGAGTCAATGTGAGTTTTAGAAGAACCAGGGATTCTTAAACCCCCCTCCAGTGTATTTTGAGATTTTTAAGATATTTAATATGTTTTGTGTCATTTCCTGACTATGTTGATTAGCCGCATTGTTCGCCAAATATTCTTTTTGCAAAGAACTTAATTTTGTTTGCTGTTGCTAAATTGGGCCGATAATGTATGACGATAGACAGTTTTCACAGAATTGTGTTGCAACAGGAAGTATAGTAAGCTGGGTCAAATTTTGAATGTTTATGTTGAGTTGAAACGTTTATATGGAACGATATCGAATTGTCATACATCATGTAACTTTAGCCTATAGTTACACGTATGACAATTCAACTGTGACTCAGGACGAGCTAGCATGTTATCTAGCTTGCTAGCTCTTAGCTACATTAGCTAAGGCCGCTGCCTGCTGTAATAAGCTACTCTGGCTCAAAATGCCACGGAGTGACTCAAACAGCTAGCAAGTACAAGTCATGCTGACTTCAATGCTGAAATCAGTTTTGAAATCGCATTGCTCCGTCATTGAGAAATCTACAAGCTAATGCGGCTCTTCCCTCCAGCTAAAGTGTGGAGGAATGTCCGTGAATACTGTTTCATACGCACCGGCCGGTTTACCTTGGACAAATCGCGTCACACAGAATCGGATTACATGCGGTGCAACTATTAACCACATGCCCACAGAGTGTTTGAAAGAGAAGACATTAACCCATTAAACGGTTAGTAAGACTGACTGACTTTCACTGAATTTTCGTGAGCGTACTGACTGTTTGGCCTGTTTCCTCTGTCTGTTTTTAGCTTCACTCGGAGAGAAAATGGCTTCCACATTTGAGGAGAATCTCTCCTGCCCTATCTGCCATGAAGTCTTTAAAGATCCTGTCCTCCTGGCATGTAGCCACAGCTTCTGTAATACCTGTCTGCAGGAACGTTGGAGAAGCACACAAATGCGTGAGTGTCCCGTTTGTAAGGCTACATCTTCACAGAGGAAACCACCTTGTAACTTGGTGTTGAAGAACCTGTGTGAGGCTTTCTTACTGGAGAGAGATCAGAGAGCTTCAGCCGAGCCTGAGCCTTTCTGCAGTCTGCACAATAAGAAACTCAAGCTCTTCTGTCTGGACCATCAACAGCTAGTGTGTCTCGTCTGTCGAGATTCAGACACGCACACCAACCACAGATTCAGACCTATCGATGAAGCTGCACGGGATCCCAAGGAGGAACTTCAGGAATCACTGAAGCCCTTGCAGGAGAAACTCAAGCAGATTATTAAAGTTAAAGAAGAGTGTGATCAAACAGCTAAACGCATTAAATTCCAGGCCAAACGCACAGAGACGCGGATTAAGAAGGAATTTAAGAAGTTTCACCGGTTTCTTCAAGAGGAAGAGGAGGCCAGGATCGCTGCTGTGAGGGAGGAAGAGGAGCAGAAGAGCCAGACAATTGAGGAGAAGATTGAGGGTCTGAACAGAGAGATCGCAGCTCTTTCCGACACAGTCACAGCCATAGAGAAGGAGCTGAGCGCTGACATTGCTTCATTCCTGCAGAACTACAAGGCTACAGTGGAGAGAGCCCAGCGCCCCCTGCCCGATGATCCACAGCTGCTTTCAGGAGCTCTGCTAGATGAGGCCAAACACCTGGGCAACCTGAGCTTCACAGTCTGGGACAAGATGAAAGAGATTGTCTCCTACGCTCCTGTGATTCTGGACCCAAATACGGCATCTACAAACCTCGTCCTGTCTGAAGATCTGACCAGTGTGAGATGTTCATTTGTTAAGAGACTGCTTCCTAAAAACCCAGAGAGGTGTATTAGATCCGGCATCTTGGGCTCTGAGGGCTTTGACTCGGGAACTCACAGCTGGGATGTTGAAGTTGGAGGCAATGTACATTGGTTACTGGGTGTAGTTGCAGATTCTGACGAGACGAAGAAAAGCCTATTGTCTAGATTATGGGGAATATCATTCCGTGGTGGTAAATACCAAATATTCCTCCCAGAAGATCCAGGCACTGTCAGAGATGCTACTCTCCCAGGGAAGAAGCTCCAGAGGCTCACAGTGCATCTGGACTGGAACAGAGGAGAACTGTCATTCTCCGATTCTGACACTAACACACACATACACACCTTCAGACACACTTTCACTGAGAAGATGTTTCCATACATTGAAACTGGAGATTTGCGCCTTCTGAAGATATTACCCAGTGTAGCCTAGTCACAGCTTCATTCTGTTAATTCCTGTCTACAGGAATTGTGGAGAAGGAAGCACATGTGTGAGTGTATAGTTTGTAACGCTACATCTTCAGAGTAAACCACCTTGTAACTTAGTGTAGACCAGCACAATTAGAGATGATGGTGATAACTGATTCATTGTTTTTCATAATTCCGATGATAGTTTCTATGATTATGTTATGATTTAATGAAAGGGGTGGGATTATAAAAGTTTATACTTCTTCCCACTCCCTTTCAAATATGCTAAGAAGTGAAAAAAAAGTGAGACCTTTGTTTGTTTTTTATTCTGTAAATTGTAAATGTTGTTCTTCTTGCATATTTGAAATGAAATGAAATAATTAGTGATGTTGCATGTGCAATATGCATCCTGGATATAGTTTGTTACAATAGCGTTAGCTCAAATGCTAATGTTAAACAGTATGTGCATGGACAATGCTAACGCCATTATAGTGCCATGTTCTGGGATGTACAGTAAAATAAAAACAATTTGGGTGGTCTAACCTAACCAAAAGTGTAAAAAAAATACAAATGAAATTGACTCAGGGGCCACACTGAGTGAGGGCTGCCAGTTACCCACCCCTGGCCTATATCAATTGTTTTTAAGCTCAATAAAGACTGTCTGAATTTATCCCACTTGTCCTGTAATTTGAAATCTTGCAGGACACGTCGTGCACCTGTTTTTTCCTAGCGGAAACACTGGCCTAGGTACTGCATGTGAAAGCTTGCTGGTTTTGGAGTAGATATTCTTTGCAAGTAAATTGGGTGTAAGTTTTGCCGCAGCTTGCAATGTGTGAAACAGAAAAATTATTCCAATGAGTAAAGTAGTTGTTCCTTAATGATTAAGAAATGTCAGTTTGTGAATATATTAATCATTAGTTAGTTACTGATTAGTCGTCAATTCCTGAATAGATGGTTAATGATTAGTAGCCTAAATGTGAGTTTGTGAATATATAGAGTAGTTAATCATTAGTTAATGATTATTTTGTTGGTATATCAAAGCTGTTCACTCCAAAGAGTGACTTATTCATTATTACTTAACACCACTTACCTTTATCGTTCCCCCCTTAAGTGCTGCTCCAGAGTTGTTACTGCGAGTACCGAATCATTACTTATTACCTGACCATTAGTTATTCTTTTTGTGTACCCTAATGTAAAGCGATGCATCATACTGAGTAGTCAACAGTGTTGCGGAGTAGTGAAGTACATGTAGTTGAACTATTCCATCCAAATACTACTTCATGTCCAAGTACTTAGGTATGTTTCAGCCAAATACTACTTCTGTCTAAGTACTTGTGTTTTAAAGCACAGAATATACCTTCAAAACTATAAGTACTTGGACAGAAAGTAGTATTTGGGTGGAATATACCTTCAAAACTATAATACTTGGTCTCCGGCTCTACAGATCCATAGTATGGCTCTACCGACTAAGCTGTGTTAACAGGCTGGTTAGCTCAGTTGCTAGAGAACCATACTTAAACCCTTTGGGGCTGAGGGTTCAAATCTCACCTGGAACAAGTCTTGGTTTTATTACGTATATGTTGTTTCACTTTACAATAGGCAGTGTTGGGCAGTAGCTTGCTACAAGTAGTGAAGCTACATAGCTTAACTACATTTCTCAGTAGCTTGGTGGTAGCTTCACTACTTTTGAACCAAGTAGCTTTTTCAGTAGCTAAGCTATTTATAGACCCAAGTAGCTTGTAGCTTCCCGCAAAAGCTACAAGCTACTCGCCAGAGAAAATCCATGAGCAAAGCACGCAGTGGAGATTTCTGCTGCGGTTTGGATTAAACAGGAGGAGACATTGCATATGTCAAGTGTGCCTGTGTAGCAGTGGTGGCTGGTGAGCTTGGAAACAGGGGAGGAAGCTAGTGCGGCACTAGCCCCTTTTCCTTTTATAAAAGTAAAAGGTTTTCTGTGCAAGGCGAATAGAAACTCACGTCATATTAATATAATTCAAATACTATTCAACTTAAAAGGTCCCTTCAAAACATATTTTAAGATGCATAAAGACTATACTTTAATCGTCTAGTCTTAATCACTATGGCCCACTAGCTCAGAGAGTTGGATTGCTGTCTAGCAGTTTGGTGCTTGTGGGTTTGAGCCACAGTGACTTTTGAGGTTGTGGGTTCGAGCCTCAGTCAGTTTTGAATGTCGACAGCCAGAGGAAAGAGTCATTTAAAGCCCTGAGAAAACCTCATTCAATCAGTCTGACTTGGTGGCACAGAGAGTAGGCTTGCTGCCCGGCAATATTGAGGCCTCAGCCACTTTTGCGGTCGTGGGTTCGAGCCTCAGTCAGTTTTGAATAATGACAGGCAGAGGGAAGAGACAAGAGCGCCCGGAGAAGAGCTGTGAGTGTGAAGGGCAGCTGGTGGTGTGAAGGAATAATACACACAGTGACACCGGGGCCAGAGGTTGTGGGTTCTAATCCTGTTCCGCTGGCACTGCCTGGAGCTAAGGGGGGGGATGTTCTCCCCCCTGACCTCTGCAGAGACATGAGCAGAGGGTTATGAGACAGAAAACCACAGAGAGCTGAAATTTTACTGACATCGGAAATATGTTTTCTGGTTGCTCCTCCTGGCTGCTGCTAGGCGTAAAAATAACATTTTGAAAAACTGCTCTAGACTCAGTATATGACATGTCTGGATCTCTTTGCAGTCTGTCCACAGTGTCCATTTCAGTGGATCTGTAGGAGGCGCTGTGTCGCTCTGTGTATCTGCCTGTAGGAGGCGCTACGCTGGTGATGTTAAAGACAGGGCAGTGCTGTATTATGTCTCCTCCATCAGGAATCAAACCAACAGTCTACCTGTCAGACAGAGACAGCGAAACAGCCGCTCAGCTGACTGAGCTATGAGCTGTTGGGAGTTAAGCTTCTGATTTCTACACACTGTATTCACACTGACAATAACACAACATAAAGAGTGAGACAGGTGAGATTTCTACCAGTGAGTTTAGCTAGAGTCAGGGACTGACTAGTCTCCTTCATCAGCTTATTTATATCAGTGTTCAAACTACTGGTGATGATAAAGAAGGATCACTGCTGCAGCTTATAATGTGAGTACTGCCCCAAAAGATTTGGGCGTTTTTTTTTCCCCGTGTGCGCGCCATACCTGTATACAGTGTGGCATAATTGTGCTTTAAGTAAAACAGTTGTCTAATGGTAAGTAAAGGCGAAATGAATTATGCAAAGGACAAATAATATGAAAACGAATAAGCAAGAATATGAAAATGGATTAAAAAATGCACATTTTAAATTGCATTTTGCAAATCAGCATCAGTCTTTCATTTGTCAAATTAATTAATTTAATTTAAATGGCTCATTTATAAGCATTTTTATTAATAAGGTTTATAAATAGTTTTATCAAACAGCTCATTTAAAAGCATTTTTTTCTTCTAGAAGCCGTCTGGAAGGTGATGTAGCCTACAGTAACCTAAGCGAAAAGCACATTAGATTGTGCACAAAAGAAATCCATGCAGTCAGCAGAGAAATCCTTATCCAAAGCAAAAGATTCCCACCAGGAATAAAAGAACAGACACCGAATTGGGCACTGGGTGGGCAATTTCTCTCTCTCTCTCTCTCTCTCTCTCTCTCTCTCTCTCTCTCTCTCTCTCTCTCTCTCTCTCTCTCTCTCTCTCTCTCTCTCTCTCTCTCTCTCTCTCTCTCTCTCTCTCTCTCTCTCTCTCTCTCTCTCTCTGCTGTCCTCTTCCCCCTTACGTCTAGCTTGACGGTGCAGCTGAGCTGATAAACGCCGACTTGTTCAACGAGCAACAGGTTAGCGGATGTAATAGATAACATCATTATCAGTACAGGGGGACACACTCAACAGTGCTGCTGCATCAACATGTTAGTTACATTCCAATTAATCAACTTTGGAGCGTTATTTACCCCCCCCTTCCCGACATCCTAGGTTGACATGCTTCGTCCCAATCGATTCCTTATTTCTTCTAAATTATTAGGCTACAGACCGCTTTATAGATCCACACTGTTACAGCAGGCAACATCAAACTTAAGTTAGTTAGTTAGTCTGTCAGTAAAAGGCTTGATGGATGAACAAATCAATCAAAAACACTTCACTACGTCCAACATAGGCTACAAGATTCGTTGCAATTTGCTATGCAAATTGCTGTTTCGTTCCACGCTGGTTCCGCGCTGCCAAATTCAGTTAAAAAATGTGCGAGTTTAAGATCGCCAAATGGCGGGCTATTCAGCATAAAACAATATAATACGAAAAAGTAGCACTGCTTGGTGGACGCCGAATTTAGTATAAGACCCGGATAACTCGAACTGAATTGACTTACTTGAATATCCATGCAGTCTGTAGCCGGTGCGAGTGCAGCCGATGAGGTTAAATTATCCCAGTGTTTGCTTGTGAGCCTCTGTCCTCCGTGTGAACCACGCTGCCCTCTCTAAACTCCGCGTAATACAATGCAACGACTGTCTGGCTTGTGAGCTAACTTACTGCTTGATAATATAAAAGATAGTATAAACAGGTCAATGGGCCACTTCCAAAAGGACTAACCCAATGAGTGAGCTGGAGCACACGAAGTCACTTAAATAAATTTACCGTAAATTCCGGACTATAAGCCGCGGCTTTTCCCCCGTTTTTTGGCCCTGCGGCTTATATAACGGTGCGGCTTATCTATGGATTTTTTCAGAAAGAAAAAAAAAAATACAAATAAAATCTCTCTTTTTTAGCACTCTTTCTAACTATAAATCCACTTCTGTTTTAATTTCCTCTCTTGCCCTCTTTTCACCACACCGCGGACACTGTGTGCACTGTAAAAATAAACAAAGGTGGTGTTGTGTTATGTTGTTTTGTTGAAATGTTACGGTAATACGGTAAATGGGAGCTTCCTCAAACAGCCATCTCTTTCCCGACAATCCCCTCTGTGCGTGACCCCTTACATATGGTAATTACGGTAAGCAAACGGCCACTCGGCCAACAACTCCCTCCCCCGACTACCAGGAGAAAATCACAAACTTCGGCGAATTCACACAAAGGAAGATCAAGGAATATTCCATCGAACCGGAGCAGATCATAAATATGGATGAAGTGCCTTTGACGTTCGACCTGCCACTCACTCGGACTGTTAACAAGAAAGGTGAATCGTCGATCACATTGAGAACCACTGGGCACGAGAGAACGAATTTCACTTGTGTTCTGGCCTGCTCTGCATCTGGAGTAAAGCTGCCGCCAATGGTGATTTTTAAGCGGATTACGATGCCGAAAGAGAAAATTCCCAGTGGGATATGCCTCAGAGTCAACAAGAAAGGGTGGATGATGGAAAGTGTCATGAAGGAGTGGCTGGCTGAGTGCTACGTCAAGCGCCCTGGAGGATTCTTTCACCAAAAAAAAGCTTTGCTCGTTCTCGACAGCATGAGGGCTCATATAACAGATTCCGTGAAAGCAGCCATCAAGACCACAAACTCCATTCGGGTTCCGAAAGGCTGGACTGCTGCGTGATGATGACGCCGGCACAGCTGGGCGCCTTCAGAGGCTGTTCGATTCCGACACCGACAGTGACGAAGAGGAGTTCCTTGGTTTTGAGAGTGACAACGAAGGAGAGAGGAGAGTGGTTGACGAAGCCACCCTGAACCTGTTCGTTTCCGACACTGAAGTTGAGGACTTTGCTGGTTTCAGTACGGAGGAAGAAGAGGAAGACGAGGATTAGTGACTTGACTTTGACTCTGACTCTGTTTTTGATGCTGCACCTTCACCTAAAAGATGAAGACAAGGATTACGGTACCTGGTTTGATTGTTGACAGCACCTTTTGTTGAAATGTTAATAAATGGGAGCTTCCCCAAACAGCCATCTCTTTCCCGACATTCCTCTCTGTGCACGAACCCTTACATATGGTAATTAAACATCAAAACACCCGCGGCTTATAGTCCGGTGCGGCTTATATATGTAAAAAACAGTCAATTTTGCTGCTGCGGCTTATATACCGGTGCGCCTTATAGTCCGGAATTTACGGTAATAAAGGTACAAAACTGACGTTTCGACGCACACTGCGTCTTCTTCAGAGTCAGGTTTTGACTCTGAAGAAGACGCAGTGCGCGTCGAAACGTCAGTTTTGTACCTTTATTAAATTTATTTAAGTGACTTCGTGTGCTCCAGCTCACTCATTGGGTTAGTCCTTTTGGAAGTGGCCCATTGACCTGTTTACATTGTTTTGTCCTGTTCTGAGAGCACCGACCTCCCTCTGTGGAGGGGTTGAAGCGCAGGAGATTCCTTCTACAATATAAAAGATAGGTTAATAGGAAAAGAGAAAGGGGAAAATATAGGTGCTACTGTCTGTAAATCTATCTATTAGCCTGTCAGGTCTTCATTTCCTGTATTTCCAATGGAGCGCTGCGGATTCAACACGATTTTCAGACGTAGGCTATTCAGCATTGGACAATACAGAATGTCAATCACTGTCAGCCATCTATCCAACCAACAACCAATTAGATTTCACCTGGTTTAACCAGGGTAAGGGCGTGCGAACCTCCAGCTCAATGTGATTGGTGGGAAAACACATCACTCTCACGTGTTTCTGTCAGGTTTCTGTGAATTGCAAGTGTTTTTCAACCAATCATATTTTTCATTAGATAAATGACCAAATAAATAAACACCCACAGGGCGAAGTTTTTTTATCTGCCTACTAAAGGCTGGGACCAGGGCCAGAGTGACTCTCTGCATGGAGCTCTCCTTTCCATCAGTTCAGGTCACTGTTGTTTAAGCATATAAGAATATAATGAATGGAAAAATGAGCGTCTGCACATAAGAAAAAACACATTTGATTGATATTTTATTATAAAAAAAAAATTGAAAAATGAAAAAAAAAAAAAAAAAAAAAAATTATAATATTTTTTTTTATATAAAATCCCCAATCTAATAGAGGAGGACCATCCTCCTATGCCTCACTGGAAAACCCCCTCTGCTGTGTAGCCAATAAAGCACTTCCAGTTCCATTATGATGGACAACAAGACAGTGTTGTTGTTTCATCCTTGCTTTTTAGCATCCTTGCCTCTCTTACAGCAAGACCCGGCACTACTCTGCCTCTGACTGGGTTGGATTTAGGCAATGAAGACTGACGATTGGTTAAGGGTAGGGCAAAATATGTCATGTGCTGGCGAAGTCACATCAGCAACGAACTTTGAAAGATGACAGACCCAGAGGGAGCCACTGGCAGTGATGAAGAAGACTTTCAGGTTTTATTGTCTGTTTTTGAATATTGTGCCAGTGAGAGTTTCAGTGTGTTTTATAATATACCGTAAATTCCGGACTATAAGCCGCACCTTTTTTCCCATTTTTTGGCCTTTTTTGGCCCCTGCGGCTTATATAACGGTGCGGCTTATCTATGGATTAAAAAAAAAAAAAATCTCTTTTTTAGCACTCTTTCTAACTATAAATCCACTTCTGTTTTAATTTCCTCTCTTGCCCTCTTTTCACCACACTGTATGACACTGTATGACACTGTATGACACTGTGTGCACTGTAAATAACAACACAGGTGGTGTTGTGTTATGTTGTTTTGTTGAAATGTTAATAAATGGGAGCATTACATATGGTAATTAAACATTAAAACACAATAAAAAAAAAAAAAAAAAAAAATACCATTAAAACACCCGCGGCTTATAGTCCGGTGCGGCTTATATAAGAAAAAAATAGTCAACTTTGAAGGTGCGGCTTATACACCGGTGCGCCTTATAGTCCGGAATTTACGGTAATAAACAATCAAAATGATATTTTCTTTTACCTGCCTATTTGTTTGGTTGAAAGTTGTTCTACATGAAGTTAATTCAATGTGAGAAAAAAGTAGCTTTGATGCTTGTGCAAGCTGCTTTTGCTATGTTGCTCGTAGCTTAGCTTGCTACATTTCTCTGGGGATAGCTTCAATGTAGTTTAGCTATATTTAATTGAGAGTAACTGATAGCTTAGCTTACTACATTTTCCAAGTAGCTTGCCCATCACTGACAATAGGGTACACAAAAGAGTAACTTTGTACAGGTAATAATTAAGTAATACAATTAACTACTATACTCACAAACTGACCATTGACTAACCAACTAAATAATGAGTAATTACTCTACTAAGGAACTAACAACTAATCATGACCTAATGATTAACTACTATACTCACAATGTGACCTTAACTAATGATGAACTAATATATTCACAAACTGACATTTATTAATCATTAACAAACGATTAACTACTCTACTCATGGAGCTGACCGACTAATCAGTAACTAATGATTAACTACTCTACTCAGGAACTTAAAAACTAATAATTAACTAATGACTACCTACTCATTAACTATGATTAACTAGTGATTGACTAATGACAAATTATTCATTAACTACTCATTAACTATTAGTTAATGATTAGTTTACTAGTAACTACTACATTATTTGTGTACGTTATTGTAAAGTGTTACCGGATTTTCTTCTACGTTCCAAAATGTTTTTTCCCCCCTATGCTACAAAATAATTTGAAATGGCATTTATTTGGTTTTTGTATTCAAGGTAGGGACTTTTACACTGTAAGAAATGATGTAAGATTCATGGTGCACAGAAGTACAAACACCTCTTGTTAGATTTGAGGTCAATTAAGATATCTCGACAGAAGATATGAATTTTAGGGTTTTTCCTGCAAGATGACCAGCCGCTACTATGGACGCCCGACCAAGCCGGAGGCAACACGGGCCACGAACCTGCAACCCTCATGTTGGTAGGCAGGGATCCTCCCGCTACGTATATCATTTTCACAATTCCTGACTCTTCTATGGGACTGTTTTTTAGTGGAAGTCCCATCCTGTGGTATGGTGGAGGACATGTAGCAGCAGAGGAGAGAGGCATAGATAGTTCTGACTGACTCCGTTTGCATGGCTTGTGTTCCTGGTTACATAAACACACTTAAGAGACATGCCACTTTGTCCTGGGAAACATGAGACAAGATACTAAAATCCGCCTTTGGTCCTCATGCTCCGTAATCCTGGACTGAGTGAGGAGTGGGCCTCATAGACGGACCCTTGTTGAGCTTATGGTATATGGTTTCCTCAATACCTTCCTATACTTGATATTAAAGCGAAGGATTAATGAAATGAGATACACATGCTGAGCACATGAGAGGAGAGGCTTGGTGGGCTAGCAGCTGTGAGACATCTCAGAGCGCTCAGAGTTACTGACAAGTGCTCCGATCCAAAAATACTACGCTGGACCTCGACCAAACGGGCGCAGTGAGGGGTCCCTCACAAAGCAGGGTCACACACCCAGTCAACAAGAAACTTGGTATAGATGAACACGCTAACATGGAAAGTTCTCAAGCAGTTCACATGCCTTTTGAAGTTGTGACTAAATGCTTCTTCCTGCCTTCCTTCGTTTAATTAGGACAGATCAAATATAAAAAAGTAATGATCACATTTTCACATTTATTTTCAGATGATATTCTGTGATGACAGAACAACTTAAATTTAAAGCTTGAAACAATATACAAGAATAAGGAGGCAAGAATTATTGAATAATCCAGATGTTTTCAAGTCCGTGCCATGTAGCATTGAGTTCATCAGGTGAAAAAAAAAAAAAAACCAAGGCACGTAACAATATAAAAAGGGAAGGGTATCATTCATGTTCTTTTTACAAAGATTACAGCAGATAAAATACAAATAGTTATACCATCAGGTACTACACAATATAATTACAAACAGACAATTTAGGCATTGTCTAAGTGCACTAGTGGACTTCCAACAAGTCAGTGGATGAATCACTACATTATGTGTGTTGTTGATGCAATCGTTAGCATGTGAAAATGACATAAATGAGAAGCAGATGAAAGCATAACTCCTGCGGGAAACTCTACTCATGTGATGCAAAATGCTGTATGATATCCTGCTGAATACATCACTCTGCTAATGCTACCATGCAAAGATACTGAAATGATGTTTATGATCCTTAATTACATGTTAGCTTATTTATTTTACATCGTTTTAAGGCCCATTCACAATTACGATAACTATAAAGTTATAGTTGTAAATAAATACAACTATAAAATCAGCTATACATCTATGTTTAATGCATAATGAATATCTACAAAAACGTCCAAAACAATAACTATATTTTTGAGAGTGACAGGCTTTTTTTGGGGGGGGGGGGGGGATTCTAAGTTCTAAGAAGGTGGCGGGAGAATTCAGGAACTCACTGCAACTTCATTTGCTCGGGACCTGATCACAGATAACGCTGTAGTGTGAATGCGTGAGCAACAACAAATCATTATACCATTAGAGTTATCTTTATAGTTAACGTTCTAGATTGTGAACGGGCCTTTAAGCTTATGGGTATCTGTAACCCTCATCTCAACAAATGCTACTGACCCCTTGAGTTTCCTGGCTGGGGTGTGTGAGGTGTGAGAGAATAAGGGCTGTTATTAATACGGTTAAGCGTTTCAAAAGCTGGGTCGCTGCCGTATGTACAGTGGAATCTGCTCATAGCGAACACCGTTATAGTGATCAACTGCTTGTAGTGATCAAAAAGCTTTGTCCCGAATCATTCCTATACACATGCTGTTTAAATAATTCGCTTATAGTGATCAATACTCCACTTACAGTGATCATTTTGGGCCTTGTCCCACCTGAGAACAATGGGGGGGGGGATTTCTATTTTTATTTTTTTTAACTTACAAACTGCCAAAAATGAGCCGATGAGATACAGCAGCGATACACTGCACATGTCTGTCTGTATATGGAGAGATGGCAGCATCTCTGTCTGTGGAGAGATGCTCTGTCTACACAAGATTACTGTGTTTGAAACAGCTGGAGGCCTAACTCACTGTATGGATTTTTAAAGTCAATAACATTCATTTACTTTATATGTACTGTATTCATGTACAAATACATATAGAAATATCAATTAGATGGTAATCTGCATGAGAATTAAAGAAAAAGGGGGGGATAAACGGTTATGATGATGATTATCCGGTTATAGTGATCAATTTTAGCCGTCTCAAGGTGATCACTATAAGAGGAGTGTATCAACTGTATCGGTTGATGATGAGACAAATGTTTATGTGTGTACATGTAAAGCACCAGGGTGTGTTGCCTGAAAGAGTTGTTTTAGCACAGAGACGGTCAGACATGTCTTTACTGCTTCAGCGGGCCTGAGTCGTCCACGTTGAGCTCGTTGGAGTGAGCTTGCTCTCTCCCTTCAGGGTTTGGCGTTGGTTTTTCTCTGTGGGAATTACAAAACAGACACAGATGTGAAATAATCAACTGTGATGGCATACCACAATATACTTTCCCGGAGCCTCAGACTGCCGCCAGTGTCTCTCCCTTGTTTGTCATTTGATCCTGAACTGCTGATTCTGGCCTGTCTTCACTAGAGCGTGAGGTTCAAGTTTGGGTTTCGCTCCACTGACCTGTGGGGCTGCTCCGGGCCGGTGAGGGCCGCCCGGTGCACGGCGCGGGGCTTGGGTGCCTCCAGGCGAGACATGGGGACAGATGGCTGAAACTTGGACACCTCGCGCTGCCACTCTTCATCAAAAGACTGCGCTTCAGCTGGAAGGGGGGAAAGGTCAGGGGTCAGGATCATGTTAGGGATCATTCTGCTGACTGATGGACAGTGACCCCGACAGTGGCACAGCCTTGGAAACTAAACCTTGTTTTGCAGAGGGAGAGGAATGATAACTGTGGCATATGCTGTGGTTCAACTGTGGGAACCTCCTGAACCATAAGCGTAACAGGACTCTTTTTGTAATTCATTTATAGTAGATTTGATCCTTTTGCTCTGGATACTACCCTCTTCTGTCAGGTTTGTAAATCTGAGAGGCATCAGTCTGGCAAACAGCACTTCTGGTAAAGATATACTGGGTGTGAAATTGTTTTTCAAAGTCAAATGACTGATGGGTCTCGGTAGCAATCAAATAAGAATTGAGAGAGGCACCAAAAACAACCTGAAGTTCTAAGGGTAGGATCTGACCACCTCCCACTACAACACTGATTAGGATAGCAGAGATTTGTAAAGTGCAAACATATTATCTAATGTGATGATGATGATGATAATAATAATTATTATTATAATTATATGTGTTTGTCTGTTCTTTCTATGGACTATGTGTCCGCTAAAAAAAGTTGCTTGAATAATAATAATAATTGTAGAGGGCATCATTTTAGCTTTGTCATATGGTGAACACTGGCGTAATCGGAGTGTAGTCTGTGGAGTTGTGTGTGCACCAGATTGCCTAGATACAACTTAGAAACTTGTGTTTAGGGAGAAAGTCAAAGCTTCCTTTCCCAATGTATATTTCTTTCTTTTTTGCACATCAAAATAAATAACACATTATACATGATCAGTCTGTGTCTGTCTTTGATCCAGTGTGCACATCCCTAAATCCAGGTAGGCAGCCCATTAAGGTGAGTTACAGGTGAGGTGTGGGGGCGTGAACTTGCCCAACGGAGGGGGAGGAGGGCGGGACTAGCAATACAGAAAGTTCAATATTGTCACTTTAACATACATTCATCCAAATTCTGGAAGTCCTGGTTGAATTCCCTCTCTCCCGTCTTCTTGTTGTGCTTCTTCTCCATCACATGCCCTCTGTCCTGGATGTGGTGACCGATGGACATCTGCTGCACGCCGCTGTCAGAGTCCTTCAGCGCTCGTCGGGTCTCCTGGATCTGGACAACCAACCAGAAATACTCTTCAGGCACAGATGGCCAATGAGAAAGGGCCATGATGCAGAGATTAGCACTCAGCACAGCTATTATTTTAGCCCTTGTAGGAACAGGCCAGAAGGAGGGAATCAAGTATTACCACGCTCAGTTAAGAGGAACCAAGTGGCCCTGAGACCAGTAGCGGCTGACCAATAGAGGGCGATAGTGTGCTGTCCACCTTGAGCACGGGGGGGGGGTTTGTGGAGTAACGAGTCTGTACAGTCCCTTTAGTGCAACTTGAAAAAATCGCCCAGAGGTATGGTATGAATATTATTTGAAAATCTCATTCGGTTCAATGAGATGAACATTAATTTGATTACCGTATTTAGCATGAGTTTGCATAGCCTACATGAAAAATCCTTGAATGATTGTAATGATATTGATTTCAACCATATCGTCCAGCCCTATTTTTGGAATAGCCCTCCCTGGACAAAAATGCACCAGCCGCTACTGCCCCGATGACTTCTATAGACAGATTGACTTCTCACAGCTCGCTGTACTAAACTGTCCCAAGTTAAACTATGATGTAATATGGTGTAATGTGTCTGATGGAGTACGTACCCCTCCAGGGGCGCGGCGTGTCTGGGAGGACGCCTGGAACACCTTGGGAGGCTCATTTCCAACCTTGGAATAAGTCGTGACTGACGAGGAGCTGAATGAGTGGGAGTTTGAATCTGTAGACAGGTTCTCCTGGCGCGTGCGCGCGCACACACACACACACACACACACACACACACACACACACACACACACACACACACACACACACACACACACACACACACACACACACACACACACACACACACACACACACACACACACACACACACACACACACACACAGTGTTAGGTAACTACAATATGCATACCTGTACCACCACAACCAGTCTGAGATAGTGGCAACATGGAAGTTAGAAGGGGGCATCTGGGTAGTGCAGAGGTAAAAGCACTCGCCTACCACCACGGAGACCTGGGTTCAATCACTGGCAGGGGTACGTCCAGCTTGGTCACACATTCCTGCCTACAGACACAATTGGCCGTGTCTGCGGGTGGGAAAGCCGGTGGGGTAATGGGGGAATAGCAGGAAGAGAAGACAAAAACACTCACAAAGTTTCTGTGCATGTTGTCCATCCTGCCCCTCATGCCTGTCATCATGTTGTCGAACATGTTGAAGGGGTTCCTCACGGTCATGTCCTGCACAGACACAGCAAAGGGCTCAGTCACAAGCGCTGAATGCATGGGCTCCATGGTGTAGTGGCAAATACAGAGGTGGTGGGTAAACTATCCAAGGTGAGTAGTTTACCCACCTTGTTTCCCCTCATTGATTCAAACTGTTGATCTGAAAATAGGCGAGTAAACTCTCTGCCTCATTTCAAACACTACGCCCCTGACTGGGCTCAATACGCCACCTGGTCGCTTGGCATTATCAGCTCATAAAACGGCTCCGTTATGTGTAGAAGCATGCGTGCAGCGAGTACAGGGCGCTGTGCGTGTCTTACATTGTGGCATCTTACACTACTGCATCATACACGGCGTTCACATTTTATCGCTTCACCACACGTGACCTAGTAACATTCACATCAAAACAGGGGATCGAACCCCCGGCTCGCCAATAAACCTGGTATTTGACGTCTTTATATAATCTGTTTAGATTATATGTCGCCTGCACAGCTGTGAAAGTATGGGGCCAAATCAGCCATCAATATTAGGGATGCATGATTTATACTGTATCAGGCCAATAAATAGAGAGCCGCAGGAATGAGTCCAGAAGTTTACTTCCAGGTTCTGATAATGGAGATTTTATGCATTATTCCCATAATTAAATGATAGTCGATAATATCTACACAAAACAAGTTGTTTACAAGGGAAACTCCTTTGGATACCTTTAAGCATAATATGCCATAGGAGCCAGTCTACGATATACCTTTTGTCATTATGTTTTATCTGCAGACTAAGCAGCCACAGGCTTTTGGTTCTATAAAAGCCTTTATTTTTGTATTGAGTGATACACTATAACCTGTATTGAATACATTGCCATGATTTGACAGATTATGTCAAATCATTAATTTGAATTCTTTGGCAAAATGCTCTATAAAAGACAAAGTCTGTTTGTAAAGGATTTTGATCTACGTTATTAGAAACAATGAATGAACATTTGACAAGTTAGAACTGTTCTTTGTTTTTGTTGTGTTCACAATAGTGATGTCAGTTAGATTTGGTTAGGTCAGAGCTATGGAATATTAAACCATCCGTCTTTGCTCACTACATTTTAGCCTTTCTTACTCTCAGGTGTGCATAAACTACAGGTTATGAACTTCTTTGTAAATTACAAAAATGTGAAATTATCCGTTATCTTATCGATATCGGCCATGAGAAGCAGGTAATTATCGGTTATCAATATTGGCTGGCTGGGGGGGGGGATCCATATTGTGCATAAATATCACAACATGAGGCCAACTGCCTACGCGGGCATCTCTGACACTTTTAAAATGTCTTCACATTTATAACATTCTGACATTGTACAACTTTGGAACAGTCAAAACTGTAGGAGACGGACGGATGATGATGGTGTGGTTAGGGAGAAAACATCCATTGGTCATTCATTTCACATACTGGTCACTTTACAAGCCACTGACCATTTCACAATAGGATGGAGGGAGTTAGAGCATGCCCATGGTCAGTTTGGGTGTGAATGAGAAACTCATACGGTGACATGGCGTGACAGCGGGGAACTGACCGTGCTGTCAACACTGCCACTGGGCGACAGTGACTGGCTCATCTCCTGAGGAGGATACAATACAATGTCAATGTAGCAACATATCATAGTATTACAGGGTATGGCATGACATTCATCTTTGATAAAAGTCCTCTCACAGATTCAGGAGAGAGGCCTGTACACTATTTGCACATGAGTTCATTGCCAGTATGCTGCCTAGGGGTGTCAACGGTTACAACATTTTCCAAACGTGTACACAAGACCTTTTGGCAGCATGGAACTGGTTGTTGTGTGTTTTTGTGTGTGTACCGCATTCGTGCTATATAATCGCTAGAGGGCAATTCAAATACCTCCCAAACCCATAGACAGCAGCGATGTTCTCTGTGTCTGTTCCCTCTTTGTTGAACTCGTTGTCTGGTCCAGAGGGGGAGTAGCGGCAACATTCACTGTTATCACAGTTGCGGGTACTTCTGGAATGATGTGAGTTTTCGAGTCACAAAATTGTCCCTTGTTGGTTTCCCCGCGAGGTCTCGCCCGCTTTACTAACGTTACATTGTGTGCAACGTTACTGCACTAATTAGTGTAACGTTAAAGTTATCATCTGTAGCTTACAGCATTATCACCTCTAAACAGTTTATTTTTTGATGAGAAATGAATGATTGTGAGTCCAAAACACAGTCAAATCATTGTCAAAACTTGATTTAAAAACGTTATTTAAAAGGGACAAAAAAAGAGATGGGTAGTCGGTTATTGATTTTTCTAAACGGATATGATATGATAATATTTAATATGTACACGGTGACACCCCTAATGCTGCCTGTAGTGTCTCAGGCTTTGTTCTTAGGTCGTCTTACAGCGGTCGCTGAGCCCTTGACACAGCTACACAGAGCTCTCTGCCTTTTCACACACAGCACAGAGGAGGAAGAGGACGATGACGAGGGAGTCTATAGAGTATCCTTTGGGTCAGAGCCTCTGTTCTCTGGGCCAAACCCCTGGGTGTTTATGACCCCGCCACCCTGCATATTAAACATCACACCAGCCGTGACCATGTGTGCGCCTGTGCGAGTGTGTGTGCTGGTGCGCGTGTGTGTGTGTGTGTGTGTGTGTGTGTGTGTACATGTGTGTGTGTGTGTGTGTGTGTGTGTACATGTGTGTGTGTGTGTGCGTGTGTGTGTGTGCTGGGGGTGGGATGTTGAGCGGTATTGTGCGTAATCAGTGGGGTGTTGAATGACTTGTGGACCATGTGTAATTGGGTGGCGTTGCCGGGGATCAGTGTGGCTTTAACACTGAAAAGTGAGCTTCATTCTAGGAAGGCTGCGGCGGGCAGAACGGGCAGGACGGGCCGGCCGGGACAAGGACCCGACAGGGGTTGAAGAGTCCAAGGCTGCTCACTCAGCTCTTTGCAAAGGTCACGCCGATGTGAAACGCTCCCGAACGGTATCCATGAAGCCTGACGGCCAATTATATCTCTGAGAGGCATCTATGAACTAATAAATGCCACTTACATTTCTGTAGGCATTATTTTTAGCCTGGGCCGGGCAACGCTGAGGGGAGGTTGAGAGTGCAAAATATGGAGCATGTACCCGGTGGTCTTTAACACATTATTTTAGGCTATCTGTCTGGACTACTGCAGGCTTATATTCTCCTTCTCTCTTGTTCTGATATTGAGCACGCCCCGCACTGCGCTCTCTAGGCAGTCCGCCCCGCATTGTGCCCTCTAGGCAGTCCGCCCCGCACTGCGCCCTCTAGGCAGTCCGCCCCGCACTGCGCCCTCTAGGCAGTCCCCCCCGCACTGCGCCCTCTAGGCCAGAGGTTCTCAAATATTTTTCAGCCAAGGACCCCTTACAAGATAGAAAATATACGGGGGACCCCCTCATTCTGATTTGTGATTTTGGGCTAAACTTAATTGTTTCCACGGTAACGTGCTTGCCTTTTAATTTGATAGGTTTGTTATTAGAATGTAATCCATGAACCATTTTAGATTTAAAGCATAAACTATTTTCGTTGAACTATGAAGATTTTGCAATTTTTTTTTTTTTTTTTTTTATTACATTACATTTACATTACGTCATTTAGCAGACGCTTTTGTTTTGTCCAAAGCGACTTACAATATCACCATTTGTCAACAGTACAGAAAACCACTATGCAACACAATCAATGACAGCCAAGATATTTTGATAGACTAGCACCATGTAGGAAGTAGTTTGAGAAGGAATAAGTAACATGTAGCATTTTTTTTTTTTACCTGAAAACTTTTCGCGGACCCCCATTTGAGAACCACTGCTTTAGGCAGTCCCCCCCGCACTGCGCCCTCTAGGCAGTCCCCCCCGCACTGCACCCTCTAGGCAGTCCGCCCTGCACTGTGCCCTCTAGGCAGTCCGCCCTGCACTGTGCCCTCTAGGCAGTCCGGCCCAGCTCAGAGGGGAGCTATGAGTCACACCACAGGGGCACATGTAGCTTTGAGTCCTGCTTTAAAGGCAAAGAGAGGCTGTGCTTTAAACTAAGGCATGGCTCCTAAGAAGTGGTACATCACGAGGGAGTTGGAGACATTTTGCCAAGTTATGCCTTCTCCGAACTAGATCCCACAGGGGACACATGGAGGCACTAGATAAACTTTCATGGATAGCATTAGGGTGGGTTCTAAAATACAGTTGGACCACAAGGGAAATGAAGGCATAGACTAGAGCAGGGGTTCCCAAACCTTTCCGTCCACGTACTACTACGTACCAAAGCAAATTTCCCAAGAACCACTTCCACTGCGTATACCACCCCCCCATGCAGCAGAAAGGTTAATAACAATATAAGGCTACTAGCTGTTCAAAATGGACACACACACACACACACACACACACACACACACACACACACACACACACACACACACACACACACACACACACACACACACACACACACACACACACAAGGCTGTGAAAAAGAGGACCTTTGAAAATGGGTTTTTTTTCTCGTCAAAATGTAGCCTAACTTTAGCTATCTTCCTGACAAACTAGCATGGCATGGTTGGTACAAATCTAGCCCCGCTAGATTCCATCTAACTAAAGCAAAAAAACATCATAATCGTTTGAAAACTGCATTTCATCATCAAATGATAAACAAGTCCCCAGACAAATGAGTGGCTTGAAAGGTGAATGAAAGTTGAACTCACTGGCAGGAGGGTGGTAATTGTGAGCGCTCAGCTCATAGCAGGTTTGGAAGGGAAGACAGGACACAATCCCCCAGTGAGGAGCCAATGCTTAGCATACTGATCAGTCCAGGCTTTCCAGGACTATGTGGCCAATGTGTAGTTGTGCCTTAGTGCACGAGTCTATATGTGTGTATGTGTCCTTTTTGGGCTCAAAGCATGCGTTTTTATGATTATTTTTATGATTATTTTTGTTTTGTTGGAGTGCACATGTGTGCTTGTGATATGGGAGAGCAGCATGCGGGTGAGCTGTCGGTCATGTAGCATCGGCGCTGCCAGGGCACGTTGTGCCAAACAGATGGAGCAAAACACAGCCAGCGTCCATGACACCCGCCTCTACCGTGAGGCCAGCACAGCACTCTGACCCCACTGCTGCCAACCAACACAACACACTGCTGCATATAGCTTCAGTATGTCTTATATGTCTTCTGTTTGTTGTTAGTGACCGCTAACAAAGCCGTCTCAGGAGGGGTCTGGATGATGTGGGAATTTCTGTCTTTTTTCTTTCCAAACCCCAAACATCTCACGCCTGTGGCTCCAAACCAACTGCCCAAGTTAAAAAAAGAAGAAGAAAAAGATGTGGCCCTCGTGGATCACTTCATCTCAAGGAGACCTCTTGGGTCTCATTATAGGGCGCCTCTTTGGGCCCCTCTTCACAAGCTGAAAGAGCTCTCTACTGAAGGGTGCCTGATCCTCTCTACTGAAGGGTGCCTGATCCTCTCTACTGAAGGGTGCCTGATCACTTGCTGCCACTTCACTTGTGATCCAGCTCAACACATCTCTCCCTCACTGGTACACTGCAAAAAATGTCTATTCTAATAAGTTTGATCTGTTATTATTTTTTTTATTTTTTTTTCATATTTTAAATTTTTATAGAACACAAACAAGACAAAACAGACAAACAGGCTCAGACACAAAGGAAAGAAAGAAAAAACAAAACAAAACAAAACAATATAATCAACATTACAAAGTGGTGCCGCCAGCTACCTAAGGTGCTTATGTTCTTGTAAACGGTATACTCGGGATTCCACCCAAGGGGTCCATGGGAAGCCAGCCGGGCGAGTCACCCGTCACCCCTAGCCTCGTTAAGGTAGACCAAAAACGGGTCCCAGATAGTCACAAACTTTCTAATTGTATTGGTTCTCAGGAACCTAAGTCTCTCCATGCGTATAACAGAGGTCATGTCCGTCAACCACAACTGGAAAGAGGGTGGAGAGGGAGATTTCCATTCCTTCAGAATTTGTTTTTTGGCAACAGTTGTCCCCAGTGTCAGAGATTGTTGCACAGCTGTAGGAAAATTCAGAGAGGACTCTGAGCAGCCGAAGATGGCGAGTTCTGCCTCCGGCTGAAGGGCCACCCCGTAGGCCTTAGAGTACCAGTCAAATATTCTGGCCCAGAATCCCGTCAGTGAAGGGCAGAACCAGAAGGCATGAGACAGTGTGCCCTCCGACACTTGACACCATTCACACAGTGGTGAGATAGTAGGATAAATCTTGTGTAATTTCTGCTTAGAGTAGTGGAGACGGTGAGCGACTTTAAATTGAATCAGCTGATGTCTGCTATTAACTGAGCAGAGTTGTACAACCGACAGGCTCCTTTCCCATATAATGGCAGATAATTCAGTACCAAGTTCTTCCTGCCATGCCTCTCTAATCCTCTCAGTAGAGGCCATGGTACAATCATCAAATAGACACACAAATCTAGAGATGAGGTGCTTGGAGTGAGGAGGGCTCAGCAAAACATCAAAAAGAGCATGTTCATTTGGGAGCGCTTCAAAGGCCTGAATCTTGGATCTAACATAGTTTCTGATTTGTAGGAATCTGAGCCAGTCCGTGCCTGGCAACTCAAACTTCCCCTTCAGTAAATCAAAGGATGCAAAATGACCATCTATATATAGGTCTTTGATGGAAGCCAGACCCCTCTCACTCCAGGCATGGTAGTTTCTATCTGACCAGGGAGGCAAAAAAGAGTGATTCAAACAAATTGGAGTGTGGATGGAAACATCTGGTAGACTCAAAACTTTCCTAACTTGGTTTAGAATTCTGAGGGAGTTTCTCACAACAAAACCCAAATCTTTAAGAGTCCCCGGCCTCTCTAGCTTAGAAAATAAGATGGCTGGCAGAGAAGAGTTGGCAATAGAGCTAGCCTCCATTTTCAGCCACAAGGGGGCCCCAAAAGCTAAATTGTCAGGGGTCCCTTGCCGCCAAAACATTAGAGTTCTAACATTGGCAGCCCAGTAGTAGTGCCTAAACACTGGTAAGGCCAGCCCCCCTTCAGACTTGGGTTTCTGCAAGTGAATTTTCGAAATTCTATGATTTTTATAATTCCAGATATAGGACAGAATTATTGAGTCCAGTTCTTTGAAAAAAGCTGATGTAAGGAAGATGGGGAGGTTTTGACACAGATAGAGGAACCTGGGAAGTGAAACCATCTTAACTGAGTTTATACGGCCAATCATAGACAAGGGCAAGATTTTCCAGTTTTCTATACATTGTTTAAGTCTTAAAACAAAATCACCAAAATTCAACTTAAATATTAATGTAGGATCTCTAGGTATGGTCAGGCCAAGATAGGTGAGGTGGTCTTTTGCCAATTTGAATGGGAGATTTTCCAGGAAACCGGGAGTGAAGACATCAGAGAGAGGCATGAAGTCACTCTTTGTCCAGTTAATTGTGTATCCGGACAGCTTACCGAAGGAGGTGATTAATTCTAGGAGAAGGGGGATCGATTTCTCTGAGTTGTGCAGGTATATTATTACGTCGTCGGCATACAAACTGATACGCGTCTCAATACCTCCGACTTTCAATCCTGCAAGACCTGGGTGACCGCGTATTTTTAAGGCAAGGGGCTCGAGCGCGACGGCGAAGAGGGCCGGCGAAAGAGGGCAACCCTGCTGGACCGAACAAAGTAATGGAAAGCTGGTCGACTTGTCACCATTGGTTATAACGGAACACGTTGGACTGGCATATATGAGCTTTACCCAGGATATGAATGAATCGCCAAATCCGAATCTGTGCAGTGACTCGAACATATAAGGCCACTCAACCTGATCGAAAGCCTTCTGTGCGTCAAGTGACAAAATCGCTGCACCACTGGTCTTACTGTGATCTGCGTATATGGTGTTAAGGAGACGTCTGACATTGAAGAAAGAGAACCTACTCAGAATGAACCCTGTCTGGTCAGGATGTATGATGGATGATAAATGTTTATTTAGCCGGGTAGCCAGCGTTTTAGTGATTACTTTTCTGTCGAAATTCTGGAGTGCTATGGGTCTGTAGTTAGCCGGGTCTAATTCCTCCTTCCCCTTTTTCAAGATGAGGGAGATGTTAGCTTCATATAGTGTTTTAGGCAAGACTTTGTCCCTCTTAGAACTAGATGCCATTCTGAGAAGGAGTGGGGCAAGAGTGTCGCAGAATTTCTTATAAAATTCACCACCAAATCCATCCGGCCCGGCAGCTTTGCCTGATGGGAATGATTTAATGGCAGAGGTTATTTCTTCCAATGTGAAATCAGAGTCTAAGTCCTTTCTGGCAGCGTCACTGAGTTTGGGGGTTTCAAGAGGGTCAAAAAAGTCATTCAAGTCAGATTGAGTAGCATCACATTTAGCAGAATAGAGTTCAGTTTGATCTGTTATTGAGTGCTAATGTTACGGATCGCCCTTGCCAGCTTAGATACGTTTATGCTAGTTTAGGTCTCGTCTTGCATTGTTTTTTGTTGTTTTCGTCTGGTCCTATGTTTATGGGCCTCTTTGATCACGTGAGGACTAGCTTGGATCCCTCATGCATCCAACTGTCGGAGCTTGCCCACCAGTGTCGGGACGCTCCCGGAGGCCACGTCAGCTAAAGCTAATGGGAGAGTTGGCCTGCATCTCAATCGATAAACAGCCTGATTCATTGTTTTCTTTATCATGTTATAGGATCATAAATGCCAGTCAGTCGAGTCAACCCCTAGACACAAGAGAATACGAGCCTGAATTGAATATTGAGAATATGACTGGGCCGTGATCTGTAACACCGAATATCAAATGTTTCTTAAAACAAGTGGGGAAAAAATCAGTTGTTTTTCCAATAAACTTACATTGTATTTTCACGTAATGTAACATTATCTTGATATGGTGGAGCCATCTGCCTTAGACATCGAAGTAACAACCTTTGTAACTACAAAATTCTCAAGACAAGTCACACTCACAGCACAGTATAAAAAATATGGACAGAGTCACCGTGACGTCACCCCATTGGTTTGTGGACAGCGAACAGCTGGTGTAACAGCTTCAGCTGCTGGTGTAACAGCTTCAGCTGCTGGTGTAACAGCTTCAGCTGGTGTAACAGCTTCAGCTGCTGGTGTAACAGCTTCAGCTGGTGTAACAGCTTCAGCTGCTGGTGTAACAGCTTCAGCTGCTGGTGTAACAGCAATATATGAATTCCAAGATTCCCAGGGAAGCAGTGCTATTTGTATCTCCTTTTTTTTTTCATACAACAAAAATAACCTACCATCTACCGCTGCCATCAAAACAAACACAGTTATGTCGACGTATCTTTTCAGCAGCAGCTCGCTCAGCGGCGCAGCAGAATTCTCCGGCCTCCGGGGGCTTATTGGTGCGAGTGCGAAAGAAGTCAGTGTGTGTTTCTTTACAAGAAAGCAGTGTGTCACTGGAACAATGCGCTATAAATAGGCCTCTTTGGAGCTAGATATAGCCGCCCAGAGAGGCCAAGGGGGTTGCCCTTCCACTAAAAAGCAGAGAGTCACACACAGCTCCGTGCCTCAGCGAGAGGGGCTCCAGTTACGTCGCCAGTGGCCCCGCTTCCACCACAACCCCAGTAACCCCCAGCTCTTTCTCCAAACACTCATCTGCACTCATTAGACGCCCGGAGGCAGCGCACAGAGAGGGTCACGCTGCTGCTTGTGGGCACAGTGAATGTTATGAGGAAGTGCTGTAGGGCATCGTCCATCCCCCTTTGACCCAAATGATATGTAGGTCAGTGTGAGTCCCTGGCCGACACACACACACACACACACACACACACACACACACACACACACACACACACACACACACACACACACACACACACACACACACACACACACACACACACACACACACACACACACACACACAAGAATACACTGGGTACAACTCGAGTGATGAGCTGCTTTCATAGAATACTGTTTTGAGTCCACAGCAGGTAGGGCAGATCAACGTCTACTAGGGCTGTCACTTTTTATTCGAAATTCGAATTTAACTTTGAATGTGCGGGAGGAGGGCATGTTCGAATGTATAATTGACCTGTTCGATTTATTTTTTTATTATTATTATTATTATTATTATTATTTTTTTTTTTTTTTTTAATTAACCAAAATTAACCAACTGCTGCTTGCTGGTAATGTTAATCCCATGTCAGAAAAAGTCTCCAGATTTGTCGCGTTAGTCTCTTCTGGGAAAGATTGTCTCCAGGGTCTGAAAAGTTGTCTCGAGTTGGATGCAGCCAAGTTTGTGAGGCAGTGTTGTGACTGTGAGCGTCCAAGCTAACACAGCAGCGGAGATGAGCTGACTGACTGGACCATGACAGCTGAGGATTTTTTTAAAATATTCTTTTAATAATATATATATTATATATATTTATACGATGTAACCGGCAGGCGCGGACTGCATAATCGGGCACGTCGGGCCGATGCCCGGTGGCCTGGCCTGCACAAAATTTTTTAAATAAAAAATAATAATTAACCAAAAAACTTTGAATATATTCAAACATTTTGCGGGGAATTAAAGTTCGTTCGAACTTTATTTTGGGAAAAAGTGACAGCCCTAACGTCTACACACGTGAACACGTGGATGTTCTCACCCGGTGCCCATCCCTCAGTCCCGAGCTTGAGCTGGGCTGTGCCGGGCCGCCGCGCACGCGCTCCCTCCCATCCGTTATACGGGGCATGAAGTGGCCCCCAAAGGGCTCCGAGAAGCTACGCATCATCTGCCGCATGTGCTCGTGGTGAGCCTGGAATGGATCCCTACAGGAGAGGAGGAGAAAGACAGAGTTCAGCCTCAACCTTCGTTATGGAACTCCATCCAGTTATGCATGACGACGTTGAGGACTGCATACTATGGCTGAGGTTCTTCTCGCTAAGCTTCAGAAAGCAAGAGAAAGTGGATGAGAGGAAGGAAGGAACATGTTTCTAGTACACCATGCATTGTTTCTATCTTTAAGAATGACTTATTTCACATACAGTAGGTCAAGTAGGAGCTCATTTATGATCAACGCTTCGTTGGGCACAAAGAACTGAAACATAATAGTCAATCAGCAACCATTAATCTCATTGTAGGCTACAATTTGTAGCAACCCTTTTACGTGTTAACCAAGTATGGTCAAGTGTAGGTGTAGCCATTCACTCATGGGTTTGGTCATGCACTCAAGTGTAGATGCCTGTCTGTTAGCATGACAGAGCCGTTGCAGTAGTATTCTTTCAGCTACTTTATTCTGACAGTTTATGAAGGAAAGAGGCCTGGCATTAATTTATTCAGCCTATCTTAATATACTGTATATTCTACCACAATTGTATTCTAGGTTCCAGACACTTCTAGACCAATAACACCTGTCAGTCATGTACAGGAAGATGAAAAGTGCTGCTTCATTTGACATGCTTTAAAAAAAATTGTAGCACCCAAGCCTATTTGTTGACATATTTTGGTGTTTGTACTATAATTAATTTAACTAATTTGCATTCAGTAACGTCAGGCTGCCTGCCTGTGATTGGACTACAAATGCAGTGCATCCCTTTATCTCATACACATTGTATTTCTTAAGTAACATTGTTTCTTGTCGTTTAAAACCAAGCAAAGTCAAACTGTTTGCCACACAGGGTCATTACAGTTAGTTTAGGTACTCACGAGAAGAACGGGTCCTCATCAAATTCCCTGAGAAGACTGTTGAACATTTCCACGGATTGTGAAGTTACAAACTGAGAATGAAACGAAGATTTACACACACAAAAAGTACAAAAAGAGAGTAGCCTACGCAGTGCCCGCTGCAGGTGCACCAGCCCCAGCGCCCAGTCTGTAGCAGTGCTAGCTAACTATGGCAACATGATTTAGCACCACACTCACTCTGCCACCGGCCGGCCACATGACGCCAACCCAGCCCGACGATTGGCTGGTTATTCGGAGCTTTGAGCACGTGCTATCAGCGGGACGTATGTTGTGTGTGGCTGCCATGACAACGGTACTACTCCATAAATGGCAACTCGAAATTTCTTCTAAAACTGTTTGGTGGTTATCATACCAACATCATGTGCTTTAATCTGCACTTCCTATACGGAATATAACTTATGTCAAAACTTCACAACTGCAGAGAAACCAATTGCTCAAATGACTGCTGAGTTAAGTTGATTGCAATTTGACCCCCCCCCCCCTTGTTTGTTGTTGTGTTCTGGAGTTGCCTGGGTCCAGACCTGTATGTTTAAGTTAAGTTAAGTTATCCTTGTTATCCTAGGAGTTATCCTCCTATGTGATAAATAAATATGTATGAGTGAATTTGATCACAGAAGAAGAAAAAAAAAAACAATTTAATTGAATAGTTTATGAAGTGGCTGTTGGATTGGTTTGGTACTGCTGGGTGTGAGAAGATAGAAGCCCCGCTTTGGGACAGCCACCAGACACTCTGGCATGTGAGGAGGACCATCTGCTGAGAGACTTGCAAACACGCCCTGGTACACAGATTTCACACTCACTCATACAGTGTGGTTTCATTTATTATATCATTACAACACTGACGGTTTGGAGGCGAGGGGAGTGAGAGAGACACCCTGTCCCATCCTCAGTATAGCTCGACCATCTGGCCATTCCACAAATAGGCCTCAGCCTGGACTCCACACTGCCTTGAAGCCCAGCTCAGACAAAACAAAACACAAGGCAAAATCACAACTCAGTTTATTTACTAAGTTTATTAGTAAGGCGGTTCCTTCATTAAAAAAAAACAAAATATTAAGCACAAAATAAAGAACAGCATGTTGTTTTTAATTCTCAATCATGAATTAAATAAAAGCACACGAGCAATGCAAACGATTAATTTGCTTAAGTTCTCACAGGATTTCTTTTTTTAATGATAATTGGTGTTTATTGAGTTGAGAGAAGGTACAGTAAGGGCTAATGTGCACCAGCTCCGGAACAGATGCGGTACGGCTCCGGAACGGCTGCGAACAGACCCACACTCACACATGTAATCTGTCAGACACATGCGGCATCCGACAAAAATAGAACAGGTGCGTAATTTTTCTGTACCGCATGTATCGCCCATCTATTGACATGGGTGAGAGTCTGATCCGGCAGCTTTACCGAATCCGCAACGCAGCCGTAACGCATCTGGTGTACATTGGGTGTAAGACACAGGCTGTGACGTCCTGGGGCATGACGAAGAAGACAGGTCAAATTAAGACACAATATAAAACCAAAACTAGATCGGGATCCAAACTGGCCCCAAGTCAGCCCGGAGATGATCTTGTGTCTGTGTGTCGTCCCTCAGGTCACAGGACTACAGGACTTCCCATGAGCCTCTCCTGTCGCAGGGACACCAGTCTGTTGAGCCACAGCTCCTCAGCCTTGTGCTTGTCCATAAACAACTACAGGAGAGCAGAGACGACACATTAGTATAGCAGGAGAGGATACTGACAAGGACTGCATTATGATTATTATGAGGGTATGAAAAACAGTTATGGACTGACAAAGATCTCTGGAATGAACCAGAACAACCATACATTATTTATGAATAATAATGTATGGTTGTGTATGTATACAGTATCAGTTATGACACCGACATTCATTTTTTATTGCCATGACTACTACTACTTTTTGGTAGGCTCAATAACAGTTAAAAGTTAATATTTAACATACATATTTTACACCCAGAACAGGTTTAACAAAAGAGAAGTGTTTTGCAATTGATATGATAAATTAGTTAAGTAACTGAGGCATATTATAGGTTTTCATCTTTGTTGGGATAATATCGTACATTGAGATCATTTTGACCAAGATAATTGTACTTCGAAATTTTCATATTGGCATGCCTGGACCTACTGTCCTTTCACATACCACAAGTATAATTTTTCCATTTTGTTCTACAATATAGTTTCTCCTAGATGACCCAGAGTTCATGTCTGAAAATGGCTCTAGTGTCACCGTTTGTTTTGAATCTACTAAGTGTGGTGTAAGCTCTACTCCCCAATCTCCAGTCAATGCCAACACCTAAGGACAGTGACAGAGTGACTGAAATGTTACGGCCAGTCAGTCCTCCTTTCCTCACCCAGGCAGGATGTGGCAGACAGTTTCCCACAGGGTTTTGTGAGACTGTGGTGGGTGGACCTCAACACCCTCTAGGGGGCGTCTTGAGACATGCTCACCCGGAAGACAATTTTGTACAAATGGATCAATCTGGTGCACTTTGAGAGCAGAATTAAGAGGATAGATCTAGGAAGAACTTTGTGCTCTTGTAAACAACTATGTGTACTTGAGTAATCTATTATAAAAGGAGCAAGTGGGCAATGCTCTCTGTTCTCTGTGCGAGTTTACAGCAGCGGGGGAGGGGCTGACTGACAGGAAGTGAGAGACACTTTGCTGAAGCACACGTTTGAGAGATCTTTCTGTTATTATGAGAAGTGGAAACATATTTTCAGTTCATTATATGAAACGATGGCTGGATGAATTAGGCTGCGGTGGGCCGCTATAGCCGAATGAGAAAGCCTGCGTCGGTCAGAAGTGTATGAGCTGTGCTTCCTGGTAGGAGGCAGAATGGTTATGAGGCTAGCACAGGGCTGTCGATGCCTCCCGCTGACCCTCAGGTGACCTCAGCACTACAGACCTCTGAGCCACATAGTGATGATGATGCGCTACTAGGGCCACTGTGGAATGCTGAATGTCTCTCTTAGTACTTCCTGATCTACTCACTTCAAAACAAAGAGAGGGGAAAGAAGTAGACGAAGAACAGTGGATCTTGCGTTCCTTTTTTTGTTGAGCATACAACTCATATTTCAGTCACTTTTAGGCTAACTCTGTGGACGCTGTATTAGCCTGGTGCAGGGAAAGGCCTATGGGGGGGGGGGGGGGGGGAGTGTCTCGTCTTTATTACAGCACATTAGCAGTAATGATGCTATCGCTGGTAGGAGGACTGTAAAGCCACTATCAGTGTCTGACAAATGAAAGCATGTGTTTATTAGAATGTAGCAGGCTATAACACACTGACTATTGAGACTGAGAAGCCAGGCGCTGAGACAAAGGGGAAGATGAAAGAAACCAATCATTTCCATACTCAGTGTGTGTGTGTGTGTGTGTGTGAGAGAGAGAGAGAGAGAGAGAGAGAGAGAATGTTGACATGTGGCTATGTGTACATACTGTACATCTATGGGACAATATGTGTCTATTATGCAGATTGTTGGCCGTGTGGATGGCTCTCACAGCTGTTCTCAGTGCAGGCAGTGCGCTGCATGTTATCAGTGTGTTGGATTGAGCAGCAGTCACTTCTTGTCTGTCGGCCCGGGCCCTGGTGGCACCGTGCTAATGAGCCTGTGTGTGTGGGATGACAGTATCTGGGCCGGCCTAATGGGACTCATCTGTCCTGATTGGAAGTGGAGCTGGGGGCCGGGCCCCGCCTGGGGCATATTGCTGCCATACATCAGCCTGTCGGAGGGTGGGTGTGTGCGTGTGCGTGTGTGTGTGTGTGTGGGTGTGTGTGTGTGTGCGTGTGTGTGCGTGTGTGTGTGTGTGCGTGTGTGTGTGTGAGTTGGGAGGGGGGGGGTTGATCTGCATACGTCAGGGCCTAACTTAGTTTTCCCTGTGGAGATAGATGACTGGGAAGCCCCAGGGAGCGTTATTGGAGTTTAAACTTTTCCTTCTCGTTTTTCAACATGGGCCTTGCTGGGAGGGGAAGAGGGTATCATCGACTATTCTGCACTGTCCTCCTACTGTGCAAGGCACACTATTGTAATATGCTGCACTGTGGTAGCATGGCTTAGATTGGCAAATATCTGATATGTACAGTATAATAATAATGATAATAATAATGAACTTTATTTGTCAAATAGTTTGCAAAGGGCTTCAACAAAAGCCAACATCATTCTCATAAATCGTGTTAAAAAAGAAAAAGGAAGAAGAAGAAGAAAAAAAGCACAACAACATAAAATGTCACGCTTCAAAAGTCATAAAAGTGGTCCTTGTTTGTGACGGTTATCTTGCTGAATACAAACTTCACTGTTTCATAAACCTTTGTGAACCACAGACCTTATTTCATACATTTAACCGAAATTCCCATATAAAAATCCCTTTACCCTTTCCCCCATACGAACCAGCAGCGGAGGGACTTCCGGGGTAAGTCTACAAAAATAGGTAATCCCTAAAAAACCAGTAAAATTATACATCACATGAAAGTAAGTCTAAAAAAGACATTTTAAGAGATGATTTAAAAGATGATGTTAGTGTAAGTTCCTTATGCAGGTTGTTCCAAAGCCCTGCCCCACCAAAAAAAAAAAAAAAAAGCCTGGTCACCTGTCAGCTCTGTCTGAGGATCTGGAGCTGCTCATTGGTTCACACAGGGTTAAAGGTTCTGCGATATAGCTTAGGCCAGACCTACTGTAACCATGCTTTAACATGGACCAGTCAAATCTTAAACTGACATCTGTGTGTGTGTGTGTGTGTGTGTGTGTGTGTGTGTGTGTGTGCGTGCGTGTGCGTGTGTGTGTGTGTGTGTGTGTGTGTGCGAGTGCCAGACAGGGACTTACACTGGGGTGAGCGAGCGTGTCGATGTCATTGTAGTGTATGGACACGGGAAGAGTGGTAACTTCGGGGGAATCTGGCGTCTCCGACTCCTGCTTCACTTCTACTGGCTCAGTCTGAACACACACGCACGCACGCACGCACGCACACACACACACACACACACACACACACACACACACACACACACACACACACACAGAGAGCAGAAGAGGATCAGTGTCACACTCAACGTATAAAGAACACATCTGATCATAACACTGTCAATAGAGTCTTCAAATTCCCAAAAGAATATAATTTGCAAACAGCAAAATAAGCATATTTCTGCCCCATAGGGATTGTGAAATACAATGTGATGTTTTGCCAGCAGATGGCAGTGTAAGTCTGGGGCTGGCAATAGGATTTCTAGAAAACAATGCATTTGATAGTGATCAGCTTGTATCCTGAATCTTATTCTTATCGATAGTGCTCCTCACTCAACCCAACTGTGTGTGTGTGTGTGTGTGTGTGTGTGTGTGTGTGTGTGTGTGTGAGAGAGAGAGAAAGAGAGAGAGAAAACATTTCTCCCCTCATATCCGCCACCTTACATTTTGATGTTGATAACTTTAATGAAAAATTGTAAACATTAAAATAATTAAAAGATCTGTCTTTTTGAGACAGATTTATTTTGAATGACAATCACTCTGCACACATTTTGTTACAGTTAAAGAAAGCCAATGTTTCTTTTCCTTCCTCATTTAGAATAAGAGTGCCACAGGATTGAGTCCTAAAACCCCGAAGTTAGCATCGCCTGGTTCCCTTGTCTGGAAGTCAATGGGATTTTTGTATGGGGATTTTGGTTAGATGCCTGAAATAAGCTCCGTGGTTAATCCTCACCAATGAGGACCACTTATATGATTTTTCGAGCGTTTTCTGAAAATCAAGATTTTTTAAAATTGCATTTATGCTTCAAAAATCCTAAAAGTGAAGATGATCTTGCTGAACACAAAGATTGCAGTTTCATAAACTTTTGTTAACCACAGCACCTATTTCAGGCATCTAACCAAAATCCCAATACAAAAATCTTTCCAGACGAGGGAACCAGGCAATGCTAACTTCTTGGTTAGCCTACAAATATGTCATCCCTGAGGTACTATTGAAAAGGACTTAAAGGATGCAGGCTCTCCCCTTCTTGTTGCCATCTGCAGAGTCCATGCTGATAGAAGGGAATGTTATTCCTCCTTTCCTAGAGGTATTGTATAGAGAGTAAACTATAATAAGCTACCTACTTTGAGGTATTGTATAGAGTAAACTATAATAAGCTCCCTACTTTGAGGCAGGGGCGTAGGCAGAAATTCAATTATGGGTGGGCCTGGATAAAATTGGGTGGGCCTGGATAAAATTGGTGGGGCAATTGCATGACGAAATTTTGCAAAATTCCTAGATGTCATGAAGTCTTCATGCATTAGACTCTGGAGATGATGTGCCCTGCGTTTTTAAGATACAAAACCATTAGCTAGCAAGGCAGCAGCAAGTTTGCCTCTAGAAAACAACCCAAAAAAAAAAGTGGGTGGGCCTGTGCCTACCCAGGCCCACCCGTAGAAACGCCCCTGCTTTGAGGTATTGTATAGACTAGAGTAAACTATAATAAGCTCCCTACTTTGAGGTATTGTATAGAGTAAACTATAATAAGCTACCTACTTTGAGGTATTGTATAGAGCAAACCATAATAAGCTACCTACTTTGAGGTATTGTATAGAGTAAACCATAATAAGCTACCTACTTTGAGGTATTGTATAGAGTAAACCATAATAAGCTACCTACTTTGAGGTATTGTATAGAGTAAACCATAATAAGCTACCTACTTTGAGGTATTGTATAGAGTAAACCATAATAAGCTACCTACTTTGAGGTATTGTATAGAAAGACTAGAGTAAACCATAATAAGCTACCTACAGTACTTAGGATGGCCTACTCTAAATGGTAAATGGCCTGCATTTATATAGCGCTTTTATCCAAAGCGCTTTACAGTCAGTAGGTACATTCACCCATTCACACACCGATGGCGGCAGGTGGTTACCACGCAGGGTGCTGGCACACCAACGGGAGCAATTTGGGGTTCAGTGTCTTGCCCAAGGACGCTTCGACATGCAGACTGTAGGAGCCGGGAATCGAACCACCGACCTCTTTTATCCAAAGCGATTAGTGGACGACCCGCTCTACCTCCTGAGCTACAGCCGCCGAGCTACTCTCCTTGTTCTACTGTACCAGATAGAAAAGAAGAGGCCAAATGAATACACTGCCAAGATTTTACAAACAATCCTGATAGCATCCACAGAGCAAAAGTTGACCCAGTTGGAAAGATCTATTAGGGTCAAAAAGTAAGCCAGCAGATAGAAAACAAATTGTCTAATTAGTGGTGATCTGACAAATATCAGATGGTATAACTGGCCATCATTACACTCATATCCTGCATTTAAGTTTCTATTGAATCAAGCTGGCTGGAGATTGAAATAGCCTAACTAATGGACACAGCACACGTGAGAATGGGACAGTGTCAGAATAATCTATTTGGAGAAGTATCCTCTCTTAAAAAACATGATAAGTAATTTCTCTAGCTATTGATTAAAAATGTCATCAATCATCACAACTTATTGCATACGACCCATGGCGTTTAATACCACAACTAAATACACATCATTAAAATATCAATAATCATTCAACATAATCAACTATGCATAAAAGGTCAGTTGCATGATCAAATGCATGGAAACAATGTTGATAGAAAGCAAAGTATCTTCCAATATTGTCATACTGACCAAGAATATATAAGTATAAGATTGAATACAATTCTTTTTGCAATAATCTTTTTCTGACATGGCCCAGAGACATCTATGGCCAATGTCCATGTGTTACAGCTACAAGGCTCTATGAACTACCACCAGATAATGATGAATGGTTAGGATATCTTAAGAGCTATTTGTCTAATGTAGAGCATTATACCCAAGAGAATCATCTGAAAACCATTTCAAAGATGTTGAAGAACACCACCACATAACCCTGTTTTGTTGTTGTTCCATTTATATGCTTCTGTCAAAACGGCAACTACCGGTAATTGAAAATAATTATAATAATTTCACTTTTATTTTTCTTTACTTCAAATGACCTTTCCTTCATAATTAGCATACTGTTTGCCTTTTGATTTTTTTCTTTTTCTTGTCTGAGGGTATTTCTACATCACTAACTACACATGGTAATGATACCTTTAGAGAGGGGATGCTCACCCACGCAACATACACTCTGATACAGGGCAGGGTTACTATACCATTGTATTATTTCATGGACACCTAATTGAAATTAAAACAACAAACAAACAAACTTATATTTGCAAAACATCTTCCTTGTGGACATACAGTATAAGCCCTCTTCGAACCCGGTCCCTATTACAGAAATAGTGGACTATATAATGTGACATGTTGGCTATTTTGTCATAATGTCCGGATTCTCAACTGTTAATTTGATTCACTAGTCAACTATAAAATACCCACAATGCACTGCCATTTCTAGTGAACAGAGATTGAATGTACCCTACAATTTCTTCCATATACCACAATGCAATGCTGTGGTGTTTACCGAAAGAGAAGAAGAGTGAGGTAGTGTCCAAAACTCGTTTGATCGTTCCCCAAATAGTTCACTATATGATAAACACTACATGGGGAACAGTGAGTGAGTGAATAAGTGAACCATTCCCAACACGGCTATAGTCTGCTGCTCTGCTACATGGCCTGCTTTAGCCTAAACAGGCCCACTCTGCTGCAGCCACATGGGCCTTGACCTTTGACCTTTGTGGGACTCAGTAACATGCGTCTCAAAACCTGCTGCCACATTTTGTCGCCTGTCCCTACAGAGCAGCCATGAGGCCCAACTAATCTAATT
>NC_139642.1:28589919-28592419 GCF_964638095.1 Poromitra crassiceps
TTGAATCCATTAGCAGTCACAGAGAGGCTGTCACAACAGATCTTCATGGCCTCGGTGTTTAATGAATAAATGAATATTTGTTCCAGCTTTCATTTGGTTAGCTTTCATAGCAAAGCAACACACGCTCTCACACACATGATTACACACACGCTCTCACACACACATGCACGCAAATGCATTGTGTGACACAACACAATGCACACACATAGCCTAGTATTACAGTTCATAAATGGAGCTCAAACAAACTTGCTTTTGATTGATATGTACTGCAGGACTGGACAACTGACTGACGAGTAGGAACACAGTCTTCCTACAGTATATGACAGAGACTATCAGCTTGTCATCCTGTGCGGGAGGATGTGAGCAGAGACGCAGCGCGCCTCCCAAAACGCTCATTACCTCCACTGGGCCAGAGATGGAGTCTGAACACTGGTCCAATATCCTCCTGGAGACTGAGGCTTGTCCTTCACACCACTGTCAGTGTCACCACCCATCGCCGCACGGCCGCGCGCACGGCGGAATGAAAAACTAAAGCCTGTCACCAGGCAACAATTAATTCAGCAATTAATTCCTGTTTTCAAGGACCCATTCTCCACTGTCCTTTGAGCGTGACCGCCCCACACACAAACGTGCACGCACACACACACTGCACACGCACGCGCGCGCACACTACACACACACACACTGCACACACACTGCACACACACACTACACACACACACACGTGCACACACACACACACACTATCTGCTAGCATCTCCTTGGCAGGCCGTCTGTTGCCGGGCTGTCCGCGTGCGCTCGCTGCAGCAGGAATCCATTAAGGCCTCAGACTTTTTGACAAACACATTATTGGTAGATAAAATGACTTCCATATGCTGTTTGTCAGATGTCAGCGGGGAAAGATATGTATTTCACGGGAGAATCAAAAATAATGGACTTTGAGAGAGGGCCGAGCGAGCTTAGAGGCAGACAAAAATCAATACTCTCGCTGGGCGAGCGGCACTCGGCAGCCCGGAGAGGTCAAAGTTGATATTTAATATTGACACATTATCTGGGAAATTAATTTAACAGGTCGACTCAATTGTCACCGCATTAGGAGCGCTTGTGTGTCCGTGATGAGAGGAGGACAGAGTGAAAGCGGAGAGGGAGACACGAGAGAGCAGAGAGAAACTCAAGTAGACACACATTTAATGTACGGTGTGTGTGTGTGTGTGTGTGTGTGTGTGTGTGTGTGTGCGCACACTGCTTTTTAACCTGCTATTCTCATCTCTCTGTGGCATTTCTGTCTGGATGTTGAAATGCATTACCACCATTACCAGATTCCAGGAAATGGCATCAACCCCAATCAATAAAGTGCCAGTCTGTTTATATCTGCAGATTATAATAATGGATGGTGACTGATTGATGTGTGTGTATGTGTGTGTGTGTGTGTGTGTGTGTGTGTGTGTGTGTGTGTGTGTGCAGTGTGTGTGTGTGTGTATGTGTGCTTGACAGAAGTGCGCGTCTATAATGTTTACGTCCTTGAATGTTTACATGGATGTATTTTATTCACCTAGCCTGCCTTGGCCGATTTTTATGTGCCGTATGTGTTCTTGTGTGTTGACCGTGTTATTATCTCCACCAGGGGATCATGCTTTCGGTCGTGTGTGTGTGTGTGTGTGTGTGTGTGTGTGTGTGTGTGTGTTCCCTGTTGCTCTGTAGAGAGCAGTGCGGGGAGGCGGGGCTAGGCAGCTCATTCGCACACCACAGAGAGCAGACAGAGAGAGAAGCGCGGTGTTTAAAAGTTAAAACGTGACTTCGGCCCAAACCCGGTTACAAACAAATGTGGATATCTGAGTTGAATGTAGATACAAAGGACTGTGGATGTGTGGAATTAGTGAAATGCGAGACAGCATTTCAGAAAAAAAACAACTCACATCGCTTATTCACGCCGGGGACATCCAGGAATCTTCCTGCCTCCCAGCGTGATCGCCAGACGGCGCAGGCTGCCTGAATGTGGCTAACGTTACGCACAGTGTGGCAGAGCCGGGACAGTCTGGAGGATGCGATTTTTGCAAATAGCGACTTTTGAAACGTGTGTTTCAACAATCCGCTCCAGAGGTTCTTTGTATCTTTCTAACTGTTATTGAAACGTGACCAACACATTTTGTCTGGTAAAACAAATTCTTTGTGGACATCAGACCCAGTGAAAACCCTGTGACGTTATCGTCACATGGGATGGGTACATCTTCCCATTATAAAGCAACCCATTCGCCAGAGAATAAAATGTTGGCATTTCAAACTAATGAAAACCGGGATATATGAACGTAAATTTGAATATAGTATCCTATCGCCTACTACTATAATGTTATTGATTATTATTATTAGTCTATTGATTTTTTGGGGGTGCTGCAGTCTGTTGCCCCCCCCTCTCCACACACACACACATTCTCCAATGTTAACTGAATGGAATGAGCCTGGATAGTGGGTAGATGCCTCTAAAGGACTAGATGTATTTTTT
>NC_139642.1:28597419-28614919 GCF_964638095.1 Poromitra crassiceps
TACTTTTCTTAGAACTTTAAAATTGTTGAAAGAAAAGTGATTGTGTTAAAAAAAAGAGAAAGATTACCCGAAAACTAAAATACCTTAATTAGAAATCTATTTGGGACGCCTCTCTCTCTTAAGCAATTAATTTCAGCCTATGCGATTTTTAAAATGCAGTTCATATTGTGATTACAAAAAATCAGACTAATTGTTCAGCTGTAATGCACACAGACACAAACACACAGACAAGGTCGTTTAGGAACTGATGGTGAAGATCATACACACTCACAATTCTCTGGATAAAATAGGCATTTAGCATTAAGCATTGGCTACATACATGATATGATGTATACTGTATATGGTATCAGGAAATGAAGAGCAGTTGACGAGTGAGCTCTTACACACACGTGCACACACACCCCCACACACACGCGTGTGCACACACACACATACACACACACACACACACACACACACACACACACACACGTGTGCACACACACACACACCCCGTCTACTCATGTCTCCCAGTGATAGGGATCTCCCACTCTGTAGTCAATAAAGGTCTGGATGATGAATTAATGACCCAAACAGCCAGCTAATGACAGGATGACATGGCAGCCACGCTTGGCTATCTCCTACCACATCTCCCTCCCTCCCTCCTCACCACTGCTCCTCTCTCCTCTGTCCTACACCTCCTCCCTCCTCTGTCCTACACCTCCTCTCTCCTCACCTCCTCTCTCCTACACCTCCTCTCTCCTCACCTCCTCTCTCCTCTGTCCTACACCTCCTCCCTCCTCTCTCCTACACCTCCTCTTTCCTCACCTCCTCTCTCCTCTGTCCTACACCTCCTCCCTCCTCTGTCCTACACCTCCTCTCTCCTCACCACCTCTCTCCTCTGTCCTACATCTCCTCCCTCCTCTCTCCTCATCCATCCTCACACTCAACTTCCTCTCCTCAACTGACCCTGGTCAAACTCCTCCAAGGCCTTTCTTACTTTACAGTGAATGGTGCTGCTACTGCGTTTAACAGCCTCCTCTTCTGTTCTGTTCTGTTCTGTGTTGGGGGAGGGGCTTAGCCTGGGTAGGAGGGGCTATGGATCAGCCACCAGTCGCTCTGTCCGTCCATCACAACATGTCAGACGCCACTGAATGGATTTCCATGATACTTAAGAGAATATGATGTGTCTCCAATATGATGTGTCTCCAATCTGGACTGTTTGGCTCAAAGGTGGATGCATCCTTTTTGATTGTTGATTGTGATTTTCTATTTGGTCATGATTCTCTTGGATTTCTTGATAGCGTTGGCTGGTATTGTTTTTACCTTGTGAGTCTGTGTGTGTGTGTGTGTGTGTGTGTGTCATCAAGGCAAAATGTGGTCCTGAAGACACCTATTGTAGCAGGAACTACCACAGAAGCTGTTTTGAGTACTTTGCCAGGTATTTACAGTATACATGTCTGTCTGTCTGTCTGTCTGTCTGAGGACAGATTTTCTAAGCGTGATAGAGTAAAAACCGTGCAAGTTGTAGTCACGAAACTTTACAGGTGTGTAGTTGACATCAAAATGAAGGCCGAGTTCGAAAATGGGTGTGATCCGAGCAAGGAAGTCGGCCCCCCACTGTACGCCCCTGGCCCACATTTGTTTTAAGGCGCGGGTGTTGTGGCTGGTATGATCCCATAGCAAGATGGTCTCAAGTTTTCTTTTCATTTTTTCAAGTTTCTTTTTTTCAATTTCCCCCCATGTTCTCCCCAATTGTACTTGGCCAATTGCCCCTGCTGTCCCACGATAGGTGGGCCCCTGCTACACCAATTTAAAAAAGAAAATCTCTGCTCAAATGACTTATACATAAACAATATGAAACTAGGGTCCAGATTGAAAAATACCAAAATTCTCCAATTACAGCTCAAAACAAGGTCACATATCTGTTACGGACTGGTCCAGACGGGGGTGTCATCATATGTTTGCTGATGGCTTGTTTACACAACATGTACCACTATCATGTCATACAGTGCATTCATGTCTACCTGCAGAGGTGCAGAGGTCCTGCATACAAAGATCAACAGCATCTACCGCACGTATATATAACTCAGCTATTTATCTATTTAGCCCAGGAGTTAGCTAGGACCTGACTGCTCCCTCTGACCTGCACGGCGCTAACTACAAACACAGCACAGAGGGCTAACCAAAGCCAGGTGTGTGTGTGTGTGTGTGTGTGTGTGTGTGTGTGTGTGTGTGTGTGCGTGTGTGTGTGTGAGCAGTATGAGTGTTAGTCGATGTCCTGTGCCTGGGCAGCATCACAGAATCTCATTAAAAAGTGAAGCTTTCACAGGCTGAGTGGTGACGTCTTCAAGATCACAGCGCCTGTCTGTGTGGAGCGGCTAGCGAAGGGGTTGGTGGCCTTCCTAACATTTGATATTCATGCTCTTTTCATCATATTCTATCAACTTTATGCAGAGAAACTATTCTGCTTCAGTTGGTATTTTAAGTGGGATACTGTCACTGTGCGACAGCAACCACATCCCTCCAAAAAGGTGACTTTTGCAGAACCGTGGAGAAAGCGTTTGGTTTTTCCATTGACACTCATGCATGCTGACATTTTCAAACCGATAGTTTAGGGTTTCTTGCTTGGGCGGTTCATTAAACACTTTCTGCACATGGAATAATCAATGACAGCTCTCATTTACAGTAAAACAACAAAAAAGTCGATAGGGGTTTTGAAGGACAATAGAAATGTCTTCTGCAGAAAATACTGCACAATGTAGTCAAAGGAAACCACAAATATAAGAAAGCTACATGCACCTTAAACCTGAGCATCAATGTATCCATTTGATTTCTCCTATATTTTAAATTCCTGAAGTGTAACATGGCGTAGTGTCAGAGTCTGTCTCTCTGTCAGACTCAAGGAGGAGCTCTTTATTACGCACAGTGCTGTTTTAGTGTGATTGGAATACAGAGTCTTGCCCTGCCCTTTACCAGAAATAACAGGCATTTGACTGCATTAACTTGATGTTAAACTAGGTTGTGTGTGTGTGTGTGTGTGTGTGTGTGTGTGTGTGTGTGTGTGTGTGTGTGTGTGTGTGTGTGCGCGTGTTTGTGTGTGCGCGTGCGCGCGTGCACGCTGGAAAAAGTGCAGTGGTCTCCATTTTCCCATCCCAGGCTGGTCAGCAGCTCTTTTATGAACAAGTCTGTAATTAGAGAAACACCATTGCAACTAATTACTTAATTGGAGCAAGGTCTTTAAAATGAAAATGATGTAATCTGAATCCAGGAAAAGGTCCCGAATTTACACACAGACACACACACACACACACACACACACACACACACACACACACACGCACCCGTGACCTACAGTCTTCTTGATGTGTAGCCATCAACCAGCTCTTTCTCCCTCATTGGGTGGTAATTGATTTCTCTTTCTCTCGGTGTACCACTGACTCCTGGTCAGTGTGTGCACGTCTGAGTGTGTGTGTGTGCGTGTGCACGTCTGAGTGTGTGTGTGCACGTCTGAGTGTACGTGTGCACGTCTGAGTGTGTGTGTGTGTGTGTGTGTGGCGCGCACACACGCGTGTATCTGTATGTATGTATATGGTATGCGCACAAGACAAGGAGAGAGTAGAGAGAGAGTCTTATTTGTGTGGTCTGCTGCAAACTATACAGTATTAGTAAAGGTGATGGTCATGTGTGTGCGTGTGTGTTGGTGTGTCTTGACTGAGTAGTAATTAATTAGGCAAATGCCCCCCCCCCCCCGGCCCCTGACCTCGGTTGTAGTCTAATAACCTTGACACTGTGTAATATATGACCTCATGTTTTCTCCATTGCACTCTGCCTTATTGGAGGCAATCGAGCAGCATCACAAAACAACGATGACATCATCATTGACATGTCAAGTCAAACGTGTCCATCATGGGTCATTTTGCATCAGGGCCTAAGAGCACCTGGGAGGAAACGCACGAGTCGCTCTGTGAGTAGAACTTCCTGTCACCGCTCATATGTTTCACTCCATTCAGCTGTGTTGGTGTGGCAGAGCAGAGGGGTGTGTGTGTGTGTGTGTTCACGTGTGCATGTGTAAAATGATGTGGTGTTCCATGCAGTGACCCTTCCCCTCCACATGTCCCCGACTGTCACTGTCACCCTATCCCACCCTGACTGACTACCCCACCCCCCATGCCCCACCCTCAGTAGTCTGGGACCACTGGCCCTGTCTTGATGAGGTGCCAATGAGCCCACACACACACACACTCTCTCTCTCTCTCACCCAGACACCCACAAGGGTCTCTCATCGTATACCCTTCGAACTCCCCATTTCCCCACACAAAGCCTGCCTAAACAGACCTACCTTCCATCAGCACGATCCTCTTACACACCATGTAAAAAAAATAACAAAAAAAGACACATATTCCCCCCCCAGTCCTGCGACCTCTGATGTCTGACGACGAGGCTTATGAGGCGACCACATGGCCAGAGCCACCCAGGACGCCAGCCGCCACTCTGACCTGCAGCAGTGTGTGGGCGGGGCTAACTCTGACAGGCTGACCACCCTGTTCGAGGGCTACTGCTGTGTGTGATCATGTCCAGACACACATGTGTCTGTGAGCGCAAACCCAATGTTTTCACTTAGACCCTACTGCAAGTAGCCACAACCTCTTCATGCTAAGGCCATGTGCTTAAGGCCACAATGGGAATACCCATTGCGTTTGTCTTTGTGTGTGTGATATAACAATTATTACTTTTGATTCGTTTTGATGATTTGAGGAGCAGAATCTTTTTGGCATCTAATATCATCAGCTAGAGACTATTCTCAGCTACAGTGTGTGTACACTCTAAATGAAAGCGTATGTTTCAATAATCCCCATATGCCAATATTCTACAACTATTAACTGTGGGAACAATTTGTGCTAAAAAAAAAAGTAAAAAAAAATAAAATCACGACAAACGATTATACACAATTAATTATTCAGCCCTACTTGACACACTTGCAAAACAAGTTATTTTTCCAGCATTATTTTAATCAAAACATAATTTCCCATTGAGCAGGCTTGTTTATTCTCAACACATTTGCACAAGACCATCCCAAACCTAAATGGGATGGATGGTAAATGTGGAAGATGCATCAAGCTGGTGACTCAACGTGGGGTTTGTGTGTGTGTGTGTGTGTGTGTGTGTGTGTGTGTGTGTGTGTGTGTGTGGGCTTGCTGAAGGTACACCGGCCTACTGGCAGCGGGTTAATTGATAAGGGTGACCTGGGTTAATTGATAAGCGTGACCCGAGGAACGATTCCCGATGGCAGAGGGGAAAAGGGGGCTGTCAATCATCTGTCCACTTGACCTGAGTGAACACAGGGGTGGAAGCTCGCAGTGCTGTGTAATCTAGCCTATAGCACTAATCCAGCCTATAGGGCAGGGATAGCCTCGCTATCGTTATCAAACACGTCATCCCATAGATGTCCTTATAGAAATGATTAAGCTATGGGTCCCATAGCTGCCAAAGTGTCACAGCCACACCAGGCGGCATCGGCATCCCATTACCCCGCGACAACAGAGGGTCACGCGGGGTTAGCAGAATTCGGCATGCGCCTCCACTCCTTCGCGGGACCACGGGCGCCTAGGACAGGAGGTCAGCTAATCACCTTGCCGAGCCATCTCTCCCAGGCAGGAGAGGCAGGAGAGGCAGGAGAGGCAGGGCGAGAGGGAGGGAGGGGAGTAAGGAAAAAAAAATCAACTTTAAATTTGCGGTGATGAAAAATCAATAAAGCGGTAATTGCTTGGCTTATCACCGTGCAGTGAAACAAATTGGGAGGAGAAGGAAGGCGAGGAGGAGGGCTGGCGTCCGCGCCGCACGCCGCCAGGCTGTGCTGGCTGCAGAGTGTGTCGCTGAGCTGAGCGCCGCGCGGTGCGGAGAGAGAGAGAGAGAGAGAGAGAGAGAGGAGAGAGGAGTTTGGGCTTCAGTGGGACAAGGCAAGGAAAAAAGGTCTCCTCGTGATAATTAAATCTTCTCACACTGATTTTCTGCCAAATTTATTTCCCCAGGGCCCATAACTCTGATTCAGTGGTTACAAGCCAGGCATAACTAATCATTTCAACGTGGGGGGAACCACAAACCTGAATGAATAGGGAGAAGAGAGGAGAAAATAAAAAGGGGGATGATGGCGGCTAGACGGACTCTGTGGCACTATTCATCTCTAAATCAATCACTATTTAGGCACGACACAAATCAGAGATAAGTGAAATGTGGAACGTGGAAATGTTTTTTTTTCCTGCAGGATTGTGCGTGGCTGTTTTCAAGGCGCCTATAAAGCGAAGGTGTCACACGTTTGGCCGTCTCCCTTCCAATATGCTATACGTGCTGCTGAAAAGCCTGCTTTAATTCCTGGAACAAATAGACGCGCCATAAAGCCAATGAAGTGTCGCTTCAATATGCCTCTGATTGTCCGAGGCATGATTGTGTTGAACATAATAACACAACAAATAAGGCCATCTATCTGAAGTAACGACAGGAGATGAGGCCCACTCCACTGATCAATAGCAAATCGATACAAAGCAGATTTTCTTACATCAAAATCACTGAGACAGATCTTCCTTCAGTGCAGAGTGCACAATAGCAATACAGTGCATCCCTGGAGTCCCAATGTGGATCGTATAGCCGCTGGAAAGAATAGACCCATGTCAGAGTGAGGATGGGGGGGGGGGGGGGGGGGGGTGATACAAAGGTATAGTGTAGATCTACCCCCGAGCATGCTGGGAACTGTAATTATAGGTGGGGTATAATTCAGACACTCTCCTTATTGCATCCTTGTGTTGGAGTTAATGCAATGAGATAATGGACACCGGATCACTCGTGTTTACCAGCGGCTGAATTTCACTGCTTGTCCTTCAAGTAGGCAGCCTCGGCGGCGTGCGGCGGCGCGCAGCGAGGTAAGCGAGGCACGCCACGCCACGCCGCGGCCCCGGTAATTAAAACATTTAAAGCGGAGCCAGCCCCCCCCCCCCCCCCCCCCTGCGCTCCCCGGGTGTGATATGGGGGTCACGCGCCTGTAGATTCTAATTTGCGCGCCATTTGTATTCATGACAGCCGCGCGCTAAATATTTAACAGCAACCCGGCAGGAGTTTTGTATTGTTAGGCTTTCCAGGTCAAATAATTTGATTTCAAGGCAGATTACATTAAGCGTCAACGTCCAAGCCACCGCTCTCACTTGCCTCTCATTTCCTGTCTTTTATTACAGCCGAGATTGGCCACAAATGAAGGGACACGGCTCTGGATTATACGAGAGCTTGTTATCCGTGGACTAGTTATTATTTTCAATTAGAAAAGGGATCACATGGTTTATTACGGGTGCCCCCACACACACACGCCCACGCGGGTTTTAGCCTGCGCACACTTTAGCACACACACACACTGTAATGTGTGAGCGGAAATTTTAGCTGACTGACAAATTGTTGAGCAGAACATGTAATCATCACACCTTAACGCAAAATATTAATTCAAACCAACGATGGTGCCGGCACACGCAGCCATAATGATGCTTCCCTCATATTGATTGTCCTTGACTGAGGTATCCCCCCCCCCCAATGGTTAGGATATGTATTCTCCCTCCCGGTGTTTGTGTGTGTGTGTGTGTGTGTGTGTGTGTGTGTGTGTGTGTGTGTGTGTGTGTGTGTGTGTGTGTGTGTGCGTGTGCGTGTTGAACAAGCAAGGCCAGAAACCAAGTCCAGGCATCTTCCCCATTTGAGCCGAGGCCCAGCGGTGATTGACAACAGAGCTAGTTAAACGGTGATGAGGCGTTAATGGATGCGAGGTCGGGGGAGAGAGTGGGGGAGGGAGGGGGCGGGCGAGGGGGGGGGCTGAATATTTAATGGTCATATAATTCCCAAACACACACACACACACACACACACACACACACACACACAGACAGACAGGTACACACCCAACCCGTGACCTGTCCTACACACCGCGTAATTAGGGAAACAGTCCGTTCGTTTTTACTGCCAAAAGAGCAAACGGTAGGTTATATATTCCCCTAATGATATGGGTTAAAGAGCTATTATACGTCTCATTAAAATATATGATCTCCCAATCTGGTGGTGGTTTGAGGTGATGGAGACCGAGCAGCATCGGGGCTAAAATACCATCTGTAGGCTACAGGCTGGTGTTCAATCCATAACATAACATCATTGGCTATGTCAGAAGATAGCTGCGCAGATGAAAGGACATTTTGGTGCATCGCCACATAAATGACACATGGGATGCAGATCTCTGTAGGTGGCAGTGTTGAGAGTGTGTGCGTTAGCAAGAACCTGTTTGAAGTAATTTTCCACAGTGACTGTTGATATGATGCCTTTGGACGAGTGAATAAGCAGGAAGAATTAACAGTTTTAATAAGTTTTATACTCACACTCACACACACACACACACTCCAACAAAACACCTGACACAGAGTCATCTGTGCATTATTGCAGAGGAGGATGCAATGGAGACGTTGATATTTCTCTTTCTCATATCTCACATTCTCCTGCCCTCATGTGCTCTCCATCTAACCTTGGTTATTCCCAGGTAGGCTGACATGTGGGTGCACGCACACATATACACTGATCAGCTGTGGGCGGTATTAAAGTAGGTGTGAAATAGGCCAAACACTCGGGATACGTTCCAAAAACCATACTAACACACCACACACCACAATGCATCCCGATATACTGCTTCTAGCTATAGAGTATTGTGGACACTGGAAAAGATATACTGGTTGTAGCTATAGAGTATTGTGGACACTGGAAAATATATACTGGTTCTAGCTATAGACTAAGTATTGTGGACACTGGAAAATATATACTGGTTCTAGCTATAGAGTTGTGGACACTGGAAAATATATACTGGTTCTAGCTATAGAGTATTGTGGACACTGGAAAATATATACTGGTTCTAGCTATAGAGTATTGTGGACACTGGAAAATATATACTGGTTGTAGCTATAGAGTATTGTGGACACTGGAAAATATATACTGGTTCTAGCTATAGAGTTGTGGACACTGGAAAATATATCCTGGTTGTAGCTATAGAGTATTGTGGACACTGGAAAAGATATACTGGTTCTAGCTATAGAGTTGTGGACACTGGAAAATATATACTGGTTCTAGCTATAGAGTATTGTGGACACTGGAAAATATATACTGGTTCTAGCTATAGAGTATTGTGGACACTGGAAAAGATATACTGGTTGTAGCTATAGAGTATTGTGGACACTGGAAAATATATCCTGGTTGTAGCTATAGACTAGTACTGGACACTGGAAAAGATATACTGCTTCTAGCTATAGAGTATTGTGGACACTGGAAAAGATATACTGGTTCTAGCTATAGAGTATTGTGGACACTGGAAAAGATATACTGGTTGTAGCTATAGAGTATTGTGGACACTGGAAAATATATCCTGGTTGTAGCTATAGACTAGTACTGGACACTGGAAAAGATATACTGCTTCTAGCTATAGAGTATTGTGGACACTGGAAAAGATATACTGGTTGTAGCTATAGAGTATTGTGGACACTGGAAAATATATACTGGTTCTAGCTATAGAGTATTGTGGACACTGGAAAAGATATACTGGTTGTAGGCAGCTATAGAGTATTGTGGACACTGGAAAAGTGCCAGCTGACAGTGCGTGCAGTTCATACAAAGAAAGTATGATACGCTGGCAATCACTCCATCTCATTATCGCTGCCACACTGTGTTAGCTAAAAGCCTCCTGGACTCTCAAACAGCAGCTCTCAGCTTTAATAGCATAAACAAGGCATGCAGCTAACAAAGAGAGCATCCTCCCCTCTCGTTCTCGCACCCTTTCATATCCCAAGTTTCCTTTTTCAACCGCTAGCATCATCTGGCTGCCCTTAACCAGAGAGCCAAACACTGCTTTCAAGTGGAGACTACTTTGTTAACTGATGACCACGGGGGCAGTTATTGATCGTCTCTCTCTGAGGAAAGCCTGCTGATAGAAAGGCGCTCTCTTCTCGCAGGGCTAGGCAGTACGCAGCCACAGCTCGCTACAATAATAGCTTGCATATCATAGCATCCACACATGAAGCAGATCACGGCGGTTTTTCGATTAGGGCTAAAGCAACTCAAAGGCGTTTGCCGGTCCAGGATGTGGATCTATTTATGAACGAGGCGTGTAGGTGGTAGTGCTCTTCTCTCTCCTGCCTCCTGTTGAAAGGTTGGCTCGTTTCAGTCGTCTTCAGCGCTTCAACTGTCAACTTTCTAGCTGTGTTGACCTGTGGGAGCCCCTGCAGGGACGAGGGAGACCCCGACTGACCCGCTGCTCAGCACCTCCTCCCTCTTTTACTTGTGCTGGGAGGAAGGAGGGCAGCGGAGGATGGATCTCACTGTGTGTGTGTGTGTGTGTGTGTGTGTGACACTGACACAGGTGTGTCTCTCTCTTCCGTGAGCAGTCTGTGGGACGGGAATTAAATGACCGTACTGCTGCAACAGCGCGGCGCTCCACACCGCACCGCCACACCGCACCACTGCACTATTCACCTTCTGTAGAAGAGACACGCTTGAGAGACTAACAGGAAGTGTAAACACAATCGGAACCACTTCCTGTGGCAGAGCTTATCCCCACAGCCTGCGTCACTAGCTTTGACCAGAGAGATGATCTCTGGTTTGAGCAGGTAAAACAGCTGCGTTTTGAACAGGAAGTCGTAACACAAACGGGTCAAGTGGGCGGGGCTACATAAGGTGAATACAGGCAACAGCTTACTAACTTGATACTAAAGGAGCAGTTGCAGTGAGGGATGCAGACGCTTTGAGCAGAGGGGTGAAAGAGTCGACCGATTCCCAAAAAGAGACTGCAGCACAAACTTTGCTCAAGAAAGCTATTTGACTGGGAGCTTTGCCCTGTAAGGCACTTAGCCAACACTTTGCCAATGCTTCCACATAGAGAAGAGAGGAGAGAGAGAGACAGAGAGAGAGAGAGAGAAAGAGAGAGAGAAAGACAGAGAGAGAGAGAGAGAGAGAGAGAGAGAAAGAGAGAGAAAGACAGAGAGAGAGAGAGAGAGAAAGACAGAGAGAGAGAGAGAGAGAGAGAAAGAGAGAGAAAGACAGAGAGAGAGAGAGAAAGACAGAGAGAGAGAGAAAGACAGAGAGAGAGAGAGAGAGAGAAAGACAGAGAGAGAGAGAGAGAGAGAAAGACAGAGAGAGAGAGAGAGAGAAGTGGTAATGGTTAAGGAGGACAAATGAAGGTGGGGATAAAAAGCAGCGGTACGCGAGACAAAAAGTAGAAAGTAGGAGGAGAAAAGGGAAAGAGGAGGGAGGATGAGAAAAATGAAAAATATAATATGTGAGAATGGCAGACACAGTGGGGTGGAGGGGTGAGGGGACAAGATAGAGGAGGCAATGAATTCTTCCCAGAAGCAGGAGACCAAAGCAAGTTTGCAGAGCTAATTAGTTTGTGATGGCTGGACTTTCATTTGGCTAAAAGGTCAGCTAACTTTAAAGGTCACATAGCCATGGCTGCCTGCTAGATGCAAACAGTCAAATTACTCAGAAGAGAGAGAGAGAGAGAGAGAGAGAGAGAGAGCAATATAGCAATATAAAAACACCTACACTCAAACAAATGATGCTACTGCATGCACACACAAACACACGCACGCGCGCACACACACACACACACACACACACACACACACACACACACACACACACACACACACACACACACACACACACACACACACACACACAGCACTTGCTAACTGCATATTTGATATTCTCATTTATATCATCCTCTGGTCAGAACAGGGACCAGGGTCATTACTCCTTCTAAGCGCTTTTATTACTGCTAGCATATCCACTGCAAATTACTCTTGACTTCATTCCAATGTGTAGCAAGATAATCTGTGTGTGTGTGTGTGTGTGTGTGTGTGTGTGTGTGTGTGTGTGTGTGTGTGTGTGTGTGTGTGTGTGTGTGTGTGTGTGTGTGTGTGCGCCCTACGTTGGCGGCAGGGCTGTTGAGGTTGACAGGGTAAATTTACGGCCTGCACTGCTAAGCACATTTTGGCTTTGCACATCTAGTCTGCATCTTTATGTAGATTTCAGCTGTCTAAATACATATAACAAGTCCAGAGTGTGCTGAGCCTCTCAGAGCACATGGCTTTAAGAAGGGAGGAGTTTACAAGTCCAGAGTGTGCTGAGCCTGTCAGAGCACATGGCTTTAAGAAGGGAGGAGTTTACAAGTCCAGAGTGTGATGAGCCTGTCAGAGCACATGGCTTTAAGAAGGGAGGAGTTTACAAGTCCAGAGTGTGCTGAGCCTGTCAGAGCACATGGCTTTAAGAAGGGAGGAGTTTACAAGTCCAGAGTGTGATGAGCCTGTCAGAGCACATGGCTTTAAGAAGGGAGGAGTTTACAAGTCCAGAGTGTGATGAGCCTCTCAGAGCACATGGCTTTAAGAAGGGAGGAGTTTACAAGTCCAGAGTGTGATGAGCCTGTCAGAGCACATGGCTTTAAGAAGGGAGGAGTTTACAAGTCCAGAGTGTGCTGAGCCTGTCAGAGCACATGGCTTTAAGAAGGGAGGAGTTTACAAGTCCAGAGTGTGATGAGCCTGTCAGAGCACATGGCTTTAAGAAGGGAGGAGTTTACAACTCCAGAGTGTGATGAGCCTGTCAGAGCACATGGCTTTAAGAAGGGAGGAGTTTACAAGTCCAGAGTGTGATGAGCCTGTCAGAGCACATGGCCTTAAGAAGGGAGGAGTTTACAAGTCCAGAGTGTGATGAGCCTGTCAGAGCACATGGCTTTAAGAAGGGAGGAGTTTACAACTCCAGAGTGTGATGAGCCTGTCAGAGCACATGGCTTTAAGAAGGGAGGAGTTTACAAGTCCAGAGTGTGATGAACCTGTCAGAGCACATGGCTTTAAGAAGGGAGGAGTTTACAAGTCCAGAGTGTGATGAGCCTGTCAGAGCACATGGCTTTAAGAAGGGAGGAGTTTACAACTCCAGAGTGTGATGAGCCTGTCAGAGCACATGGCTTTAAGAAGGGAGGAGTTTACAAGTCCAGAGTGTGATGAGCCTGTCAGAGCACATGGCTTTAAGAAGGGAGGAGTTTACAACTCCAGAGTGTGATGAGCCTGTCAGAGCACATGGCCTTAAGAAGGGAGGAGTTTACAAGTCCAGAGTGTGATGAGCCTGTCAGAGCACATGGCTTTAAGAAGGGAGGAGTTTACAAGTCCAGAGTGTGCTGAGCCTCTCAGAGCACATGGCTTTAAGAAGGGAGGAGTTTACAAGTCCAGAGTGTGCTCAGCCTCTCAGAGCACATGGCCTTAAGAAGGGAGGAGTTTACAAGTCCAGAGTGTGCTGAGCCTGTCAGAGCACATGGCTTTAAGAAGGGAGGAGTTTACAAGTCCAGAGTGTGATGAGCCTGTCAGAGCACATGGCTTTAAGAAGGGAGGAGTTTACAAGTCCAGAGTGTGCTGAGCCTCTCAGAGCACATGGCCTTAAGAAGGGAGGAGTTTACAAGTCCAGGGAACAGGCATACAAGTGTGCATATCCCTGTGTGTGCACACTTGTGCTGCAGTACCGCTGTTGCAAATTGATTGCAAACCCTGATTTGAGAAATGGTAGAAGAGTGATTTTCACACTACACTATTTTCTTTTGTCAGCTTGTATAAAAGTCACACTCACAGATGGAAACCCTTTAAAAAACGTGTTTATATACACACAAATTATTATTATTTTCTCCCATAGAATCAGGGTCCAGCTGATTTAACTCATTGAATGCCAAGGACGGACATGTTCGTCATTTCAAATAGTAACGTAGAGTGCCAAGGACGGACATGTTCGTCAATTGCGTTTTTTGACGGTGGGGCGTCGATCAAAGCCTTCTGCCTCTGATGTACAAATATTATAGCTATTGGATGTGTCTAACCTATTTTACAGAACCCTTAGGTGGCGACAGTGCTCTCCACATAACAGAAAGGCAAGGAAAAAACAAAGAAGAAGTCGTTATGGAAACGGAAATCGCATCGCATCCGTATGCATCGATATGCTGAAGCACGTTACTGCAGCTGTGCCTGCAGCAGCCAATCTGCTCCCACAATTGAGCCGCTCCGTGTCGGTTGCGACAGCACATCTGCACATCCACACCGTGGAGTTGTTATTATTCTCAACTGGAAGCATCGTTGCCGGTGACAAACACACGCGGAACGCTGTAAAAAAGCCTGGCTGTTCCGCACCCTTCACTGTGCGCACAGCAAACTCAGCAGAGAGCCACCACAGACAGGAGGAGGAGTGTGCAGTTGAGGCGAGGCGGGGCGGGGCGGGGGGGGGGGGGGGGGGCACGCAGAGCAGCACGCAACACCCAGACAGACCCAGGCAGCAGGACAGGATTGACAAACGCAAGCCAGAATATCCGATACCCACCAGCAGCAAATCAAAACCAGCAAGAAGCTGCAACCAGCAGCGCACGCAGGGGCCAGCGCTGCTGGTTGTAGCTAAAAATATTATTCTGCCAAACAAAATTCCCTGGCCTAAACTGTTTTATTGAAGGAAATTATTTTTGAGGTGTGACTACATTAGAAAAGATTAGCTTCAGAGTCAGTGATGTGCTTGAAATGATTAATTTCACAAAAGGCCAATTATCTCAGCTTCTAGAAAAAAATTGCTTTTTTTGGATGAATCAAGCTATCTTCTCCGGCTCATAACTAAAGAACGGAAAATGGGATCAATAAACTTTTTTTTGCAGATGATAGAATAGAGTCTCATCGTTCTTTGTGCGTGTTCAGTGTTTACATAGTAATATCACACAATATTCTGTGGGCCTCGAGAAATCACTGAAAACGCTCTGAAACTCTGGCACTGGGAGCGTCCGTTCTCCAAAAGTGGCTGGCACTCAATGAGTTAAGACAGTAATATGCTCTGCTTGTACGACCATGCTGTTAGCTTGCCAGAGCAGGGGAAGTTGGGCACCAGATGTCTTACAGCCCAGGAAACACTTCCTGTAGTTCTTCAAAGGAACTATCGACTTATATTTGATGGGGAGAAAATCTAAAACAAAGCCAACTCCAATAATTGGTAGTTTAAACAACTTTAACTTTTAAACATATCAGCAACTTAAATCTCATGTTGTTGTTGTTGTTTTTTAAATTAAATTTAGACCATTATACCAGGGCTGGTATTAGTAGCAAAGAGACAAACATTTTGGTTCTGTGACAACACCAATGCACTCGTAGTACACACGCACGCACACGCACGCACACGCACACACACACACACACACACACACACACACACAGCTCACCTTCTTCCTGCTTCTTGCGGGCCTCCTCCTCCCTCTTGGCTATCTTGGCCTTCAGCACCTCGTCCGTCTTAGCTGGAGGGGAAAGACAAACAACAGGTTAGGAGCTGAGCACAAGAACATCAAGAACCACACGCGCACACACGCACGAGCACAAACACATGTTGTGAAGTATGTCACGACGGTCTTATTCTATCAGGTGTTTTAAATATTTATTTTATCATTCATTTATATTCAGTATTATTTGGCTCTCGCATTTATTTATGCAAAGGGTTTAATTCCAAATAAGGATATATTGATTTTGAAAAAAACAAAACAAAACTAGATGATCCCATTAAAAAAACTAATACGTTATTTTTAAGCAAAATGTGTAAAGGACACTAAAATAAAAGTCATATTTCATCATGTGTTTTACTTTGACAACACTCATTTGGTAAGAGTGGGGCCCTTTTATTTCCACGGTGGATATTTCGTCTGAAAGAAAACAACATGTATCCCAGCAGACATCTCGTCTTCCTCAGAGCTGTTTATCAGCCTTCTCTCTCCCTTCACCGCCCTGTAAAACTCAGCAGACAGCGCGTCTTCCTCAGAGCTGTTTATCAGCCTTCTCTCCCTTCATCGCCCTGTACAACTCAGCAGACAGCTCGTCTTCCTCAGAGCTGTTTATCAGCCTTCTCTCCCTTCATCTCCCTGTAAAACTCAGCAGACAGCTCGTCTTCCTCAGAGCTGTTTATCAGCCTTCTCTCCCTTCATCTCCCTGTAAAACTCAGCAGACATATCGTCTTCCTCAGAGCTGTTTATCAGCCTCCTCTCCCTTCATCATCCTGTAAAACTCGGCAGATATATCGTCTTCCTCAGAGCTGTTTATCAGCCTTCTCTCCCTTCACCGCCCTGTAAAACTCAGCAGACATCTCGTCTTCCTCAGAGCTGTTTATCAGCCTTCTCTCCCTTCATCGCCCTGTAAAACTCAGCAGACAGCTCGTCTTCCTCAGAGCTGTTTATCAGCCTTCTCTCCCTTCATCGCCCTGTAAAACTCAGCAGACAGCTCGTCTTCCTCAGAGCTGTTTATCAGCCTTCTCTCCCTTCACCGCCCTGTAAAACTCAGCAGACAGCGCGTCTTCCTCAGAGCTGTTTATCAGCCTTCTCTCCCTTCATCGCCCTGTAAAACTCAGCAGACAGCTCGTCTTCCTCAGAGCTGTTTATCAGCCTTCTCTCCCTTCATCGCCCTGTAAAACTCAGCAGACAGCACGTCTTCCTCAGAGCTGTTTATCAGCCTTCTCTCTCCCTTCATCGCCCTGTACAACTCAACAGACAACTCGTCTTCCTCAGAGCTGTTTATCAGCCTTCTCTCCCTTCACCGCCCTGTAAAACTCAGCAGACAACTCGTCTTCCTCAGAGCTGTTTATCAGCCTTCTCTCCCTTCATCGCCCTGTAAAACTCAGCAGACATCTTGTCTTCCTCAGAGCTGTTTATCAGCCTTCTCTCCCTTCATCTCCCTGTAAAACTCAGCAGACATCTTGTCTTCCTCAGAGCTGTTTATCACCCTCCTCTCCCTTCTCGCCCTGTAAAACTCAGCAGACAACTCGTCTTCCTCAGAGCTGTTTATCAGCCTTCTCTCCCTTTATCGCCCTGTAAAACTCAGCAGACATCTTGTCTTCCTCAGAGCTGTTTATCAGCCTTCTCTCCCTTCATCTCCCTGTAAAACTCAGCAGACAGCTGGTCTTCCTCAGAGCTGTTTATCAGCCTTCTCTCCCTTCATCTCCCTGTAAAACTCAGCAGACAGCTCGTCTTCCTCAGAGCTGTTTATCAGCCTTCTCTCCCTTCATCGCCCTGTAAAACTCAGCAGACATCTTGTCTTCCTCAGAGCTGTTTATCAGCCTTCTCTCCCTTCATCTCCCTGTAAAACTCAGCAGACAGCTGGTCTTCCTCAGAGCTGTTTATCAGCCTTCTCTCCCTTCATCTCCCTGTAAAACTCAGCAGACAGCTGGTCTTCCTCAGAGCTGTTTATCAGCCTTCTCTCCCTTCATCACCCTGTAAAACTCAGCAGACATATCGTCTTCCTCAGAGCTGTTTATCAGCCTTCTCTCCCTTCATCTCCCTGTAAAATTCAGCAGACAGCTCGTCTTCCTCAGAGCTGTTTATCAGCCTTCTCTCCCTTCATCTCCCTGTAAAACTCAGCAGACAGCTCGTCTTCCTCAGAGCTGTTTATCAGCCTTCTCTCCCTTCATCTCCCTGTAA
>NC_139642.1:28619919-28622419 GCF_964638095.1 Poromitra crassiceps
AACAGCTCTGTAAGGCGAGCAGAGGAGACGAGAGGGACAGACGGGCAGACCGAATGAATGGGGTCGAGTAACTCACGATACGATACTATCGATAGTACTACTTGGCTTTCGATAACGATGGTATCACAATACAGCGATTCTGCGATAATCGATACATTGCAAGAAATTTCATCTGCGATACATCACGATTATCTGTGTAACTGAAGAGGGGGGAAAAGCAGGAATGATGTGTTTATTCATAGAAGTGAATGTAGAACAAAGTGCAGACTGCATAGTGCCTCTTTAACACACACTGACTGCAGCTTGTCCACGACTCCACGTGTGAAGTCAAAATGTTTAAAGGAAGGATACAAAATCATGTCTCGTTCAAATCTTTTCAATCTGTGTAAATTAAGTTTCGCAAGAGGAAGTATCACCATCGATATTTTCTCCCACCCCTACGAATGAATGAATGACTGAATGAATGACTGGACAGGCAGGCAGACAGACGAGGGACGCTGTGCCTCTATGCAGATGTACAGTAGCCACATCATGGAAGTTCTTCCTTGCACCACATTCTTCCTTGCACCAATGGTCTGGAATGATCTGGAATGGTGAGCCAGTCGTTGAGAGAGACAAAGATTTGTGTTTCAAAATGTAGCCTACTGGTTCTATTGAAGAAATGCAGCTGGAGGCTGAAGTGCTAACGCAGGATACATGAAGAATAGATGCAGGTGTTGTGTGTAAACACTACAGATTGATGAGACGGATCAAAGCTGTTCAATTAGAGTTCTGTTTATACTTCGTTTGGATCCCCATGTGCTGAAGCCGCTCGCCTTCCAAGGTTCCACGCACACAAATGGTTTAGAGCAAAGTTGATATCACAGGACAAACATTTCTAGATTGATATTGTAATGCAATTTCCATAAATTCGTCAGGTACGTGATTTCTCATAAAAGTCGATAAATGCGATTCCAGACGTTGTAGAAGGTAAATTTAAGTTGTACAGGTGCCATTTGAACAGGTTAAGACCTGGTTTGTTATTGCCCTGTGACTAACATTGACACAGGGAGAGGTGCAGCTATGATGCAGATGCAACTGTAAAGGCTGAATGGATCTTGGGAGCGAGCAATGCCCCCAGCAACCACTAGGTGGCACAGCACACAGACAACAAGATGGGGCCTGGACTGTGTGTGTGTGTGTGTGTGTGTGTGTGTGTGTGTGTGTGTGTGTGTGTGTGTGTGTGTGTGTGTGTGTGTGTGTGTGTGTGTGTGTGTGTGTGTGTGTGTGTGTGCGTGTGCGTGTGCGTGTGCGTGTGCGCGTGCGTGTGCGTGTGCGCGCGCGCGTGTGTGTAGGCACCCCTATCAAAACCAGTTCATTTCGATCTTGTAGATGTGAGGCATAATTTGACACAGGGCATATCACGAGTGTCCCTGTTATCTTGATGGGATGGGTAGACATGAGGATATAACATAAAGTGGTTTAATTATTTAGCACAGTAGGACGCATACAGTAAGTCAACATTCAAAAACAACCCTGCATTAAAAATCAATGATTATTGCACAACATGGTTTATATAAAGCATTAGCAAAAAGTGCAATCACTCCACACCAGTACCATATGACTCAAATCCACTCAGTCATGTGATCACCCTCTTACGACCGGAAATCACGGCATATAGACACAGCAAATTCCTTGAAGCAGAAAGGCCGAGACCCAAACTTAAAGGATCTTTATCGCAGCTTGCCCTGTGCTTCTGTTATCAGGAGGATTTAACGACACCCATGAAATATTCACAGACTAAACAATTAGAGAGAGATATCTTACAAATTCTATCAATTATTCATTGCCAATCGTCTGACAAGCTTCTTCTTTCTGTTTCGCAGCTATTATTCTGATGGAGGGGGCGTCAATTAGGGCCGGTGCTGCTGTGGCGTTACGGATGCTTCAAAGATGAATGATGGCCTGAATGGAGGAGCTAGTAGCTAGTAGCCGATACTGCACACTGACTGACAGATGATGTTGTGGCAGATGAGCTAACACAAACAAAAAGAGAGTGACGTACTAGTATGCTGCGCTGTGCTGTAGCTTTCACATTGTTGGTTCCATACTGTACGTAGATGCCTTCACTGTCAAAAGGGCCTTTCTGTGTGGAGTTTGCATGTTCTCCCCGTGACCCCCTGGGGGTTTCCTTCATATAGGAACCCCTCACCCAAACATGCAATATCCTGGTCCTTTCGGGGCGCCTCTTCGGAGGGAGGGGAACTCTAGCGTGATCCTCCGACGTGCTATGTCTTGCCCGGTGAAGCTTCCCATGTCAGGTCAAAAGAAGCGGCTGGCTACTGCCCATGTCTCGGAGGAAGCATGGAGCCAGTTCCGGCTCTCCCCAGATTGGCAGAGGGTGGAGCAGCAACCGAGATAAATAAATTAAAAATAGCACTAATAGGGGATAAAAAAAATCTGGGAAAAAAAGTAATAAATAAATGACTGCCTTAACTCCCATGTGTTTTCCCTTTCAGTG
>NC_139642.1:28627419-28637419 GCF_964638095.1 Poromitra crassiceps
GTGTGTGCTGTCTCTCTCTCTCTGCTTATATCTCAGTGTGTGTGCTGCCTCTCTCTCTGCTTATATCTCAGTGTGTGTGCTGTCTCTCTCTCTCTGCTTATATCTCAGTGTGTGTGCTGCCTCTCTCTCTGCTTATATCTCAGTGTGTGTGCTGTCTCTCTCTCTCTGCTTATATCTCAGTGTGTGTGCTGCCTCTCTCTCTGCTTATATCTCAGTGTGTGTGCTGTCTCTCTCTCTGCTTATATCTCAGTGTGTGTGCTGTCTCTCTCTCTCTGCTTATATCTCAGTGTGTGTGCTGTCTCTCTCTCTCTGCTTATATCTCAGTGTGTGTGCTGTCTCTCTCTCTGCTTATATCTCAGTGTGTGTGCTGTCTCTCTCTCTCTGCTTATGTCTCAGTGTGTGTGCTGTCTCTCTCTCTCTGCTTATATCTCAGTGTGTGTGCTGCCTCTCTCTCTGCTTATATCTTAGTGTGTGTGCTGTCTCTCTCTCTGCTTATATCTCAGTGTGTGCTGTCTCTCTCTCTGCTTATATCTCAGTGTGTGCTGTCTCTCTCTGCTTATATCTCAGTGTGTGCTGTCTCTCTCTCTGCTTATATCTCAGTGTGTGCTGTCTCTCTCTCTGCTTATATCTCAGTGTGTGCTGTCTCTCTCTGCTTATATCTCAGTGTGTGCTGTCTCTCTCTCTCTGCTTATGTCTCAGTGTGCTGTCTCTCTCTGCTTATATCTCAGTGTGTGTGCTGTCTCTCTCTCTCTGCTTATATCTCAGTGTGTGTGCTGTCTCTCTCTCTCTGCTTATGTCTCAGTGTGTGCTGTCTCTCTCTCTCTGCTTATGTCTCAGTGTGTGTGCGGTCTCTCTCTCTCTGCTTATATCTGTGTGTGTGCTGTCTCTCTGTCTCTGCTTATGTCTCAGTGTGTGTGCTGTCTCTCTGTCTCTGCCTATGTCTCAGTGTGTGTGCTGTCTCTCTCTCTCTGCTTATGTCTCAGTGTGTGTGCTGTCTCTCTCTCTGATTGTCTCAGTGTGTGTGCTGTCTCTCTCTCTGCTTATGTCTCAGTGTGTGTGCTGTCTCTGCTTATATCTCAGTGTGTGTGCTGTCTCTCTCTCTGATTGTCTCAGTGTGTGTGCTGTCTCTCTCTCTGCTTATGTCTCAGTGTGTGTGCTGTCTCTCTGTCTCTGCTTATATCTCAGTGTGTGTGCTGTCTCTCTCTCTGATTGTCTCAGTGTGTGTGCTGTCTCTCTCTCTGCTTATGTCTCAGTGTGTGTGCTGTCTCTCTGTCTCTGCTTATATCTCAGTGTGTGTGCTGTCTCTCTCTCTCTGCTTATGTCTCAGTGTGTGTGCTGTCTCTCTCTCTCTGCTTATGTCTCAGTGTGTGTGCTGTCTCTCTGTCTCTGCTTATATCTCAGTGTGTGTGCTGTCTCTCTCGCTCCTGGTGCCCTCAGAAATACTCACAGTGGAGGAGCTCCTGGACTTGTACTCCCCTCCATGGACATTATCCTACCCCTCCCTACCCTCTCCCCTATTATATGTCACTTTAAAGCACTGGTTCTCAACTGGTGGTCTGTTTTGATTGGGTAGCAGATCGTATGCATGATTAAAAAAAGAAGTCCTTCTACTCCTTGAGGTCGACATTACTGTCTTTCAGAGGCTGTAGTGGGATCATTTTTTAAAGCCAGAGAAAATATACTGGTATCCTCTGAAAGTAGAAGACCTAAGGCAGTGATACTCAACTAGCGGCCCGCGGGCGCCCCCTGTGTGGCCCGCGATGGAATTGCAAAAAATAAAAAATATTTTTTTCAGTGCACCTGAACGCAACATGCAAGATACCCGCTGAATAAGTGTCCAAATGGTCATGTCATTCTGGCCAATACTCCACTTCTGTTATAGCATTTCAGTCTGGAATATGGAATATTTTTCAATAATCTATGATTTAGCTGCTAAATTGTTAAATACCGCCGTCTGCTTGCTACCCAGCCACTTATGTATGTACTTAACCTAACTAACTTAACCTAACTAACTATCCGGTGTGCACAACATTGTCAGAATAAACTCCGGCTGACACCCCAAAAACCTACAATCCGCTACAGAAACATTTATATTGTTTGTTTATTAACTGCCCGTGGCCCCTGGCCTTCTATCATTTCACGAAAGTGGCCCCCGGGCAAAGCAAGTTGAGTATCCCTAAACTAAGGCATCCATTGCTACCAACCATCTCATGCTAGCTCGTCGAGAAGGGGGCTATAATGCTCCAGACAACATTTTATCAAAGGAGAAACTGGCACGGCCATCACCAGTTTAAACTTCTTTAAAAAGCATATACAGTAGGCCTAAAAAAAAATCTGAAATTTGGGTCACGACTTAATGACAAAGGAAAAATGTGGGTCGTGAGGCTAGACCAGTTGAGAAGCACTGCTTTAAAGGACTTTTTACTTGATCATTTGAGATTGTTTTTCTGTATTGCTGCGTCTTCTACTGTGACGGCTGTGCAGCATACCTGCACAAAGTCAAATCCCTCATTTGTAATCTAATTACTTACTGTGGTTATTAAAGTGAATCTCACAGAGAAATACAACGTAAGATAATGGAAACTTCTCCTAGCTCCCTGTTATATACAACACATACTCAAGAACATAATCAATGGTTACATGTTGTTTACAAAGGTTGTTTACAAAGCTATAAACTATTACAGGAGTAACTTGATGCTGTAATTGCGACCCGAGTGATTAACTACTTTATTTAAACTTTATTTCCTTCTTCTTTTGGATTAGCTTTAAAGGGACACTGCACCAGAATAAATAAATAAAATAAAATAAGCTGATTTATTTTGCACATGATCTCACACATATCCAAAAACGGTAAACCGTTTTGTAGACATTCATTTAGTTTGACAGTTACTAAGAGTCGACTTGAGTTAAGTGTGGACCAGTGATGTCATCAGAAGGCACTGAATCATTGTGTACAGTATTGTACTGACATCACCAGTCCACTACTTAACTCAAATCAACTCTCAATAGCTACAAAACTAAATGACTAACTGCAAGACTGTTTTTGGATGTGTGAGATCATGCACAAAATAAATCAGCATTGTCTTTTGGTGAAGTGTCCCTTTAGTATAGATTAACTGATGCGTGTGCGTTTTGGGTGGGTGAGTGTGTGTGTGTGTGTGTGTGTGTGTGTGTGTGTGTGTGTGTTCCTGTGATGTAGTCAGTCCCAAATCTCCTGTGTATGTGTGTGTTTATCAGTGCACGTGCCTTATGTAATACGACTAGTGTATCTTTGAAAGTGTGTCTTTATGACTGCATCTTCATTACCGCGTTTGCAAAAACACCCTAGTTAAAGCCTTCCCAGTCTACACATAGAGCAGGCTCCATCCATATTAGCTCATGTGAGACGCATGCCGCATGATGCTTCACATACACTGAGCATGCACATGCCTCAATGTGTAGTACTGGAGTCCACATCGAGAGGGCAGCAACTACACTTACGGCCAAGGCAGAGAAGAAGAAGAAGAAGAAGAAGAAGGCGATGTCCCACAGCTACGCAATGCTTGATTAGTGGCTTGCGTTCTTTGCTGCAGGGAACGCTGTGCCACCATAATGCTTTGAATCACAAATAACAAGGTCAGAATTTGTTTATTCATGTTGAAACGGTGTAACGCTAGTTGGAATGACACTTCTCTCAACTCGCGGGTTGTAAACACACCTTCAAGGTACCTTACCGCCACCTACTGTACAAGTAGGTGACTTGCATCATTTCAAGACTCTGATCTCCACATGTCCACATTACCATTTCAACCCGGATTTTGATGACGAAGACAGGGTGTTCGTGTTTGAGGCTAAAAACAATAGAGGTAGTGTGGACAATAGATGCAAACAAAGTGCAGATCCCTAAAAAACGGCCTAATGTAGACATGGCCTAAGTTTCTAAGCAGTAAAGGGATAAGAGTATAAGCAACATACACACCTGAGACAGAGAGAGATACACAGAAAGAGAAAGAGACGGGGAGAGAGAGTGTGTTTTAACACGTCTGAAAAGGGGGAGCAGTCAGAGGACTTTGACACGGGCTGGAGCGGGGCTCGGCGCTGCCTCTTGTTGATTGTAAATGGCAGAGTTTACTCTGGCAGTCGGAGCCAAAATGGAGCCTGACAGCTTTGTCAGTGCGTTTGAGCGGCTCAGTGGCAGGGCAGGAATCGGGATGATTTCATCCCTTTCATCTCCAGATCGCCGGCGTACGCTCATGAAGCCTCCATGGATAAAATAGAAAAATAAAAAGGGCCTGCCATAGTTTGGGGGGATGACAAGTGATTTTCAAAACACTCGTCAAAATAGAAAGAGAGCAATAGAGGGGCGGGGGGGGAGAAGAGAAGAAAGGAGAAAATGGCAGAACAAAGTTTGGAAGAGGTGGCTGGACACAGAGCAAACATGTCAGGAGATGTTAACACTCTCCACAAAATACTGACAACTAGAAAGAAAACACAGTTTCTCCCTCTCCTCCTCTATCAGTCTCTATCTGTGAATTCTCCTACAGGACACCGCTGCTTTAGGAACCCACTCAAAATCATCAGCTGGGTCTTTCCTTATTGCACCTTCTCTACTGTTCTGGCCATCTCTCCAACCTTTGCCATTTGACCACATCAGCCTGCGTTGCTTTTACACGTAGATAAATAATATCAACAACAGACAACTAGCGGAGGGGCGTCCAGGTAGTGCAGCGTTAGATTCCCTGCCTACCAACATGCTGGTCGCAGGTTTGAGCCCCCATATGACCTGCGGCTTGGTCGGGCGTCCATACAGGCACAATTGGCCGTGTCTGTGGGTGTGAAGCCGGATTACGGGTATGTGTCCTCCTCGTCGCTGCACTAGTGCCTCCTTTGGTCGGTCGGGGCGCCTGTTTGGGGGGAGGGGAACTGGGGGAAATAACGTGATGCTCCCATGCGCTACGTCCTGCCGGTGAAAGTCCTCGCTGTCAGGTGAAAGGAAGCGGCTGGCGACTGCACATACGTACTGTATATCGGAGGAAGCATGTGCTAATCTACGACGATGAGGACACACCAGAAACGTCTCCGACGCAGCGCCTCATGGAAGCGTCGAGCAGTAGCCTGGACATTCACACCAGAAGCGATTGGTTTTGCTCCGCGCCGGTCACAACTTGTACTGACTTCATGCCCGGCTGCACACAAAAATAGACCAGACGCTGCAGGACGAGAGACGGACGCGACGCGGCCGGTGTGATCGGTCTAAACTGTTAACGAGGAGGCCGAAATGAAACTTGCGTCGCGTCGCGTCCGTGTCGGAGACGTTTCTGGTGTGTGCCCAGACAGCGGCAGCAACTTCATGTTCAGCCCAGGCCTATACATGTTCCCTGTGCATCTCACCAACATCCCTCTCCCTGATCTCTGGCTTTTCTTCAGGAGTGTGTAGAGACAGAGGAGAAAACAAGACAAGCGTACAGTACGTGTTTATCTGAAAGGGGTTGACAGAATAAAGGAAGCCTTGCTGGCATTTTGCATTTTACCGTTACACTCCCATAGCTCTATCCTTCTGATCCTTTCTACTTCTATCCTCTTCCCTCACCCGTTTTTTTTTTTTTTTTTTTTTTTTTTTCAATTTACAGGATTGGTTTCAGTGAGTCTGAGCGCGAGCAGGATGAGGTATAAAATTAATCTTTATCCTGGTTTTTGTTGCGTTTCCTCCTCCTTGACAATACATGTCAGTAATTAGCCGGCCAGTTTGGTTCCAGGCTTTTCGATGGGTGCCTCCGTTTGCCAACTTACGCCTTTTGTTCTCGCACACACAATACCGCCCACTCGGCCCCCGCGTCTCTCTCTCTCTCTCTCTCTCTCTCTCGCTCTCTCTCTCTCTCTGCCTCACACCCACACAGGGCGTTACACAATCTATCCAAATGTGCTTCGCTTTAAAAGCCCATTACTTAGCCCCTGTTGTTTTGTTCAACACAATTAAAAGAACAGGCCCTTCATGCGAATTCAGAGGAGCCTCGGCTCATTCTCTCCCTCCCTCGCTTTCACTCTCTCCTTTTCTGCGGTTCAGCGTTGGCCGAGGAGCGACTGTGAGCAGGGGGCAGCTTAGTTCCCCTAATTCTCCGGGTTTTGTTTGCATATAGGCTTAGTTTGCTTTCCATTTGAAACTACTCAATGCTGCGCCGCATCCCCTCATCCCCCTGGCTGCAACCAGATCAGTGAGCAACTTTCAACATCAGTCAGCCAAATGGAAAGAGAGAAGTCCACGCACGCACGCACGCACGCACGCACGCACACACACACACACACACACACACACACACACACACACACACACACACACACACACACACACACACACACACACAGAGCAGAAGAAGAAGAGCCTGCCAAGGTTAAAGGGCCACTAGCATTGTTATGTCTCTAAGTACTGACACACTTCAAAAGGGTGAGTAAAAAAAAAAAAAAAACTTCTGGTAATGACTACCTAGTCAGACTTTGGCAGAGGGTCTGCTGCTAATTTCAGGCTATGGTCTTCCACACGAGCGTGCGGGCCCTGCAGGGTGGCTTGAGTTCAAAAGGAACACAGGTAAATGAGAGAGAAGGCTGCTGCTGCTGCTGCTGCTGGTCAGTAACGAGCACAAGGTCACTGTCAGGAAAGTGTCAAGAGGAGACAGGACGCCCAAGCTAAGGCAGAATCTGCATCTCTCACAAGGTCCAACACAAGGAACGCTGCAAGTAGAAATGGAATGACCCCTCGCTGAATTTGTTAGAGAAATATTTAATCATTTGTTTGTTTGTTCGTAAAGGCAGTTTTGGACTAAACATCACTCATGTGGAGGCAGAAAGCTAGATACAAAGAGAGCAGCAAAGGAATTATGTAACACCATCTTTCTTGCAATATTGCAACAACAAAATCATCATTTGCTACACATGACTTTGCATGAGAAATACCATATTCAAGGGTCAAACAATTACAAAATCAAAACATTATACCCTCCATTCGTGCTAAAAATGACAGTATTATTACAGATAAAAAGGAAATAAATAACATCTTCACAAGCTTCTATCAAGATCTATATACATCACAAGTAACAACAGACCAAGATAAACTAGATGCATTTTTCTCTACGATTGAATTGCCATCATTGTTGGAACATCAAATGGAGTCACTAGAAGGAGACATTTCTATTGAAGAAATAAACTCTGCAATCCGTAGTCTCAAACTTGGGAAAGCACCAGGTGAAGACGGGTTTACCCCGGACTTCTATAAACGATTCAGTGAGACAATATCTCCAAGACTGTTGAAGGTGTATCAAGATTCTTTACTGAAGGGCAGCTTGCCTACTAGCATGAGATCTGCTACTATTACACTTCTGCAGAAGAAAGGCAGAGACCCTCAGTATTGTGGAAACTATAGACCCATCTCCCTCCTTAACATAGATGAGAAAATCTTAGCAAAAATTCTTGCAAATAGACTTGAAATAGTGCTACCAAGCCTGGTGCACCCTGACCAAGTGGGGTTTGTGAAAGGAAGGAACTCAGCTGACAATCTCCGTAGGCTGTTACACATTATGTGGAAAGTTAGGAATGATGAAGAGCCTACAGTGGCCTTCTCACTAGATGCTGAAAAGGCATTTGATAAGGTTGAATTTTCATTTCTGTTTTACACCCTAGAGCGATTCGGAATTGGTCCATCATTTATTGGATGGGTTAAGTTGTTGTATGCTAATCCAATGGCTTCAGTTTTGACTAATGGAATTATGTCATCGTCCTTCAACCTAGGTCGGGGGACCAGACAAGGATCGCCACTCTCTTCTCAAATGTTCGCGCTATTTCTGGAACCACTGGCCATTGCATTGAGGGCCAATCAAAACATCAAAGGGGTAATTACTGGGCAAGAGGAGCATAAACTGCTTTTATATGCAGATGATATTTTATTGATTTCCAGCAACCCTCAAACAGCAGCTGTAAACATTGGATTAGTCATAGACGCATTTTCAGCTATATCTGGATATACAATTAATTGGAGTAAATCAGAGGCTATGCCTCTATCTAGGTTTTGTCCACCAGCCATTAGGAAGGACTGGCAGTTTAGATGGATGCCGTCAGGTCTGACTTATTTAGGGATAAAACTAACCCCAGGGTTGAAAGATATAATGCAAGTTAACATCGCCCCAATAATTGAATATATTAAAACTTTAACACAGAACTGGGCTAAAATGTGTATATCCCTTCTTGGCAAGATAAATTTAGTGAAAATGATAATAGCCCCTAAATTAAATTATATTCTATATATGCTCCCCCTAACTATCCCACCTCAATTGCTCATTCAATATGATAAAGTAATCAGTGACTATTTGTGGATGGGAAAAAGACCTATGTTCAGTGGTGCCAAAATGTATGCAGCTAGGGAAAAAGGTGGTCTATCTTTGCCTAAATTAATTTGGTATCATTATGCATTCTCGCTCTCACAGCTATCCAAGTTCAATCTTTCTGTAAAACAGATACCTGCCTGGGTCAAGATTGAGGAAGAACTGGTGTCTCCTTCATCTTTAGAATCTTTCCTAACACAATCAGACAGACCTATACCTTTTAAGAACCCTCTTCTGTCTTTTGTTCGAGAAACCTGGAACCAGTCACACAAATTAACTAGAGCTAACCCATATCTTACACCAAGAGCCTCCGTTTGGTTTAATAAGAAATTGAAAATTGATGGGAATTCCTTCATGTGGGAGGACTGGGTCAAGTCGGGAATTTATGTCCTAGGGGACTTAGCAGGAGAAGATGGGGTAATACCCTTTGAGGACATCAAAAATGACTTTGGACTGGACAACAAACATTTCTATAGGTTCTTGCAGATTAGGCACTGTATATCCTCTGTGACAGGTTCCTCACTTGACCCATTAACTGAGATTCAAAGAGTATTTTATCAAGACTGCTATAAAAGAGGAGGTGCATCAAGGTTTTATGATGTCATCAGAGATCATCAGGCACCCAACCTGACAGGCTTGAAATTATGCTGGGAGAAGGATATTTGTGAAGATATTTCTGAAGACTCTTGGAAGAAGTTAGTAGCCAAATGGCATAAATGCTCTCGAGAAGCACAGTCACAACTTATCGTTTACAAAGTGTTAAATAGAAGCTATTGGACCCCCAGTAAGCTAGCTAAACTTAAGTTGAGAAATAATGACACCTGCTGGAGATGTGATAAAGATGTGGGTACGCTCGTACATATGCTGTATGAATGTGAGAAAGTTAAGAACATGTGGGACAAAATTGTAGTATTTTTGAGTGAAATACTGAATAAAAAAATACATAAATCTCCTGCGACATGCATATTGGGTTTGTTACCAAAAGATATCATATTGTCTAAATATCAAGGGATGTGGTATAGAATGGCCATGATATCTGGTTGTAGAATTGCATTAAGACATTGGAAATCACCTATTCCCATCACATTTGAGGAATGGTTGGAACTAATGTGTCGTACAGCATCTTATGAAAGGGTAACTTATAGAGCTACGGGAAGAGAAGATGTCTTCACTGAGATATGGGGTCACTTTTTGAAGCTAACCGAAAGGTCTAAAGATTAAATGAAGTTCTTACCTTCTGATAAGATAACAAGTATCATAAGATATAAGATCTGAACACGTGGTATATATATATTTTTTTCTTTTTCATCAACATTTTTTGTTTGTTCTAATTTATTTTCCTTTTTTCTTTTTCTTTTTCTGTTTACTGTTATGTCTTTATTTTGTTTTTATATAATATATGTAAAAAATATGTAAATCTATGTGATGATGGATGGACTATACCATATAACAATTGATCTTTGTATGTCAAGTGATTTACGCAAAAAAAAAAACAAAAAAAAAAAAAAAGAGAAATATTTAATCATTTGTTTGTTTGTTCGTAAAGGCAGTTTTGGACTAAACATCACTCATGTGGAGGCAGAAAGCTAGATACAAAGAGAGCAGCAAAGGAATTATGTAACACCATCTTTCTTGCAATATTGCAACAACAA
>NC_139642.1:28642419-28647419 GCF_964638095.1 Poromitra crassiceps
CTGTGATGACCCAGCTGTGCCAGACAGTACGGTGTGGGAGACCATTCAAATTTTGATTATGCAAAGTATATGTCCGCCCAAACACTATCAACTCCAGGGCAGTTTTTGCTAGAAATGCCCATCCCTCCCTCCTCGCACGCACAGATCAGCAAAAACACCTGCAGTCATCCTTGCAATTGTACCATAGATTGTCATATATTGTATATGTACCATAGATTGGATATACAATTGTACACAGGTATATGTTGAAGTGCTAGGCCTCAGTGGTTCCCAACCTTTTTTGATGTACCCCTTGAGCTGTTTTGCCATGCCAACAGTACCCCCTCACTCATGTCTGTTGATGATTCTCCTAAATGTGTTGTATTAAACTCATATTAAACTTTTAGTATCTAACTCACAACTGAGTGATTACTAAATGAAGGAACAATTCTGACACGGTATGATTGAAGCCATTCATCCATATTTGCTACAGTAGATGGTTTGTTTGCACGCAGTTTTGACATGCATGAACGACCTCTTTACAGAGTAGTGTAAAGCTGTGTTCACACCCAGATATTTATTTTTCTCCCTGTCGCTCGATTCAACCCTTTGGAATCTCTCTGTTTAAATCTCTCGTCAACAGGCACAATTCTCAAGACTAGTTTGGACCGGGGGCAGCTGAAAAATGTACAGTCGGGAGGAAGAAGTTCTGAGAACGGTGTACAGTACACTCACCAGCATGGAGAACGGTGTACAGTGTACACTCACCAGCATGGAGAACGGTGTACACTCACCAGCATGGAGCCAAGTCTCTGTCAGGAGCATAACATCCAGTTCACGGGAAGTGAAGAAGTCATTCAGTAGGAAGGTTGTGTTTGCTAGTGACCTACAGTAGCATCCAGCAGGGCCAAGCCAAGAGTTTGCTCCACGGCTAGCCGGACGATTTTAGTTTCACGCACCCCGGTGTTTACTGCAGCCACTTCCGGGGTTACGGCAGCCAATCAGCGTTGAGCAGCGAGCGACTGTTGCCAGCGAAATTTTCCCTCGAGTTGGGATATTTCATCTCGGGCGACGAGCGAATTTTCGCCCTACCGCTCTGTCGCTGTCGCTCGGACGCCCAGCGATTTTTCTCCCGGGCGAATATACGCTCAATCGCTCGTTTGCATTGACTTTATATGTAAACTCGATGCCAGGGAAAAACTTTAATAGATCGGTGTGAACGCACCTTAACAGTTGACACCTGCCAGGAGAGAACTAGTTGCACATACCATTTCAGCAATGGGCTTATGAAATTACTTGGAATATGTTTTTTTTTTATGATTTTGGAAACAAATTGTCATCTCCCCAATCTTTCCACGTACCCCCTGCAAGCTGCTGAAGTACCCCTAGGGGTCCACGTACCCCTGGTTGAGAAACACCGAACTCTACAGACACAAACCCCTCACTCACACAGACATTAACGCTACAGCAAGCTGCCACTTAGCACAAAGTTAGCTGCATCAACTCCACTTGTACGTACATTGTGCCCCCAATCTACTTATAGTGGCAAAGCCCCGGCTTACATTACACTGACATAAGCAGGCGGATACGGGCAGAATGGGTTTAGCAGAACATTGTTCTAACCGGGCCTTTCTGAGGGAAGCTCCTGCTGGCCTGCTGTTTAAGACACAACATCTTGAGGACAAAAATAAAGTCGTTTTTGTTTGGGCCCCGTCTTCCGGAGAAGGAGTTGGGGTGAATCAGGGGGGTGTTAAGATGATTTGGAGGCCTTTTCTCCGATCAAATCATCTCAAATGTGAGTGATTACACCGGTAATCAGCTGCAAGCCCACACTGGCACGGTCTGTGTTTCAGAGATAAAGAGCGAGAGACACACAGTTAAGAATGGAGAGAGAGCGACACACACAGAAAGGAAGGTGGCAGATTATTTCTCAATCTATATTGCCTTCCCCATTATCACATGCCAGAATGGCTATTCTCCCTCTCCTTCAGCTTCTCTCTCTCCCTCTCTCTCTCTCTCTCTCCACAGATCCATTTGTGCTCGGCCAAACAAATAGCTGACACTGCCTCATCAAAGCTTTGGATTGGCAGCCCCGGCCAAGTGGGGCTGTTGACAAGCGAGGGCAGTGAAAGAGAGGAGGAGGAGGAGGACGAGAGAGGAAAGGAAGAATAGTGAGAGGGAGAGAAAGTGAGAGAGAGGCAACAGAAATCCCTGCCGTAATTCCCCAAGATGTAATCCACTGGGTTTAATGGTGTGTGTGTGTGTGTGTGTGTGTGTGTGTGTGTGTGTGTGTGTGTGTGTGTGTGTGTGTGTGTGTGTGTGTGTGTGAGAGAGGATTATACATTTATCATCAATGCTCACTGGGTTACGTGTGCACGTATGTATGCGTGTGTGTGGAGAGAAGCCAGCTTGTACTGTATAGAAGGCCCGACCACGCTGGCTGAGGGATTTAAACCCTCTCTCTCTCCATCATATAACCAACATGTCCTGGCCAATTCAGAAGAACCACTAGCCTATTCACTGTGGCTGATCCCACCGATTACTCCTCATCTGAGACCCCCCCCCCGCCTGTACTCCCACAACATACATTTTGTCACAGTCGAGGAGATCCCCCTTGTTACTGTGTCTCCACTGCTCGCACTTCCCACTCATCTGTTTCTCGCTATTAGCCGATTGGTCACGGGAGTAATCAAATGTCCCATAATCCTTTGTGGGCGCGTATGCTCTTATCAACTAGAGGTCAAAAGGTCCTGCCTGGTTTCTGTTAAAAAAAAAAAAAAAAAATACCTGTCTGGTTTAATTGGTTGATTTGAAGGTTTATCACTATCAGAAGCAACATTACATGTCTGCAGCACACCTCATCTCGGATAGATCGAGTCGCACATAGATGACATACGCACGCACGCGCGCGCGCACGCACACACACACACACACACACAAACACACACACACACACACACACACACACACACACACACACACACACACACACACACACACACACACACACACACACACACACACACACACACACAGAGTCAGGGTCCCCAGCAGCCAGTACTGGTGATGGCAGTGCAAGATACAGTAGAGCTCAGCATTTTATCAGTATGAATGATCAACAGTGTGTGTATTTCCCCAGACAATAATGACAGGTGATGTCAGTGAGATACACTCATGTCTGTCACCTTCTCAAAACACTGCCCCCTACTGGTGTACGTCTCTGTATATAGAGTGCCTAGGGCCCATGGGACCTGAGGAAGTTAATTCTCCCGTTCATTTTCCCATTGACGTTTCGTAAAATCCTTAAAAAAAGCTACAGTATATTCAGAATCACGAGAGAACGTAGAACATTTCACTCGGACCAAAACAAAAACTTTTATTTCCCCGATTGATTTTTTGGGGGGTTTTGATCCGACCGAAATGTTCTACGGTGTCTCGTGACTCTGAATATAGCTGAATTGCTTGGTTTAATAAGGATTTTACGAAAGGTCAATGGGAAAATGAATGGGGAATGAAATCCCTTAGGCCCCATGCCGAATCCGTAAGAGGGCGCGACTTAAGCACTCTATGTCCTCAAGAAGCTCTAAATCTCACTGGGAATAATGTCTTCTCAGTACACAGCTTTACTCACCATTAGGGATGCATCAAATCAATCTTTTGGTCTAAAACGCCTGATCATATCATGGAAAATGTGAACGTTATTATGCAATCTGATTCATTGAGAAACAATGATTCAGTCAAAAACAATAACAATGTAGTAACTAACTAGTATTAGCAGACTGCGGACTCGGTCGGTATCCGCGGCAACAAAGTGGCATCGGAACACCTACACCTACAGTGATATGAACACGTGTGGTCACGCTGACAGTGAGCTCCTTCGAACGCTAGCTCAAAACCTTTCTTTTGAATTCACATTGCCTTTCACCCTTTACAGTCGTCTTTATTCTTCTGTTTTTGTTTGCTTGTCATTTTATGAGTTGATCATTTTAGAATTGCTGTTGAGCGTCATTCCAATGTTGGACTATTCAGTTTTAATGTACTGTAATGGTTTTTATCCGTTTATTGTATCCATTTGCAGTATGGTTTTAATCAACCTTTTTTTTATATAAAGCACTTTGGAGTTACATTTGATGTATGAATGAACGCTGTTATAAAAATACACTTATTATTAACTTATTACAGATGGCAAGTTTAATAACAGCAAATTAACCAGCAGCAATACTGTCCTCATAAAAGGGCCAGCAGGCGCGGGCCACCTGTGGAGCCGACATCGCTAATCACGTCCACATTTTCAACCTTCTCGGTGAAGCACGGTGAAATGCAAATGTGCGTTGACGCTGAGGTATGAAAAGATCTGACCGCACCAATTTCTGCAGTGTGGGGCCTCCAGCCTGGATTGGCTTCTGGCTCCGTCCACTGGCTCTGAGCAGACATGAGTCAAACTGAGAAAGACAGATCGCCTTTGAGAAACACGGGGATAATGTTCAGGACATCATCAGACAAACATACTTTCACCATCAGGCGTCAGGCACGGGCCAGCACATCTTTCTTCTAATCTAACACACACTCCTTCATGCTGCATAGACACCAATGTAATTCTATAACACACACACACATACTGAACATATGTCCTGCAGATGTAGTAGCTAGGAGAAAGGCCCTGTTCTTCTTAGTGTGTGTGTGTGTGTGTGTGTGTGTGTGTGTGTGTGTGTGTGTGTGTGAGAGAGAGCGAGCGAGATGATGTGGTGAGACGAGAAATACCTGAAGAATGCAAATATATGAGCAGAAGAGAGAAGGGAAATTAAATGAACATTAATTCTCCCGCAGCAATTCTTTCTTCTCGGCGAGAGGAGATGAAAGAGGAGCAATGTAATTTCTGATATTTATTTCTCCTTAAACACGCGGCTGGAGTTCTGTTCGGGGCCCCGGTCGTGAGGAGCCGGTGCCCCGAGGGCCCCCTTATTGCCCGGCCGACTAATTAGGCAGAAATATGCAACACTGAGCCAATGGCGGATTAATTA
>NC_139642.1:28652419-28667419 GCF_964638095.1 Poromitra crassiceps
ATCCTGGTGCGGGACCCCTGACAGAGCATTAGTCACATACCTCTTGGCCCCAACAGACAGAGAGTAATGAGCCACGAGCCGGACCGGGTCAATCATAAACTCATCAAATGCGTCATTTAATTTCTTCATTTAGACAAACACAATTTGTTTATGGGAAGGATATCAGGTGTTGTGGAATGAGAAACGGCGCTGAAACGCAGGCTCCATTAATCAGGGCTTGATTACACGCGACTCGGCGGTTGTTTATCCTAATTTCATTCATTTCCATCAACAAAGCAAACACAGGCGAACACAGCCATTAGCGATGCTAGGGGATGGCACAATTACAGCCTGGTATTAAATAAAGTGATGATGAATGGTCCAATACAAACTAAAACAAAGGGGTTTTTATTACTTCAATTCCTCCCCAGCCTGCGTGTGTGTGTGTGTGTGTGTCTGTGGAGCCGAGCTGGTGTGAAAGGAGGGGAGAAGCGGTTTCAACTTTACTACTAGAGGAGGGCGGACTGATGAGAGAGAGAGAGAGAGAGAGAGAGAGAGAGAGAGAGAAGGGCATTTGGGAGAAATATTTTCTCCTTTGAAATGACAGTTCGTTATATATATATGATAGCAAAAGAGAAGACAGCCTCATACACGCAAACTTCTTTAACGTTACATTTCTAATTGACATCGGTGGGTGAGCTTGTTATACAGGCTGCTATTTACCTATTTACTGTACGCTCGCTATTTACCTAGACACACACGCGAAAACATATGCACACATGCATGCACCCACACACGCACCACTGAAGCTGACGAGGATGGGGAAAAAGTTAAGAGCAAAGTCCGATATTTTTCTTGATCATGTAAAGCATCAAAAAGCAGCAGCATCAAGCAAGCTAACCCGCCGTGTTTGTAGCCTGGTGCTCCCCGACGGGGAGGTGGCACAACTGCACGGGGTGCCTGCCTTTTTCTCCATACAGTACCTCGGACTGCTGGCCATAATAACATCCAACACACTGTGTTAATAACACAGCCAGAATTCAACACTATGTAAACCTTTAATTTGATTTAGTTTCATTTAGAACGGCCACTGCATTATCAAAAGCAAGCATTCCTCCGCTATCCGCATTGAGCGCCACAAGGCCCGCAGCCAATCACAAGTGTCGGAGGCATAGCGCATGTGCATCGCATTAGAGCCGCAACGATTAGTCGGTTAAGCGATCGACAGAAAATGAATCCCCCCCAAAAAAAACAAATTCTAATCAATTAATCGTTCAAGCTGATTTTTAAGAAGTACTAAAACTCTTTCTTTTTACCAGGTGCGCAACGTGGTCAAGAGAAGTCAAGGCATTCATTCATTCATTTTTTCATTCATTCAGTCAGGAACGGATAATGGATAGGATGTCATCAGTGATGATGGCATCAATTGAATTGTAGCCTTCCTCAGTTGCTCTAAATCTGCCTTTGTTAAGCCATTGCTGAAGGTCCTATGGCATGAGATGCAGGGGCACATGTTAGCCTTGAAGACTGAGATGGCGTGAAACAGTGTCAGATTTTGTTTTGCTTCACTTCTCTTGATTACTGTGACAGTTTGATAATGTGTCTTCTTCTTTTTTGATAATCTGTCATTGTGGTGCATTCTGTATATACGCACGTGGTCCTGAGCTGAATTTGCCCTTGTTCTGTCTTCTATGACAGCAAAGGGATGATGTTTGGCTTGTGGACTGTTGACTGATTGACATTTGAGGATGTCATTTTGGGCTTTGGGGGGGGGGGGGGGGGGGGGATCACCATTTTCCAACATTTTATAGACCGAACAACTAATCGATTAGTCGATAAAATAATCGACAGATTAATCCATAATGAAAATAATCGCCAGTTGCACACCTACATCGCATGTGACTCTAGTTCCTGCCGTTCCAAGTGGCTCGATCATGCACGGCTACAGCACAAACAGTGGAGCTAGGAGGAGGAATGAGTAACCCGGCACTTGAGCCTCAAGTAGCAAAACTGAATGACAAACTGGCATTTCATCTGTACAAACATCAGGTAAAAATGGATAAACTCACTGCTGACAGAGGCACATTTGTCCACAAAATCGTTCTCGTCAACAAAAGACACATCATCTGTCATTAGAACATATTTCAGTTAGAAATCAGTAAGCTTTGCCATAGACTTGTTGGTGCACCTAATACAACCAATCAATTCAATCACCTCAAGAATCATCATAAGAACCCAGGATGACAAGTGTATGAAGGCCAAGGCTGCTCCCTGCTACACACATCCAGAACAGGAGCAGGAACCCTGCACAGTGTTCCCAAATTCACTCAGACCAATAATCATGATTGATCATTACAATCACACCATTAAGGAAATGATCTTAGAATTTTAACCATAATTCTGCAGCTATGATCAGAGAAGAGAAATGATTAGAAATGACATTGCGCGCGTGTGCACCCCCACACGTCGCTCTGTGCTTTCCTGCTATCCGTTTTTGTCCACTCCAAGGGCCAATGGGACAGCTCCATCCATTAAACTCCTGTGCAGCTAACACATGCACACACACACACGCACGCACGCACACACACGCATGCACGCACGCACGCGCGCACACAGACACAGAAAAGGGCCTGTCGCAAAACCAGATGATGTCCTACTCAGGAGGTGCCACATACAGCATACACTTCAAAACCTGTCCGGCAATATCTTCCACATGGTGAGTATTCAATAATACTCCTCTCCTCTGTTTAGCAGCCTACAACATCCTTTCTTTCTGCCTCTCTCTCTCTCTCTCTCTCTGCATTCAGCCTCCCTCTCTCCACCCCCTCCCAAAAAGCCCAGAGCGCCTGCCAGCGGTCCAAGGTAATTAAATTACTTAGCAAAGTTTACTTAACAGTAAATGGTTAGCAAAATTTAAGGTGATTGCAAATTTGCTTTCATTCCACTTCAATGGCTGGCCTGTTTAAGGCTCGTCTGCAAATAATTAGCACATACATTTGCATCAAAATCGTTTATACCATATGTTGCAAAATTATGGAAAGCAGCAAATTAAAAAATATTCTTTTTCTGTTATGGAAATGCGTACATGGTGAGAGGAGAGGGAGAGAGGGAGAGAGAGAGAGAGAGAGAGAGAGAGAGAGAGAGGCAGGGAGGGAAGGAGGAGGGAGAGAGAGATATCACCATGTGGCCAAAGACTGACAACAAGGAGGAGAGAAAAGGGAGGGAGGGAGGAAGGAGGGTGCAGAAATGATTCAGTTTGGATTTGAACATACTCATAACGTCTTTTTCAAGAGCTCACCAGATGCTGTTTGAAATCTGCCAACAGAAGAGAAACAAAGCTTTCCCCATCTCTCTCTCTCTCACACAGACACGCACAGACACACACACACACACGCAGACACACACACAGACACACACACACACACACACACACCTAAGTGCCTGAGTAGAGTCAGTGTACAATGTTCCCAGAAGCAAGGCCAACAAGAGTTGACGACTAATTTGACTCTGAATTTTACACCCAAGATCTCCTTCAACATATCATTCACATTTTCAAATTAAGATCTCCTTCAACATATCATTCACATTTTCAAATTAAGATCTCCTTCAACATATCATTCACATTTTCAAATTAAGATCTCCTTCAACATATCATTCACATTTTCAAATTAAGATCTTCAACATATCATTCACATTTTCAAATTAAGATCTCATTCAACATATCATTCACATTTTCAAATTAAGATCTCCTTCAACATATCATTCACATTTTCAAATTAAGATCTCCTTCAACATATCATTCACATTTTCAAATTAAGATCTTCAACATATCATTCACATTTTCAAATTAAGATCTCATTCAACATATCATTCACATTTTCAAATTAAGATCTCCTTCAACATATCATTCACATTTTCAAATTAAGATCTCATCCAACATATCATTCACATTTTCAAATTAAGATGTAATTTAACATATTCACATTTTCAAATTAAGATCTCATTCAACATATCATTCACATTTTCAAATTAAGATGTAATTTAACATATTCACATTTTCAAATTAAGATCTCATTCAACATATTCACATTTTCAAATTAAGATCTTCAACATATCATTCACATTTTCAGTTTCAGGGAAGCTGAAAGACCGTTTGTCTATACGGTTCGCCTTGTCACTAACATAAAAATATGATGCAGATGGAGACCTAGCAGCAACATATACTACAGTACCGTACATCATGCATTGAATATAATAATAATTCATTTCAGCCCCTTAATATTAAAAAAAACAATATTCAAATTGGAGGAATTGTCTCTGCAATGCATCCTTCAACAATAGGTCTTGCAATGACGGTGGGGGGGAGGGGGGGGGGTCATTCAGCAGCTTACTATAGCACAGAGAAAGACAGGGTGTAGCGGAGCCCGTGTTTATTATACCCATAAAACAAACCAAAAATCAATTGTACATAAACCTCTGATCTGTGCAGCCAGTAAGTCAGTCAGCCCGCCTCGCCGTTGACAGACACCTTTGAACTGGAAAGCTAGTTACTTATTGAAATAAATAAAAGGTGCCTTGTAGGTGCAGCGTTCTTCATCCGGGATGCTTTGTGCAGTATGAGCAGCTGTCTGCTGAGTGGGTCAGAGCAGCAGCTGGAAGCACAGGGCTCCTGCTAGCAGGTATGGCTCTCCAACTGAACTCTACAAACCCTTCCTGCCTTCCATCCATCCATCCATCCACCCCTCTCATCTGGAGATCAGTCAATCTGCCCCCAGTGTCAATCTAGGGTATTACTCGTTAAGTGAGTGGCAGGGGCTGTTTGAGAAAAGCTTATTCAGGTATTTGTGCCCTGTGTAACTGGAGGCTCAGTGCTCTCTCTCTCTCTCTCCCTCTCTCTCCCTCCCTCTTTCTCTCTCAAGGCATAATTACGACTGTTGACTGGAACAGTGAGGTAATGGCACATAAATCCAGCTGATCAATGGTTACAGAGACTAAATTACAGGACATCCCCCTGCCATTATCCTCCCCAAGGACAACAGGAGAAGCATTCCAGCACAGGCGCAAAGGGGGATTTCTTTTGTCGCTGTTGTGCAATTGTTTCGTTTATTTGCTGAACATGGTGCAAGCAACAACAAAATGTTGTTAAAATTCTGGCTCGATGCTTGTAAATTTCATACTGAATTTACAGCCGATTCAAAATGAAATCAAGATGAGCATCAAACTAAAATGATGATGACACAGCTAACCTTAAGAGCAACTTGGCTGATTTGCTAACTTGTTTGTAAAAACAACTGCAGGGCAAACTTGAGCAAATGTCTTCTCTATGGACCAGGCTGTTTTACTCACTATTAAAGGTTCATTCCATAAGATTTGGGAAGAAATAAATGTGCACAAAGTGTTTTTTATTACCAATGAGTGAATGCTCCTCTAACGTAACTTAAAAATTTGCCCAGCCGCGTCTCTCTGCGTTCAGCCATTCCAATGTTATACAGCCTTCAATCTGCACCTCACGGGTAGAGAGTTCCCGGAAAATCTGGCAGATGTGACGTTGTGCACGTTCACGAGCCTGCCTCTCTGCACTTAGTTTAGCCAGTAAATACGCCAATGAAGAAGAAGAAGGCTAACACAGGCTAACGTTACTTTAGCTAGCGAATGCAGTCAATGAATGTCAGCAAACAAACAACAGCACAGAGTCCAGTAAAAAGTCCACACGGAAAAAGAAAAAAGGTTTATCTACCGGTAGATTACTGTGTTTTTGCAAGACAAAACAATGACAAATGAAAAGGAATGGGATTCCATGAACCTCGGCAACTAACATCCAAAAACAATTGTAGTCTTTCACCGTCTGAAAGCTGAAACATCTTCTGGGTCCGAATGTTGAGCATGAGAGAAAGCCGCCTCTCCTCATTACATCAATACGTGCTCTTCAGTTCAAAGTGCTCACAGGCGAGCGGCATGCTGCTGCTGTTGTCACGATAACACATTAGTCAAGAGAACTGATAGTTAGGGTTATTACTCAGGGTTTCCCCTGTGTTGCACAGAGAAAATCACCTTTGAGAGGGAGGTTACGTCTGGCCAGCGTTCAAGACAATCATCTCTGTGGTGTCACACAAAACACTGCTGCGATGCTCTGAGCGACTGTGATATGCTGGGGAGGAATAATGTGGGAAACATGATCAACAGCACGGCACGGCACGAATCCTCGCCTTGTGAGGATGACTTTTCTAAATCATTAGTTCTGTTTGTTTAGTTGTTTATAGCCCCTTATCACACAAGCACGTTTCAAAGGGCTTGACATAGCATCATCACAGTCACTACATACAGTATATATACAGTATACACACAACATAGCTTACAGACACGGTGCACATCATTGATTGTGGGAGGAAACCGGAGTACCCGGAGGAAACCCACGCAAACACGGGGAGAGAACATGCAAACACCACACAGAGAGAACCAGGGTGGAGATTCGAACCCACGGCTAGGGATGCACCGATTGCAAAATTCTGGGCCGATACCAACACCGATGTTTAAAATAACAATTTGGACGATAGCCGATACCGATATAAACAAATCGTAACTGACCTGTTTTAAAGTCTTTTGAGCCCTTCATCACACTATCTTTGAATGAGCACAAATTCAATCATACTGTCATGTAATGATGAAACAAACAACAAATTATCATTATGTGACCCGACTGATATCGGCAACTGCAATCGGTGAACGGCATCTTTGTTTGCAGATGGGCGATTGCAGTCAACAAGGCCAATATAGATTATAATGCACTGACTAAGAAATCCAGTACAGGCTCCGCCGATGATTACTAAATATGTTGACAATGATGGTAATAAAATAAAATAAAATAAGAATGCGGGGGGGGGGGGGGGGGGGGGAGAGAGAAAGAAGGAAAACATGGCAGAGAAAGGGAATCTGCAAAGAAGCCAGGGAAATAAAGGGGGCCATGTAAAGAACCAGGCCTTGGTCTCAGTCTCCCCGTCCGCGTCACCTCTTACCCCGGCAGAACAAAGGGCGGCAGCCTCCTAAACGTGGCGCATTAGCCCTTTAGTTCCAGAGGGGGTAAGGTGACACCCTCCATGTATGTGGTCTGTTCACCACACATCTGTCAGGGCCTAAGGGGGTGGGGCCGGGGGGGGAGAGCGGGAACTGGAAGCACCAGGGAGAAGGGGGGAATCAGGGGAGAGATCTGGGAAAGAGTGGTGGTGGTGGTGGTGGTGCGAGGTGGGTGTGTGTGTGTGTAGTATGTATGGGGGTGTTCTTCAGGACCCCTGCTGCGACAGAGAACCCTAATACCCCGTATTTACTGTGGAAGAATTAGTCCTATCGCATGATACTGCTAAGCCGGCCAGGCCACGCCCCTCTCTGTGCCACCTCCGTCGCTCAGTCAGAGAGCACTGAGGACACACACACAAACACACTTTATCCCAGTTTACACCAATGGTTCACAACGAGACTAAACCGCTTTAGAACATTGCAGGGAACAACATCAACATCAGAGTTGCAAGTAGATGCACGTTTCAACTCATCTCGTGGTGAATCTTTGGTCTAAACTGGGCTTTAGAGTTGTGCTGATGAACCAACATGCACAATCAGAAACCTACAGGAAAGGTAGAGTCAAAAAATGATGCCAAACAGATACAGTATATCTCCGCTAATATTTGTCCGTATTGGCTGGCTTAATCATTTACACAAATATTGCTGGCCGCTGTAAATTGTGATAAAGTGTTATCTTTAATACATGTGAAAGTAATTAAGTTTGCTATTAAAGCATTAAAAAGTATTTAAAGAGTATTTTGCCATCAAAATGTATCTTTGTAACCACAGGAAATGCTTGGCTTTTTTCATGCCATGACATAGAAACTACTGAAAGACAAATTGGCTGGACAGACAAATCAGAATTTTGCACCTCTGTTATACACAGGATTAGCATTGGATTAAAAATTATTTCATCACGCTTTGATGAAAATACATTATTGTGGCCTACATTTTGCTGAGGCAGCTGATATTATATTATTAAACTCATAGCAAATTAGATTATGGCCTATTTTTCTATAACACAATAACTGCCACAGATTGACATAATTTGTCATTATTTTTGCTGAATATTACAATTGTAAGATGAATTGCCACGTCTATTTACCAAACTCAAAACTGTTTAAAAAAATTGTTTGGGAGACCAAATGAGACGGTAATGTTTAATAGTGAAAACATGACTCCAATATGCTCCTTGAGTTGTAGGCCAGGGAATCTGTGCAGCACCAGGAAACCTTGTTTTGGAAGCTGTTTCAGAGACTCCCTGCGTCATGGAAACTGCAGCAGTCAACATTGATATGTTTTTGATGAAGTGTGTGTGCAGCGTTAACTAATGAGTTGTTAAACACTGTTAAAATAACATGAGTAAGCAATCCAAACTAATTTAGAAAAAGTCTCCCCCACCGACTGAAGACAGGTGTTAAACCTAGACAGGCCAATAGAGGAAGTTAATTCAGAGCAGTGGGCCCTTGCCAAGTTCAAGCCTCTGATGAGATCTTAAGGACTGTTTGTTTTGCTGCTGTCAAAGGTTCAAATAGGGAGAGGACGGAGGTTTTGATGACCCTTGAACCCTCGGGTCCTTAGTGGGTGTTCTGCAAACACTCCCTATTGATGTGTGGATCAGGAGAGGCCCGCTGCCTCGCACAGCGCAAAGCCCGTTTGATTAGAAACGGACACCGCTCTGAAAAGAACCAAGAACCACCAAGCAAGAAGCTGAAAGGAAAAGAACCCAATGCATGTGCAAGTGTGTCATACTTGTGGTCCATGCGTGTGTGTGTGAGTGCTTGGTTTGTGAAAGTGAGAGGAATGTTATGCTTATAACCATCCATAGTCTATAGACGGTTTTAACTTGACAACAAAAACATTCTAAATTGAACTCCCACTCACTTCCTGTTGCAGTGTTTGCTATGGACATAAAAGAAAAAAAACATTCAAGTGCAGGACTGACCATTCCGTGAAAACCGTCTATACGTGTATGTGCATGTGAGTGTGTATGTGCATGTGAGTGTGTATGTGCATGTGAGTGTATATGTGCATGTGAGTGTGTATGTGCATGTGAGTGTGTATGTGCATGTGAGTGTGTATGTGCATGTGAGTGTATATGTGCATGTGAGTGTGTATGTGCATGTGAGTGTGTATGTGCTCCATGACCAGGTGACCAGGTGAATCCAGCTGAAAGCTATAATATTCCTTATTGATGTCACCTAGTATTAAATGCAGCCATGGTAGGCGGGCTGCACAATTATGGTCAAAATGATCATCACAATTATTTTTGCTCAATGTTGAGATCACAATTATTTAATATGATTACTATTTTACTTTGGGAACATCATGCATTTATTGAACTAAAAAAAAAAAAAAATGTTGCTGTTATCTACACAAGACAATTCATTTTAGTATTGATTAAATTAGCTTATCTTGGAAATATGGGGGTGCAGTGTGTGTGTGTGTGTGTGTGTGTGTGTGTGTGTGTGTGTGTGTGTGTGTGTGTGTGTGTGTGTGTGTGTGTGTGTGTGTTCGATATGTAGGCCAAGCAGGAAGTGACCCATAAACATATCCATCCAACTCTTTCATTGGGGGCCAGTGTTGCCCCCCTCCCCTCCCCATACCACCCCTCACACACACACACACACACACACACACACACACACACACACACACACACACACACGTGCACACACGCACACACACTCCAAGCCCCCAGTGAGCGCTAAGCAGGCCAGCGGGCCAGCCAAGGGGGCTCATTACAGGTCTACAGAGCCCCCCAACACAAAGGCCTGAGCCGCTTTAGCCATGGGATGATCTGCTCTCTACTGACTAGAGAGAGTCCATAGACGGACAAAGGCAGCGAGGGAGGAGGAGAGGAGGAGGAGAGGAGCCGCGGGCTTTAAGGATGTCAGGAGACCCCGGGAGAGAAAGCCTGGCGGGCGCTCACAGAGGAATGGAGGCAAGGAGGAGGAGGCGGCGCCGGCTTAAGCTCCACACGGCTACGTCAGGACATTAACATTCACACAACCTCCCAACATCTGCTGCTCCTTCTCCATCCCTCCCTCTCTACATCCATATCTCCCACTAACAACTCCGCAACAAAGACAGGGAGGGGAGAGGGAGAGGGAGAGGAGAGAGAGAGAGAGACGAGAGTGTGAGGAGAGAGAGGAGAGACGAGATGAGAGGAGGAGAGAGAGAGGGAGAGAGAGACGAGGGTGTGAGGAGAGAGAGAGGAGAGATGAGCTGAGAGGAGGAGAGAGTGTGAGGAGAGAGAGAGAGAGGAGAGACGAGATGAGAGGAGGAGAGAGAGGGAGAGAGGGAGAGAGAGAGAGACGAGTGTGAGGAGAGAGAGAGAGAGAGGAGAGACGAGATGAGAGGAGGAGAGAGAGAGACGAGGGTGTGAGGAGAGAGAGAAGAGAGACGAGCTGAGAGGAGAGAGTGTGAGGAGAGAGGGAGAGATGAGAGAGAGAGGGAGAGAGACAAGATGAGAGGAAGAGGAGAGAGAGAGAGAGATGAGGAGAGACGAGAGGAGAGGAGAGAGAGGAGAGTCTGAGGAGAGAGAGACAAGACGAGAGGAGAGAGAGAGGAGAGGAGAGAGAGGAGAGTATGAGGAGAGAAAGAGAGAGAGACAAGACGAGAGGAGAGAGAGAGGAGAGGAGAGAGGAGAGAGAGAATGGGGAGTAGAGGGAAAGCAGGAAACAGGAGAAAACGGAGAGAACAAATAGAAAGTGATGTGAGAGGTTGTAGATTGGACTGTGTTGTCTTCACCTGGCATGTGAAGGCCTTGCCATCAATTAGCCAGCCATTAAATGGCCACAGGGTCAGAGGATTGGAGACAACAGATGTTCCAAATAATAGTCACAATAATTCACAGTTAACCCCCCCCCCCCCCCGACACACACACACACACACACACACACACACACACACACACACACACACACACATACTGTATACAGTACATACACACATACATGAACGTCCACAGTGCGAAGACAAGAGTACAGTTGTAAAACGGAGGAAACACGGTAAAGAAAACGACAGCGACAGAGAGACAGAAAAACAAGAGTCAAGTGTTTGGTCAGGATGTGAAAGCCATGTGCATGTGACTGACTGCAGGTCAATATGAGTCATGTGATGGTGGTGACACAGGCCAGCCCAGCCTCTCTGTGACTGGACCATAAAGCTGTTCTGTTGGACGCCTCTATAGAGAGACAGAAAGCAGAGACAGCTCCTCTGCATTAGGCCCTGGGCCTGTGTCTGCACCAAAGCCACTACGCTTTTATGATGCCTCGCCGCCATTAGGACCACATTAGCCTAGAGGTGGAGGTGAGGGGGGGGGGGGGGGGGGGGGGGTTGTCTGATGTCTGTTAGAAAACATAATGGACCAACTCAACTGACGTTAAAATGGAATTCACATTGTCTAAAAAAACACATGAAAGTCAACCGACATTATGGTGAGCTTCACACACTGGACGTGGACGAGACAATTGGCTTCCATCCAAGTGTATCGCAAATTTGAACCGAATTTCCAGAACGTCGGCAAAAGAAAATGCCAAATGACGCGCGTTTCCATCCACTACTGTTATGCAGATATTACTAGGCGTTGGTGCACAGTCAGTTGTGCTGTGTGCCTGCTGATTCAAACCTGATACGTGCCGTTGTCTTGCTGGCAGGGGCCGAGCTGTATGAACAACATCTATTAAAAGTGTTTCCATTATCCACAATGCTACACCAATGAAATGGATTACCAGGCGCCACTCTTCAATTCAGCATACATAATGCATAATCCACGGAGCAGTTACTGCAAGTGAATCAAATGTCCGGTTTTCTTCCCTTAAAACACACAGCGGCAGGTGGGCTAAAGCTTCTAATTGTGCTTAAATGCATTGCTTAGCTTACAAGTGTATTTAGTGATGGCGACATGTGGAGTGCATCCTAGCCTGCCTATTCATAACAAGCCTTTTACATTCGGGGTGTCACTTTTGGCAGTAAGCAAGGCAACATGAAACTGCACAGTGGGCGTCCGGGTAGTGTAGCGGTAGATTCCCTGCCTACCAACACGAGGGTCGCAGGTTCGCGTCCTCGTGTTACCTTCGGCTTCGTCGGGCGTCGATACAGGCACGATTGGCTAGTGTCTGCGGGTGGGAAGCCAGATTGAGGGTATTTGTCCTGGTCACTGCACTAGTGCCTCCTCTGGTCGGTTGGGGCGCCTGTTTGGGGGGAAGAGAACTGGTGGGAATAGCGTGATCCTCCCAACGTGCTACGTTCTGGTGAAGCTCCAAATATCAGGTGAAAAGAAGCGGGAGGCAACTGCGCATGTGTCAGAGGAAGCATGGTGCTAGTCTACGGCTCTCACCAGATCGGCAGAGGGTGGAGCAGCGACCGGAGCAGCAGGGGGGAAATTGGGCATGGGGTTTCGTTAAACGAGAGGTAACCGGAGAGACAACGCAATTCGCTTCTTCTGTTTGCACTGCATTACGGTAGTCACATTTACCTTTTATCGATACGTTTCCACCTCCCCCAAGCATGAAAACGTTTTTGCGATATTTTGATTTTTTTCCCCCAAGTTTTCTGGTGTTTCCACTCAAGTTTTTTTCCATGTGCAAATAGAAAATGTGCATAGAAACAGGTGGATGGAAAGCCACCTAATGTGAAAGTGAAAGTCAGGAGAGGTTTACAGTGTGGTGCCTGCTTGGGCCTCCAGTACAGGCCTCTCTGAGGTAAGTGTGTGGCTGTGTGCTGCTTTAGAGATGATGTATAGCTGCCACCCTCTTTCATATATTTCCTGTGGTGAAATTAGAACCCTGTTCTGAAGTGCTAGGCCGTGCGTGCGTGTGTGTGTGTGTGTGTGTGTGTGTGTGTGTGTGTGTGTGTGTGTGTGTGTGTGTGTGTGTGTGACTGTAAACATGAAGACATCTCTCTCCACAGTCAATCTCTGCCTGTCACATCTGGCTCCCAACTCTACCCCTCGAATACACACTGGAATATATACACCGCGTGCATGGTGACATCTATGACTTATGTACTGGAAGGCGTGTTTGAAATTAAGCTGCACTGAATATTGGACCAGAAGCACTCCAAGAGGAGAGCAGAGAGAGCGAGAGAGAGAAAGAGTGTGTCTTTGTGTGTGTGTGTGTGTGTGTGTGTGTGTGTGTGTGTGTGTCTGTGGTGCCGTGAGTCGGTGTGTGTGTGGGTGAGAGAGAGAGAGGGAGAGAACGAGAGAGAGAGAGAGATCAGCCACCTACCTGCAGCCTGAAGGACCAGATGCATCCGAGCCTTGGCCTGTTCTGCTGGAGTCTAGAGAGAGAGAGAGAGAGAGAGAGAAAGAGATTAGATAATAAAAAATATTAATGTGAAGGGCGTCCAGGTAGTGCAGCAGTCTACCAACACGAGGGTTGCCGGTTTGATCCCCCACGTTAACTCAGGCTTGGTCGGGCGTCCATACAGGCACAATTGGCGCGTGGAAAACCGGATTAAGGGTATGTGTCTTACTGGTCGCTGCACTATTGCCTCCTCTGGTTGGTTTGGTGGCACCTGTTTGGGGGAGAATAGCATGATCCTCCCACGTGCTACGTCCTGCCGGTGAAACTCCTCACTGTCAGGTCAAAAGAAGAAGCTGGTGACTGCACATGTATCAGAGGAAGCATGTGCTAGTCTACAACTCTCCCCAGATTGGCAGAGGGGGTGGAGCAATGACAGGGACAGCAGGGGGAATTGGCCAAGTACAATTGGGGAGAAAAACAAAAGTAATAACAAACAATAATAATATATATAAAATAACAAAACAATAATACTAATACTAATACTTAATACTAATGCTAATAATAATGTATTGATTGTTGTAGGTAAATTCTCATTCTGCTTTCACCCTCTTGAGGTCAGCTACAGCTACAGAGCAGCATCCTTGGAGCTGGTAGGGATGCAGTGTTTTGCCCTAGGAGTCGGACACTTAACACGTTAATTGCCAACAACGAGTTGAGTCGTCAAACACAATCCAGCTGTTCACTGCCAACGACGAGTTGAGTCGTCAAAAAAAAAATATATATTTTTTTTGACGGTGCTACGTGGATCAATGCCCCCCGCGTCTCCTATGGAGATATTGGAAGTATTGAATGTGTATAATCTATTTTACCGACCAGCTAGGTGGCGACGGTCCTCTCCCGACAGAGATAAAGTCAACCAAAAGCAGCCGCCTCCCGCGGCTGCTTCCTCCAAGGAAGGAAATCAAGGAAATGGCTTGGCGATTTTACAGTCAGAAACGAACGAGCCTCATTCTCATACTGTAGGCGGGGACGCTTTTGCGCTGCTGCGGTGGGGGGTTCCAGAAATGGACTGTGTGGGCAGCATAAAGCCTAGAGTCGCACGGGGCTTCATCGGGGCTCTCAAACCCAAGAGACGAGTGAGACCTATCCACACTCGCTGCCAGGGAGGCAGGCTGCTCAAACTCGCTGCCAGGGAGGGACGCTGCTCAAACTCCCAGCAGCAGAGCACTCACTTGTGACAAACGCAGGCTGAAAGCCACTAGACACGCCCACGGAGGGAGGAGTTGAAGGAGAGGGTGTTCAGAACTATATTGTTTGGATGTCTGATCTCTCACTGATGCTAAAAATAAATGGTTAAAGTGACTGTTCTGTCTGTTTGATTGAATTTCACAAAACTGCGATTATCTCAGCTTCCTGTCTCAGACGCTAAAACCATGCTGTACTCAACGGCTAATATCTACATAACTACTAACTCTACAAACTAACTCTTTTAGACAGAGAAAGCACACATTCTATTAGTACTTTTGTGAACTTTGTGTTGACAAACTCCAAGCAGAAAAGAATCCTCGGCTCTTGTAAAATGAGCCAGAATCCTCAAAAAAACGGCTTGGCAAAAGCTACCTACAGCAAAAAAAAACGGCTGGCAGTCAATGTGTTAAAGCGGGGCAGATGCTTGAATCCAGCCCCTCACTAGCCCACCCTGCTGCCTGAAACATGA
>NC_139642.1:28672419-28684919 GCF_964638095.1 Poromitra crassiceps
TTAGGGCTATACAAATAAACTTGACTTGACTTTGGCCAGGCCGGGGGGCCATGTTGTGCCTCTGTCTGAATGCTTCTATTTGTGTTTTTGAAGTGTGGTTATGTCTGTGCAGTGCACATACACTATCTCTGTTTCTTCTCTCTCTCTCTCTCTCTCTTGTCATTTAAGTGTAGAGGAGCAGCCTCTTAGAAACCCCCTCCATTTTAAACGGCTGTCATAAAAGGCCCTGCAGTGCTCTTATTACCTGCCTACTTTAAGCATGTACTGTACCTTTGAGTCACTGACTCTTGCCCGAGGAGAGAGAGGAAATCCAGTAGGCTCGCAGCAGGCCTCCAGCTCGCTCACTCACTCACTTACCTCACCACAGCGATGACAGACGCACTGAGACATGCTCGCTGCAGCCTAAGTGCCCGCTGTCTTTCCCATTAGTCGCAAATAAACACTTCCTATTAGAAAAATAAATAACACTCTTCACTCGGCTTGGCAAAAACAATGCCGCACTGTGCAGAGCGAGGTAACGTGCGTGCAGGAAATAAGATCTATTCTTGGTCACGTTCTGGTCTGCGGGACTATTAGGGCCTGAGGCTGACCAGACCAGAGCACAATGTGGTGAACGGAGGCCCCAGACACACAGACAGGGTCAGACATGCTGGTCAGATGGCGGTCAGATGGTCAGAGCAGCTTCCCTCTATCGACCCACAGGACAACAAGTGTTAATTTATGGCTGCGGAGAAAGAGAGACAGACAGAGAGGGAGAGAAACTGAGAAATAGATAGAGAGAAATGGCTGAAGTGAAGGGAGAGAGGATCCAGAACATTTTGATCTATTATCGGGTGGTTTGCAGAACGCGTCGCAGCAGACCAGACAAGATGCCAGCTGCTGTGCACAACACAGGGTCCAGCTCATCAGTCATGTGAGTTCAATGTTTGCTACATCAGAACTTATTCGAAAAAGATGTTACCATTTCCCATTTTGTGCTTTAACTGTTTTTAGAAAAAGGCAAAAACCACCTCAAGCGAGTGTACAAACTTTCTTTTGCCAAATTGATTTTTTTTCTTCTAATTTTGCTGTTTCCATTAACCTTCTCTAGCGCGATAATTCGAAATGCGCATCAAAATACGTTGATAGAAACACGACTATACCAACACACATGCAGGCGGACGTACAGGACATGCTTGCCAAATCTCCACGTTATGCGAGGCCTCACTATCACTTTAACTCCACCTCGCCTGTCTCGCTCCCTCCATCCATTCATTTTGATGTAACCATTCACTTCTAGCCACTCAATCTGCCGGCTTAGCCATATTCACTTCCACTCAGTCTAGTCTACCGGCTGGGATGAGAGAGAGGAAAAAAGAGGAAGTAAAGAAGAGACCGAAGGGAGGGGGGGCGGGACAAAAGAGCAATGAAGAGGAAGATAGATAGAACAGAGAGAAGAGAGAGAGAGAGAAAGAGAGAGACACTGCTGGTCTTGCTGATGATTAGTTGAGCTCGGGAGTCGGTAGACACAGTAAGCCATCATCTCCCCAGGCAGCAGCGGCCACAGTAGCTCATCTCATCTCTACTACAACTCTGCAACTCTCCACAACAGCCTGGCCCCATAGCCCATAATATTGAATATTGCGATACTTGCCGCCATATGCAATATTTCCCCACAATATTTCCCCACAATATTGAGATATACTGAAAGTAAATATATATATAGATTTATATATATATATATTTACATTCAGTCTGCCGAGTCCGACCCTCATTTTGTTGCTTCGCTTACTGTACATTGTCCCTTGGCATGTGACTAATAAAACTTTGAAGTGCTGTTATTTTAGTGGCAGTGTCGTCGGAGGGCTTTTATTTTGAAAAGAAAATGCACTTCAGCGCGGAAGCTGGGAAGGACTGCACTATTTATAGCCGGTTTCATGTAGCTACTTTGCAGCTCACCTCAGCATGTCGGATCGAAATGTGTCATCATGCGAGTTCAAAACATGTTCACATGTTCATTTGTATTGGTACTGTTAAGAGTGTACGTGTTGCTGCAAAGGAGCAAAGTAGAAGAAGAAACTAAAGGAAGTGAACAGCATATCAACCATTCAGTCCTGTATTCATACTATTGATCAAATGTACTATTTACGATATCGCCCAAGTCTAGATGAAAAACCTAATATGGCACAGAGGATAAAATGAAGATCCTCTATAGAAAATGAATGATTGTTGAAGGCCGTCAGAGGCCATGGTACATACAGCATGTTTCTGTGAGCCTGGCCTGTTGATCAACTTAGCCGTTACGTAACAAGAACACAGATCCCAAAATCCTCCAAAGGTCCCTGCTAGATCATGTGCTCCGGTGCTCCATGCTAACACTTTAGCATACTATGTTGAGTGACACTGACCTTTTAGTAACAAATTAGTTCGTTACTGGATTTTAATAACTGGCCTGTAGATTCATACATTAAACTCAATAATGCTGATATAGCGACTACTGCAGTGCAGTTTTTGGGGAAACAAAAAGACCATTAAAGGGATATTTTGTGCTGAAAAATCATTAATCCTGCAAAGGGTATTATCTGAACCCTCTTTCTAAAGTTCAGAAGATGGTTTGCACAATTGTTAACATGGTGAGGTGTTAAAAATAGTTACGAGCTCCCAAACTCTTATGGGATATAAACAGACTTTATTATATTATTTTATTTATTATATTATAGGTAAATAAGATGTAGATATATATATAGATAGTAGTGGAGCTTTAATTCAACTAGATCTGACACTCAATGTGTCCAGATTTAAGCACATATAGGATTTACATACAGTAATGGCTCTGCTACAGCATATCATAAACCCGCAACATCGTGGCTTTAAAACCAACATGGAACCTTTGTCCTTGTCATGTCAAATCCCCTCTCTCTCCCATCTTTTCTGTGTCTCCACTATAGAATATCCTACACTATCCAAAAAGCCAAAATAAAAATGTGGGTTTTAATACGAGGTAAACTCACCTGACAAACGAGGCTAGTTTGAGGGAAATGGAGTATCCAGGCTTGTCATGTCACGTATAATGTGTCTTGATTAGAACAGTGTAACTCTCATCATACTTTCAGTCAGACTGGACAGTTTCACAATAAAGGTGGGAAGCACTCTGCACCTGAGAAGCATGCACACACACACACGCACACGACCACACACACGCACACAACCACACACACACACAGACACGCACACACACACACACGCACGCAGCGCCCACCTCAATGAGCTCTCTCTGTGCTTGAGCTGATATGTTCAATATTCATCTCATTATATTTTTAAAGTCTTCATCTGTTTCCATTTTCTTTCATTTGTTGCTTTCCACCCGGCCTCCTCCGCATCTCCTCTGCCCCCCCCCAAATATCCCATACCCAAAAGAGGACGGGGGAAAACAGAGCCCCTAGAAAATGCAATATTTCTGTTTTTAATATCGAGGTCTATAAGATCAGGGCAGAGATGGGTTCCATGGCAATATGTTTATTTATATATTTTATATGGAGAGAGAGAAAATATCCCGCCGATCAGTGTGTGGATGCGGGGGGCCTGGGCCCACTGTATGTGGGCTCATCTTATATGAAAAATAATGTTGTGTATGGCTATACTTTTATATATAATGGCAATATGGGATCAGGGCTCTTTTACAATGTGCCATACTTCAGGCTAGGGCTAACAACATTTTATGGCCCGCCAGCAGTTCATCTTCATGTCTCAGGCAGGCAGGAGCACTGCATAATAATGTCGTTTCCTGCCCCAAATGCTATTTCACGGGCCGGGGCTCATTTCTCAAACTTCACCACTTTTACAATTTTCCAAACTTTTATTCCCGTCATTATTACCAACAAGATTTCATTACGTATTTAGAATGTAAACAAGTCTGAGTAATGACACTCCCCCGTCTCCCTGGAATCATTCCCGCTGATGGCTCTGCTGCTATCGCGCGCGCATGCATACAGGCGCAGGCAGGCGCACGCACACGCACACACACACACACAAACATACACCTACACACAAATACACAAAAGCCCACACACTGTGCTGTGCCCACATGGAAATACACATGGACACACACACACTTACACAAACTGCCCCAGTCAAGATAGAATCCAAAGGCATTAATTTACCACCCTACGTGTGTGTGTGTGTGTGTGTGTGTGTGTGTGTGTGTGTGTGTGTGTGTGTGTGTGTGTGCGTGTGTATGTGTGTGTGCGTGCACGCCCGCGCGCATGCATTGGGCGTGTTCCCGATAAAGGGGGAGGGGGTGGGGGGGTAAAGGGGGGGAGAAGGAGAGAGTTTTATACTCAACTCACATAAATCATGTAGAAGAAAAATGAGCAAATGTGCAGGCTAACTCATCTTCTCTCCATCCGGAGAAAATGAAATTCACTGGAATACCTATCAAAACTGCAATCATCCAGAGATAATATCTTCTTTGGTCTATCTGCACTTTCCGATTTAATTTCCTCCATGCCCTTGACATCCAGCGATACCATTAAGATGAAGCGCATACAGTAAGGGAGTAGTTCTCACGTTTTGATATATGAGAGCCCCGCGCCTAATGTAATATCATCATTTGAAAATTAATGCAATCTTTCTTTTTGTTTGGGGGCTGTTTTTTTCTTCTTCTTCTTCGTCTTCTCCTTTTTTGGAAACACTCGAGCAGCAAGCCGTGGCAAGACGAGGGAACAAGATGGAGAGAAGTAAGGTGTTGAAGGAGACATGAGAGAAGGAGACAGACAAAAACGATATGCAAGGAAGGAGGGAAAGATGGGGGGGGGGTACTTAGGATTTTGTGGACCCCCCCCCCCCATACACACACACACACACACACACACACACGCCAGAATGACATGCAATTACGTTTGGGCCTGCCCCGAGTCAGAGGTCACTCAAATTACTCCATCTTTGAGCCGCGCCGGCGAGATGAGAGAACCCCCAGTCTCAACCTCCTCCCAGCCCCGCCCCCCCACCACATCAAATATGATGAAATCATTAGTGTAATAAGCATGGAAATCTGTTTGCACATTATCACATCCCCCCTCCTCCTCTCACCCCTTTATCTGTCCCCACTCTCTCTCTCTCTCTCTCTCTGAGCTGTTTTCACCTCTTTATCCTATACAATCATATTAGGGAGGAAGAGAGAGATAGAGAGAGAGAGAGAAATACAGAGAGAGAGAGAGAGACGGGGAGAGAGATAGACAAACTGTTTAATGAGACAATTAAAGCCTGACGATAGGGAGAGCAGTAGGACAAAGAAAAGAAGGTAGAGAGATTATATTTCATTCTCAGCTCTCACCTCTCCTCCCACCCAAAACTTTTGGTATCGTACACGAAGACTGCTCTCTGTCAACTCATCGCCATATCTAGTGACGTTGCTTCCTTCACATAGCTGTGTGTGTGTGTGTGTGTGTGTGTGTGCATGTGTGTGTGTCGTCCTGCCTACATCTGCTGGTGCCTATCTGTCAGTAGGTCAACCAGGCTAGTTGCCTCACTGAACTCTTCAACCCGCCAAGGGACACCCACACGACACCGACAGAGTCCCTAAAGAGTGTCATGTGCACAGCAGACCAGTAACACACTAAAGAGTGCCATGTGCACAGCAGACCAGTAACACACTAAAGAGTGCCATGTGCACAGCAGACCAGTAACACACTAAAGAGTGCCATGTGTACAGCAGACCAGTAACGCATCACGAGCCCTTTTGGAAGCCAACAAACACATTTCCTTATACTACATGTACAAGTGTTGTATCGCTAAGACTGGAGCATGTCTGGCTACACTTTACCTGCTTTTTGTACCCCAAAAAATGGTGAAGAATTTGCAGTCCTCCAGTCAAAATATTGACTTGGCGGGGACTGTTTGAAATCATTTTCTGTGGTAATCATATGACTCACTGAAATGACATGTAAGAATAGTACTGTATGAAGAGGGCTTTATAGTCCACTTGGGTACCAATGCTGTGAATATGGACAGGCTCAAACACTGCCAACATTAGCGCGTAGCATCAGTAGCAGGACAGTGAGAAATGAAATGATGCATTTTACTGACAGCAGATTGTCAGGTGTGGCGTTATGCTAATTCAGCTGACAGGTGTGGCGTTATGCTAATTCAGCTGACAGTGTCAACTTGAGATTCCATCAGGTAGGAGGGAATGTGTAGGTAGCAAATCTGGCTGCTGAGCAGGGTCAGTGCACTGCCTCTCTGCCTGAAGACAACATGCCTAAAGATGGATTCATTTGAGCGTTTTAAGCAGAAGCACTTAATGGCAGGCAGTGTTTAGAGATAATGATCCTGCCTCAATATGCCAGACAAGAAAGTTTCAATATGCCCACTGATCTGACAATATTCTGACAGCATTTTAAAATATCATTTCATATTGTGATGTGAACTACAGTGCTTGTTGTCGTGTGACTTCCCCAAACGAGGCAGGGGGCGTGATAACATCCTCTATGTGCTGGTCTGCAGTCAACTGAAAACACCTCCACCTTCCTCCGATAGATGTGCAGTCACCAGCCACTTCATTTCACCTGACAGCGAGGGCTTTCACCAGCAGGACGTTGCACATGTGGAGGATCATGCTATTCCCCCTCAGTTCCCCTCCCCCAGAGGAGGAGGCACTAGTGCAGTGACCAGGACTCATACCCCGCCAGCTTCACACCCACGGACACGGACGTCTGACCAAACCGGGAAGAGTGGCGCTGCTGGGAATTGAACCCGGGTCTCTACACTAGTCTCAACACCAGACCCATAAGAGTTATTACGCTGATGCACTACGTTACTGCATGCTGCAGCAGAGCTCTCGCTGGGTCTGGGACACTTTCCCTCAGAGGGCTGGTTATGGGAGGGAACTGTTCACTTGGCCAGTGATGGCTTCAGTCCTCTCCAATCAGTAACGACTTTGCGATCAGACAACACGGGAGGCGCAGCCCATTTTTCAAACCGCTCTCTCATCGGTGCTACGACCTGTCACTCATTCAATTTCAACCCGCCTTCAAAACCAGCAGTGGCCGTGAACTGGCACAGACTCACTTATGTGTATGCGGAGCGCAGCGATTCAACGTAATATTTGAGTGTGGAGTGCTACACTACCCAGACACCCCATGGCTATAAAATCCTCAAGTTAACACATTCACTGCCAGCCGTTTTTTTTTTACTGTAGGTAGGTTCTGCCAGAGGGTTTTTTTGAGGATTCTGGCTCATCTTTCAAGACCCGAGGATTCTTTTCTGCTAAGATTTTGTGAACACACAATATCTCAAAAGAACTAATAGAATGTGTGCTTTCTCTGTCTAAAAGAGTTAGTTTGTAGAGTTAGTAGTTATGTAAGCATTAGCAGTTGAATACAGCATGGTTTCAGCGTCTGGAAAATTATTCTGAGATAAACGGCTTTTTGTGAAATTCGATAGAACAGTCACTTTAACCATTCATTTTTGGCATCAGTAAGACGTCAGACATCTAAACAATAGTTTTGAACAGTAATTTCCTCCATAACAGCAGGAAACACCCCTCTGCTTCAAACTCCTCCCTCCGTGTGTGTTCTTCTTGGCTGCAGCGGGCATGTCACAAGCTCGTTGCTGCTGCTGCTGTAACCTCGCGTCACCAGGCTCACTGCTTCTGCTGCTGCTGCCTGTCTGCTGGCGGCCGCTCGGCAAGTCTGGATATGGGCTCGCTCGTTTCTTGTGATTTCGGTTGAGAGCTTTGATGAAGCTTTTGCGATTCTGGTCTTATTTATGCTGCGTGTTTCAAAGTGTGTTCCACCCGTAATCTATTATGCAAATTTGCAATCCCGCACCGCCAGCAATCAGCGCGAAAACGAAAGCGTTTTCGCCCATCCATTTTCATGAGAATGGCTTCCTCAGACTGCTTTTTGCTTGCCTTCCTCTAGTCTGGGAGAGCACTGTCGCCACTTAGTGGGTCCGTGGAATGGGTTGTACACGTTCGCTGGCTTCAATATTTTTATAGGAGACGTGGGGAGCGTTGATCCACGTCCCACCGTCAAAAAAAAAAAAAAAAAATTTAAGCCGAGATATCTCGTCATTGGCAGTGAACCGTTGGATTCTGTAAGCCGAGATATCTCGTCAATGGCAGTGAACGTGTTAAAAACATCTTTTTACAAAATGCCACCAATCAACCACCAACACAAAAACACAAGACAAAGCCAATTTCCCAGTAATTTCAGTTTGCCCTGAAACATGACCCCAACCCACCCTGTAACCCTTGAATGACCTGTAATACCTCCACCATGTCCTGCTCAGCCTCCCATCTCCAGACACAGCTCTCTCCCCCCCTCCCTCTCTCTCTCTCTCCCCCAGCCCTCCCCAGGCAGGGTGCATGCTCCAGCTGCTGATTGAGCCAGTAATCCTGATGGGGCTGATTCTTCATGTATCGACTGATCTGCTGGCTCTCTTCTACTCCGCTTTCAGCGCCCATGCATCTGGACTGATTAGCTGCTGGAGGCCACCTCTTTCTCTATCGCTCCCTTTCCCCCGGGGCGAGGAATCCTCATACTCAAACTTACTGTCTGTGTATGTGTGTGTGTGTGTGTGTGTGTGTGTGTGTGTGTGTGTGTGTGTGGGCGCGCGCGTCTGTGTGTGCATCTGCAAAAGCAGAAACTAAGGCAGAGCACTGGGAGCAATTAACTTCAGTCCTCTCTTCATTCCTACTGATCACGCTCATTCAATCAGTGGAAATAAGCAAACAAAACGTGAACAATAAAACAAACCTCACACCACATAAGTCTTAATTGCCCAACTAATTATTGCATGAGCCACTCACTCATACGGTTAACTTGACAGGGGGAGGCAAACGTTAGTGTTCATCATGAGGAATCAAGCGCCAGAGTAATTTGAACAGAGGCTTGAATGTCCCAACAGTAAAAAAAATAAATAAATAAAAAATTAAATAAAAATATTTTTGTATTTTGTTTGTGTTATGGGTAAACAACAGTTACTGACTTCAAGAGTCTAGGATTGATAATTAAACAGATAAGCAAATAAACAGTGTGTAAAAATAACTAAAATAAAGAAATAAAAGAATACCCAAACAAAAGGTGATTGATTGAGAGAGAGCAGCTTTGAGGGTGCTGGCTGTGCAGGAATGGCTTTGGGACACCATGATGAGTGTGGCGATGGTTGATGCAGTGAAGCACTACTCTTAACTGTAGTACATCAAGAGAGTCATAAATGCCTGTTTGGGGTGGGTGTGTGTGTGTGGGGGGGGGGGGTATTTACAGGGATGTGTGTGTGTACATGAGCTACAGGGGTAACAACATTTCCAACATAACCACCCCCCCCAGAGGGAGACAAGCTTCATTATTTACTGTTCTCTGTCCCGAATCGTAATCAGAGTCTTCCACTCCCCAGGCAGCTGACGACTGGGGTGCAATCTCCCCATAAGCATAAACACACCCATAAATTCACACACTCAATATTCAGCTATTCAAATTCCACAAGACATATATATACGGAAATGCATCGGTAAACATACACATCCGTGTGTGCGTGTGTGTGTGTGTGTGTGTGTGTGTGTGCGTGTGTGTGTGCGTGTGGGTGTGTGTGTATGTGTGTGTGTGTGCACGTGTGTGTGTGTGTGTACTGTAAGCCTGTTGTCTGTTTAAAAGCTGAGCTATCCTGAGGAGTCTAAAGACACGGCAGTTACAGTATTAGAAATAAAACGCCTTGTAACCTATAGGTCCACTAGTGCAACAAACTATACAAAACACAAGGGGTGGGAATCACCACATGATTGCGATATTGATTATTGCAGTATTGTGATATACTGCGATTCCCCGCTGCAAATTATGTCCCCAAAGGAAAACTTCACCATCTGTTTTTATCTAAGATAAAGTTTCCAGTCTGTTCATCTCACTTCAATAATTTTTTATTGCAGCAACGTTGTCATTGGTCAAGTAGACAGGCTGACCAACACTGTCAGAAAAACCTGGCAATTTATATAATAAAATATCGCGATACTTGGCATTCGTGCGATACGATATATTGCCACACAAAATATTGCGATATACGGGCTGCATTATCCAAGAAACCTGATATTAGTACAAATAAACTCACACATACCAATCCCTGTGAGGATTAGTAGACTACTGTACTACTGTATAACCTAGCTGACTATGAAATGAGAATGTCACACGCACGCACGCACGCACGCACGCACGCACACGCACACACACGCACGCACACACACACACACACACACACACACACACACACACACACACGCACAGTAATTCAAGGTGACTTTAGCCAGATATCTTTGTAAGAAGTGTGAGAACATGATAAACAGTGCACTCATTTGTGACTGACTTCTGTATGATGCTACAAAATAAGAGTAACGGCAGAGCTATTCTAGATGTATGTTGGCCTGGTGTCACACATATCTTATGTAAATTAGATGCGTACTATGCATACCGAACCGTTTAGGTACGAGGCTTTGCATGTAGGTTCAATACGCATTGCAAACCGAACAAATCTTTCACTGCTGAACTGTGACAAGTCTTCGACAAGCATATCATAGTAAACTAAAACTGAGACAAAAAAGACAAAGGGTAAACCAAAAAAAACATTGTTGTAAATTGAAAAATAATAACTAGCCTGTGAAAATGAAATAAATACGTAAAATAAAAAAATAAAAGAAATTCCTATTTTTTTGCTGTATCGAAAACATCAAACCGTGTCACCACTTTGTTGGATCGAACTGAACCATGAATTTTGTGAACAGTTACTTCCCTGATGTAACTTCTATCTCACCTGGAGAAGAGCCATCTCAACATGAGACACACGGCCTACCTAATGTTGGCCCAGATGTCAATGCCAATACACGTATTGATTAATGCTGTTTATGCATGTAATCTTCTCCTGAATTATTCACACCGCCTTTTATGGAGTAGTACATCAACCACCCCCCTGGCCCCTCACATCCACATCATCTCCACACCCACAAACACCTGAGCCCACCCCTCTAACTCACCTGTCCTCCTAACCACTCAAAGCACGGAAAGTCTTTAGATTAAGAAGAATCCAGAGGAATTATGAACGCGTCGTCGCGCGCTGCTACTCCAGTTTCCATGTGCACACAAGCGAGTCAAGCACGGACACAAAACCACCACTCCTCTCCAAGTCCCTTCCCACTAACTCCAAACCACAGAACACAGTCAATAAATAAATAAAAGGAACGTTATGGAACATTTTCGCGGCTGAATTTGAGGCTGCTCGAAAAATCTGAGGTCATCTGATCTGGGAGTTACTGAGAAACGTTTGAATCTCGGGGTCGGTCATTTTGTGTGGCATATTCAGGGTCATTTACGTAGTAGCGCGTTGGGGGCGGGGCGGGGCGGGGAGCGGGGGTCATTTGCGTAGGGTGCTGGGAACAGCGCTTTAGTATGCAGGGAGGAGAGGGAGGGGAGGCCATGTGACATCCACAGAGAGCCGGGACCCTCGCTGACCCCTGTCTATAATTCATCCCCTGGAATACGGGGCACCTGGAACCTGGGTTCCTCCCCACCCAAAAAGAGGAGAGAGAACCTTTTCACTTTGTTGCACGGCCCTCTGACCCCGGATTAAAGCTCGGAGCAGGAGAAACCCTGCAAATGTTGGCCATTAAATTTTCACTCTGTCCCAGGAGAGGGTCCCCGGAAAGACCCGGAATTCATGGATGGGAGCGGACTGAGGAGGAGCGGCCCCATGCTGAGAGGAGGAAGAGACAGGGGGGGAGACGGAGGGTGTGTAGTGTGGAGGGAGACAGTGTGCAGGTGTGTGTGTGTGTGTGTGTGTGTGTGTGCGAGGACAATCTCCACGTCGTCTTCACGTACGCAAACAAACATGCATGCCGCGCACACGTCAAACACTAGGGCTGGGTAAAAAAACAACAACAACGATATATTGATAACGAATCGATATTCATTTGAAGGAGCTGATATCGATTCCTAAATCCCAACATCGATCTTTTAATATCATGCCTTTTCACGTCGTGGACGGTGCTTGAAGCTTTAACGCGGTTAGACTTAGTGTCACGAGAACTCGTCAACATCTGTAAAATATTCATGTTTGTAATAATGCACCAGTTTAGAGGGTTCCTTCCTTGTTCAATTTACAGCATTAGTTCTTTGAGAATCTCTTTCATATCCAAGCAAAATGGATATTGTAACTCAAATATCGATATTGAATCTTATCGAATCATGAAATCAGCGGCGATACCCAGCGCTACTTCAAATACTTCATCGACACAGGAAAAAAAGAATTCAAAACACGGCTACCAGAAAATGTGGGAGTGTGGAAGGGACAACGTGCGCGCGCGTGCGTTTGTGTATGCGTGCATGTGTCTGACTGTGTGTGTGTGTGTGTGTGTGTGTGTCCGGGCAGAATTGGGGACAAATGAAACAGTGATATGAAAGCCTGACCAGGCCCTCGGGGAGACACCACCCTCCCTCTATCCCCATCTTCTCTTTTCTCTCTCCCTCCATCTCCCTCTCTGC
>NC_139642.1:28689919-28702419 GCF_964638095.1 Poromitra crassiceps
CCTGCCCTCCCCTCCCCGGTACCAGCCCCTCCTCCCCTCCCCTCCCCTCCCCTCCCCTGCCCTCCCCGGTACCAGCCCACCTCCCGACTCGCCCCCTCCCAAACCCCTGTGCTCCTGCTAGCAGACAATTAATTACAGAGCCAGCGCCAGATGAGTTGTCATTTGTGGTCAAGTTTCTAATAATTGCATTAGGTCTTCAGGTTCTTCTGAAGCGCCCTCCCCTCCCCTCCCCTCCCCTCCCCGCCCCCTCTCTCTTTTTCTTTCTCTTCCTCTCTTCACCCCCCCCCCCCCCCCCCTTTGACACGGCGGAGATGAATATCTTTAGTCAGTCAATGGAGGCGACAGAGGGACTTAAAATGCAGAGGCAGTCATTTGATTTCCAGCTAACAGAGCTGCCCATTAGCCCAGCACTCATCAGCCATGCATTACCTCTCAGGCCTGCTGTCCTGTGTGTGTGTGTGTGTGTGTGTGTGTGTGTGTGTGTGTGTGTGTGTGTGTGTGTGTGTGTGTGCGCGCGCGCGCGCGTGCGCGTGTGTGTGTGTGTGTGTGTGTGTGTGTGTGTGTGAGGCTTAACCCTTTCACTGCCCACTGCTGCCAAGCTTCCGTCCTGTAGCTTAGCCGTTAGCTTCAATCTACTGGGCATATTAACCCATTTAACTGGCAACTAGTCAAGTCAAGTTTATTTGTATAGCACATTTCATACACAGATGCAGTTCAAAGCATAGATATATATAAAGGCTAGATGGCTTAAGGCGGAGTCACCAGCGTCGTTGAACGGCCGCCATCTTGCCACGGTGTACGTTCTATGGTAGCTGTTGGAGGGTGAGTGACCTGCCAAAAACACTAAAAACACTATTTTTTTGATGGGCTCCAAATTACACCAAAATTAAACCGAAGCATCTATGTCATGAGAGGGATTCAGGCACAAAGTTTCATGCAGTTTCATCCATTTTCCTAGGAGTTATGATTGCTGACAACAGATAATACTAACCCAACAACAGATGCTCATAACTCCTAAGAAAATGGATGAAACTGCATGAAACTAGGTGCGTGAATTCATCTCATGATGATGATGCTTCGGTTTAAGTTTGGTGTAATTTGGAGCCAAAAATAATAATAAAATGTTAGCGTTTTTTTAACCCATAGATATACAGTATATAAAGCTGAGCTCCCCGTGGCAAGATGGCCGCCATGCGACGACATTGCTCTCCATTGGCCGGCAGCGCGGGTAAGCTATCTAGCCTTTATATATATCTATGGTTCAAAGTGCTTCACATAAAATGGATGACATAAGAAAAATTAAAAAAAAAAAGATAAAATAGACATTTCATAACAGCTTTGTCTTTATACTGTAGTTTGGACACCAAGCATACCCTCTACTGGTACCTTGCGTCTTCTGTTGCCCTTACATGCCACAGCATTGGGTTTGCATAAAATCAGATAAGAGGCAATTCAAAGTGCTTCACATAAGATGGTCGACACAAGAAAAGAAGAGAATAAAAGAAGAGGATAAAATAAACATTTAAGAGCATCACAACAGAGTAGTTGCAAAAATAGTTAAAAACTTACAGAGAAATAAAACGAATTTTCAATCTGTCAGCAGTTAAAAGCGATGGTAAACATAAAAGTTTTAGTCTATTTTTAAAAGTAAGTAAAGTTGGGGCAAATCTGATGTCTTCAGGCAGATTGTTCCAGCTAGCAGAAGCATAGTGGGTGAAGTGGCTTTCCCATGATTTGATTTAATCCTAGGGACAGTTAGTAAGCTGGACCCTGCTGACCTGAGAGCAGGGATTGCGTTAGCCGGCAATTGCCGGCTTTTAGCCGGTATGTGTTGCCGTGGGCCGGCAAATTAAAAGGTCACCGGGTCAAGTGGCCAGCTGAAAATACGCCAGATAAATAAATTCCTTATATAAAATAGCCTAATATTGTGTGGCCTATAACCTAAGTGATGTTGCCAATAAGCTACGACTTAAATAGAGATTTATTACATCATATGTTTTCCGCCCCCTGTATGTTGAGTGTTTGTGAAAAAGAAAAATATAGCAGACGCTTTCTTTACTGTAGAGCGCCGTTTAAAAGCCGCACAAGCAGCATCAGTCCCGCCGGCCAGCGCTGGACCCGCTGTGAGGAAACACACAGGAGGAAACCGAAATGTCAAAACAGACATCCCTTGCTAGGCCAGTCCTTTTTTTAATCGAGATCATGAACAAGTAGCCTACTTCAGCCGAGGCCAGCAAGACGGCAGGGAATAAACAGAAGCGTGCCTGCCGCCGTCAAAAGCGACCCGACGTAGGCTGTCAATTTAGCGGAGGTAAAAAGCCTTTTTACCTACGTCGGCCGAATCAATCAATCAATCAATGGCTCGTGCTTGTTGCCCGACGCTGGTATGATGAGGAGATGAATCAAAATGCTTACCACAAATAAAGACACATGGGAGCCGAGAACGAGTGCAGGAGAGCTGACGCAGGTGCCGCCAGGTGTGGGAGAGATAAGGTGCGTAGCCTATTGCTGGAGATTCAAGTTGTGCGCTGTCTGCACTCTGCACTGAGCACTGACACTGTTGCACTTATTACTTTTAGCTAACGCTACGTTGTTTTTTCATCAAGGCAATGTCCAGAAGATATGGGTTCATGAGTGTCTGCAAATGCAGATAGATAGGCTATAGATAGGAGCATGCATGCATCTTGTCTGTTTCAATAACGAAAGCGTCCTTACCGAGAACGACGTGCTGACCAATTCAATATTCTTGCTGCGAAATCGGCCTCTTAATGACAACACTGGAATAAATATGATCGACTATAGAGGCTATAAAGAATAGACTATAGAGAAATAAATTGATTCGTTTATTTAGGAAACAATTATTTTATAACTTCCTTTTTTTAATAGTGGCCGGTAAATATTCGATAGGGCCGGAATTTTGGAACGTTACCGGCTGCACTGGCCGTCTGGGAAAATGTCTAGCGGAATCACTGCCTGAGAGGTCTAGACGGTTCATAGCATGGGAGCAATTCAGCGATGTATTTTGGGCCTAGGCCGTTAAGTGATTTGTAGACTAGTAACAGTATTTTAAAATCTATTCTATGACACACTGGCAACCAGTGTAAGGACTTAAGAACTGGAGTAATATGATCAGCTTTCTTAGTCTTTGTTAGAACTCTAGCGGCAGCATTCTGAATGAGCTGAAGTTGCCTAAGTTCTTTTTTGGAGAGACCAGAGAAAAGGCTATTACAGTAGTCTAACCTACTGTAGATGAAGGTGTGAATTATTTTTTCTAGATCCTGTCTGGACATGTAGCCCCTAATTCTTGCTATATTTTTAAGATGATAGAAAGCTGATTTTCTGATTGACTTAATGTGGGAGTTGAAATTGAGGTGTGAGTTTAACCAGTTAACTGGCCTCTACTAGGAGGGACAGTTAAGGAACTCTGGTGAAATATCACTCAATATAAAACAATTCAGATGAGAAGACACCAGCAGTTCAAAAGAGCAACAAGCCAAGACATAGAGGACAGCTTTCAGGCAGGTGAAAAGGCTGGTGGCGTCTTCGTGGACCTCACAGCTGTGTACAACACTGTCTGGCTGCATGGACTACGCATGAAGTTTCTGGAGACCATCCCAGACAAGCACATAGTGACCTTCATAATGGAGATGCTGAGCAAGCGCAGCTTTCGGCTACAAACCAGCAACGGCCAATGCAGCAGGGTGAGAAAACTCAAGAACGGCGTCCGACAAGGCTCAGTGCTGGCTGTTCAACATCCACATCCATGACCTCCAGGAGAAGGCCTCTCTGAAGACATGAACATCCTCTCTTCGTACCTGAAGAACTGGCGTCTCAAGCTCAGCCTCGGTAAGACATCATCGATGTTCCACCTCAACAACAGGTGAGATGAACACCATGGTGGACATCACCCAGGTACAGTTCCAGTGCATCCCCACGTGAAGCTCGACAGAACACTAAGGTTCAAACACCACCTGGAAGGTGCCATGGCAAAGATAACCGCCCGTGCTGCGCTGATACACCGTCTTGCCAGCACCACATGGAGAGCCACGACAAAGACACTGCGCATCTCCACCGAGGCCCTGGTGTCCTCTGCACCGAGTACTGCGCTTTGGTCTGGTGCTGTAGTGCCCACGCCAAGAAGCTGCATGTTGCCCTCAACAGCGCCCTGCGGACTGTCTCCAGATGCCTAGGAGCTACTCCGGTAAACCATCTGCCCGTCCTCGCTCGTATCGCCCCGGCCGATGTCCGACAAGAAGCAGCCACACTGGCTCTCTCTCGAAAGGCACAGAGCAGTGAATCCCACCTCCTCCAAAAGATCGTTACAGAGACGCCATGACGTGCACGCCTCAAGTCCCGGCACCCCTTTGCCAGACACGCCACAAGATGCTCCGCACAGCACCAACTGACACCTCCAAGGCTGCCTGGGTCAGGACGAGATGGAGGGACCAGTGGAAATCAGCAGAACCAGACAGCAGCGCTACATCAAGGACCACAAGGATGTTCCTGGTCAGGACCTGCCTCGAAAGCAATGGACAACCCTCAACCGTTTGAGGACCGGCGTCAGATGCTACGGTCTAGCAATGCAGAGCTGGGCGGACAGTGCTTCCTGCAAGTGCGGGGACGCGATACAGACTATGTATTATATTCTTATCTATATCCTATTCTTTACTGCTACAATGACGCAATTTCCCCACTTATCGTATACACTGAATAATTAGTTTGCTGCCTATATAGGCACAAACCTTACTCAATTTCTCAATGTTCGGTCACCGCCATCATGCAACACAGTAGTGGAGTGTTTCTATATGCATTTCTTATGTTGTTAAAAAGCCTTACATTCTCAAAGTGAGTTGTGTAGGATCACATGAGGAGAGTTGAGTGAGTAGAAAGGTGCTGAAAAGACCTGGTGGCCTTCAGCAGCTTCTTAGCCCTCCACCTGAGACCAGTCACAGATCAAGAGAAGAGGAGAGAAGAGGAGCAGCAAAAGGAAGAGGGGACATTGCTGCGCTGTGAAAAAGACATCACTCTGAAGTGTGTGTGTGCGTGTGTGTGTGTGCGTGTGTGTGTGTGTGTGTGTGTGTGTGTGTGTGTGTGTGTGTGTGTGTGTGTGTGTGTGTACACGCGCCCGTTTCTCCACGCTTGCATGCCTTGTCAAGCGTGTCATTGAGCATTCATATTTTGTTTGACTGCTGATAGAATGACAGGCATATTAAAGAGTCACCGTGATGGGGAGGCCTATCCAGCCAAAGCATGCGTACTCTCTCACACACACACACACAGCCAGTCACTCACACACACACACACACACACACACGTGCACAGCATAAACCACAATGTACTAATACACAGTCCACATCAGTGACATCTGCCTGTTTAACTAATAGAAGGTAAAAGCCTGATATTAAGCAGTCGAGGGAGGGGGAGACACACACACACATGCACACACACACACACACACACACACACACACACACACACACACACACACACACACACACACACAAGCATAATAAAGCAGGCAGCTTGGCTTTCCCCCAGGCCTGATTGCCATCTCCATAGCTCCTTTTTAACAGGGCTGCCAATTGAAATTGAAATTGTATTCTTGTGTGTGTACTATCAGAGCTACCTCTCAGGCTGTTATACAGCCAAGAGGTGGGTTACACACACACACACACACACACACACACACACACAGTCACAGTCACACACACAGTCACACACTTTCTCTCAGCAAGGGATAATGCAGGGGTAAGTCAGGGGCTGTCACTCTTCCATACAGAACACAGCAGAGGGAACAAAATACAGACTTGCCCTCATATGCTTTCCATATAATTGGGCACACACACACACACACACACACACACACACACACACACACACTGTGGAGGGGGCTCGACTTTAGCATAATCCCAAAATGGTCGAGAAAAGCAGTCCATTAAAAGTGGGGCTAACAAATCCAGCACTTGATGTTTCTCAGAGGAGGGTTAAGAGCACTCAATAAAAGTGTCCCAAAAGGAGGAATGAGAAAGAAGAGGTGGATTTATGCTTGGCCTCTCTGCCACACCACCACCTCTCCATGTGACACACACACACACACACACACACACACGTGACACACACACACACACACACACACACACGTGACACACACACACACACACACACACACACACACACACACACACACACACACACACACCTGTTCATATCTGGACCATATCTGGCACATGGACAACACACACGTGCAAGCACACACACACACTCAAACACACATAAAACATCGTAGAAGAAGAGTGTCTCCTCACAAACTCCCTGCGTCTCCCTCCTCCCAGCCTATCCACAGAAACTCTGCGGCGGAGGGGCCTCAGTGTGAAAGAACAGTGCCTTCTTTCTGACTGTGTAGCATAGAGGGGAGGCGGCACAAAGACAGAGAAAGAAACACGCAAAAGGGAGACACGCAGAGCAATCAATGTCCCCGCGGTTTCCTCAACAGCCGGCTGTCCTTTTCATACCTCCCAATTAGAAGCTTTCCTAATCAGAGAGACACCTCTCCGTTTATTGAGACGGAGACAATGACGTCCCCACCCAGCAGCACGTCCTGCCCGCTCCACAACGCTGTGGAGTGCAGCAGTGCTGCTACACAAAGAAGACAGCACTACTGGGCTCTATAGTCAGAGCAGCAGCAGCAGCAGCAGCAGGGCCGGGTGTGTGTGTGTCTGTGTTACAATCACATGTGGAAATCTTTTGGCTCTCCTCCTCGCAGGCCCCAGCAAAAGTGATGGGGAACAATGGCGGCCCGGCACAGCATCTGTCATGGCACAATATAAAAAAGATGATCTTGGCACCGAATGGACAAAAAGAGAAAGAGGAGGAGAGAGAGAGGGAGGAAGATGGAGGGGGGAGGAGGAGGAGGAGGGGGGGACAGGGAGGGCCGGGCGAGAGGTAATTCATTTGCAAATCAGGCCCTGGCGCTCAGGTCTATTTCAAGCTGCCAGCGAGTGCCAGGAGTTAACAAGGTAATCACTTTCAATCCTGCCCTTCAATTGTACATCACACCCTCATCCAGAGAATAGCCCGGCCTTTCTATAGGGGCACAGGGGGAAATAGCAATCTGGCTGCCGGCTGGCTGCACACAACACACACACACACACAACACACACACACACACACACACACACACACACACACACACACACAACACACACACACCTGAAAACACATGCACCCATGCCTTTTGCAAACACACCCCGCCCGCACGTGCCGTGCACACGCAGTTTATTAAAAGCCAGCAGGCATTTGGAGACGTATCAACAAGCAGCCATACCTGGTGACATAACACCTAATGAGAAATGTGGATTTATCGTGCATCTTTCTCTCTGTTCATCCTGCTGTCAATCAGTCTCCATACATTCCTACATCAAACACAGCATGTCTCACTCTGCTGTTCGGACTCTCACTCAACTTATGCATCTCAGCACCATGTTTTGCTATTGTCAAAATGACCCTGATTAGCCCAATGCAGGGACATAAGAGCCAGGAGGCGGAATGCATCACTTGTGTGGGGGCGAAATGAGTTGTTGCCCTGTCTGACTTGATAATTACTTACTTAGTAATTAAATGAATTAGCGCTAATCTTCTCCAAAATACACACCGTTGATCCAAACAAATGTGTTAGTAAAAAGAGGGGGGGGGGGAGCAAAGTGGAAGAAGGGAAATGCTATTGGGAACCTAAGAATGGTACATGCAGAATGGCAGAGAGAGAAAAGAAGCAAGCTAAACCTGTTCTAATCCTCTCTCTCTCTCTCTCTCTCTCTCTCTCTCTCTCACTCTCTCTCTTTAGCCTGTGTCAGCTGTAGCCGGCTGGCCGAGTGGCAGCTAGCCCCCGTTAGTCCCTCATCTGCATAATCAATATGACAACCTTATTTTTCTGATGCAAACAGGATTTTGCTGCTGAGGTGTGTGTGTGTTCGTGCATGTGTGTTCGTGCATGTGTGTCTGTGTCTGTGTGTGTGTGTGTGTGTGTGTGTGTGTGTGTGTGTGTGTGTGTGTGTGTGTGTGTGTGTGTGTGTGTGTGTGTGTGCCCAGAGTGTGCTTCTGGCCAGCCTCAGTCATGGGCCTCTTTAGGCTTAATTAGATTAGGTGTGATTATCCCAGCTCTGCCTTACAAGTGTACAGGCGGGATAAAGTGAGCACAAAGGCCGGCCTGTCACAGGGCCTGGGCTGTGACAGGCCAGGCCCTGTGACAGCCCAGGCCCTGTGACAGCCCAGGCCCTGGGCTGTCACAGGGCCTGGGCTGTGACAGGGCCTAGGTTGTCACAGGGCCTGGGTTGTCCCAGACCCTGGGCTGTCACAGGGCCTGGGCTGTGACAGGGCCTGGGCTGTGACAGGGCCTGGGCTGTGACAGGCCAGGCCCTGGGACAGCCCAGGCCCTGTGACAGCCCAGGCCCTGGGCTGTGACAGGGCCTGGGCTGTGACAGGGCCTGGGCTGTGACAGGGCCTAGGTTGTCACAGGGCCTGGGTTGTCCCAGACCCTGGGCTGTCACAGGGCCTGGGCTGTGACAGGGCCTGGGCTGTCCCAGGGCCTGTCACAGCCCAGGGCCTGGGCTGTCCCAGGGCCTGGTCTGCAGGTTATCAGGGCCCAGGGAGACACACATGGTCTACATTGTTATTCATATCATCTACACTGTGTTTTGGCCGAGGCCTGTCTCACTGCTTCTCCTGCGTCCCCCCTGCCGTCCCCCCGGTGTCAAACCGGCGTAATCACAGGCCAGGCTAAGTCTCTCTTTCTCTTCTCTTTCTGTCTGTCCGTCACAACACAAAACAACATGGCCCCGAGCACTGTGCAGTCTGGCCTACTGGGAGAGATGTCAGGTGTGTGTGTGTGTGTGTGTGTGTGTGTGTGTGTGTGTGTGTGTGTGTGTGTGTGTGTGTGTGTGTGTGTGTGCGTACGTGCGTGCGTGCGTGCGTGTGTGTGTGCGCGCGTGCGCGTGCGCGCGCATACGTGCGTGTCGTGTAGGCGTCACAGAAAAGTGGTACAAAGAAAAGTGAACCCGAGGCTCACACTACAGTAATGCCAATGGGAAAGAATACACAAACATAGAGACAGAGACAGACAGCAGGGATGCAAACTCATGCAGAGTGACAAAGGTGACAGATATGAAGAAGCAGACACAAAACCACTCAGAAATCCTTCACCTAAGTATCCCATTTTGGAATCAAAAAGATAAGACAGTCACCTACAGGTAAAGGTAAGTCTACAGAGCCCTGGTTCAGCCCCCCTCCTCTGCTTGTCACACCATTGAATCGCACCATTCAGACCTCTATTTAGCCTCTCACAGGAAGTCCTAGATTAGAGCAGCTTAATGCAGATAGCGCCCCCTAGGTCTTGAGGGAGGTATTACAACAACTTCTAAATTCTCTCCACACCTGTGACATGCACATGCGCGTGCATTTATGTTATGTTCAGGAAGGAGGAGTGGCGTTGCTAATATAGCTCACGTCTGTTGACACATAGCATATAGTTTCGTTCATGATTCTGCTCTGCCACCCAACTCAACACTAACTGCATTCATAAACACTGTGTAAAGACGGGCACGCACACTCAGCATAACTGTGACGTATGTATACTCGCAAAAATGTGTGTATGCACAAGTGCCATAACACGGCTCTGACAGCATTACTCATTTTGATTCATTTGTGTTTGAAGCTTTAACTGGATGATTTGCTGCTCTGTTTTATCTGGTGAAATACTCCACCTTTTCTCCTCAAAACTATTTACACTTAAAAGCTCTGCGGGGACAAACTTCTGAGGTGCGTCTACTGTAGACCGGTGAGTGTGTGTAAGAGAATTATTTTAGGTTTCAGCCCCTTGATTAGACAGCAGAGTGCACGACATATTTATTTATTTACACAACTGTACATACTTTTCCATGCGGTCAGAGCTGGGCAAGGGAAAAGGCAGAGAAGCAGAGAGACAGAGCAGCAGCAGCAGGGGCAAATGGGAAGAAAAGGGGGGGGGGAATAAGAGAAAGAGTGAAAGAAAGTAAGACATTAAGAGGAAAAGAAGAGAGACAGAAAGCAAAGACGGTAAGAAAGGTGCAAGACCGTTTCTGACTGAACGAGACGAAGGCAAAAAAATAAGAATGTGAGAGACAAAAAGGAAACGGGACAGGTAGGGCTGCAATTAACAATTATTTTCATTATTGATTCACTATTTTCTCGGCTGATCGATTGGTAGTTTGGTCTGTAAAATGTTACAAAAGCCCAGGATGATGTCCTCAAATGTCTTCTTTTGTCCTGACCCAAAGAGAATCACGTCACTGTCACAGAAGACTAAAGAATCCAGAAAATATTCACAGTTAAGAAGCTGGAACGAGATCATTTTAGTATATATATTCTTTTAATCACTCTAAAAACTATGAATACATTAATAAAGAATAGTTGGTGACTACAAATTTTCTCACGATCGACTAATCAATTAATTGACTCTTGATTGTAGCTCTAAAGACAGCAGCTGTAAAGACAGGGACATGACAGGTAAGTAAGCAGGCATGTGAGGCATGTGTCTTCTAACCTGCACAGCCTGAATGTCCCAAACCTTCGCTGGCAGCACTAAAACACATCAAAAGTGATAAGATATAAGGACAGATCGGCATCGGCGTGATATTCTGCCAGACGTCACTCTGTCTCTGCGCACATTAAGCTGTTCTGCCGCACGCAAATAGGATTTCATATGTCCTACTGTCACGCAGTGGGCAACGCATGGAGTCTGCGGCACTTGTGTGTGCGTGTGCATGTCTGTGTGTGTGTGTGTGTGTGTGTGTGTGTGTGTGTGTGTGCAAGAGAGAAAGAGAGAGAAGCTAACCACAGAGAGAGAACCACAGGGACTGGGCTGACAAGAGAGTGGAGGAGAGCAAGAGATTAGTCCAGATGACTTAAAAATCGACCCAGACCTCCTACAAAAAAGAAAGGGAAGAAATTGGGTAGGAGGGAGGGGCAGCGAGAGAGGAGAGGAGAGGAGAAGAGAAGAGAGGAGAAGAGAGGAGAGGAGAGGAGAGGAGAGGAGAGGAGAGGAGAGGAGAGGAGAGGAGAGGAGAGGAGAGGAGAGGAGAGGAGGGAGGCTTCATAACTTCCTGTGCTTGCTTCGTGCTGAATATGAGGCGCGTGAGACAGGCAGCTCTGTCACTGACACGACAATAAGCTAAAGTACTCCCGAGCCTTCAGTCTTCACCATCAAACACACACACACACACACACACACACACACACACACACACACACGCACACGCCTGTGTGATTGGTAAGGGAACTCATAACTCATGTGTTTCAGCTTATGGCTCATTTCTGTGCGAGAGGAAAAACAGTATGACTTTAAAAATGGCTGTCTATTAGAAACCTCCAGTGACTGAGGAGGAGGGGGATTATTTCCACGACGACGCTCCTCTCAGCCAATATTCACTTCCACTACAGAGCCATGGTGCTCGGGTCTGCATGGGACCAGATCACTTCCACTACAGAGCCATGGTGCTCGGGTCTGCATGGGACCAGATCACTTCCACTACAGAGCCGTGGTGCTCAGGTCTGCATGGGACCAGATCACTTCCACTACAGAGCCGTGGTGCTCAGTTCTGCATGGGACCAGATCACTTCCACTACAGAGCCGTGGTGCTCGGGTCTGCATGGGACCAGATCACTTCCACTACAGAGCCATGGTGCTTGGGTCTGCATGGGACCAGATCACTTCCACTACAGAGCCGTGGTGCTCGGGTCTGCATGGGACCAGATCACTTCCACTACAGAGCCATGGTGCTCGGGTCTGCATGGGACCAGATCACTTCCACTACAGAGCCGTGGTGCTCAGGTCTGCATGGGACCAGATCACTTCCACTACAGAGCCGTGGTGCTCGGGTCTGCATGGGACCAGATCACTTCCACTACAGAGCCGTGGTGCTCAGGTCTGCATGGGACCAGATCACTTCCACTACAGAGCCGTGGTGCTCGGGTCTGCATGGGACCAGATCACTTCCACTACAGAGCCGTGGTGCTCGGGTCTGCATGGGACCAGAGCAACCTAGTAAGAGAGTGGCGTCAGCGAGGAGGTCCAAAATGCGTGCCTCAGTAGCAGCAGTAGTAACTCTTGAGAGTAAAACAAAGTGGTAAATTGGAGTGAATGGAGATGTCGCGACTCTTCTACATAAACAGCTCTGGGTTTTTAGCCAGTCTGAAGGAGGCATTCTGCTAATGATCAAGGCCATTAGCCCAGAGCTACAGGGCTGTATTTCTGTCTTGGAGCAGCAGAGGTCAATTGCATGAGGAAAGGTGCTCTCTCCTCCTCCTCCTCCTCTCTCTCTCTCCCCCCTTTCTTTCTTTCTTTCTGTCTCTCCCTCCTCTCTGTCTGCTCTCTCCTCCTAAACAGGGCGTCTCTCTCTCACATGGAGTCTCACTGGCAGCCTCTCTCATAAAGCCTTCAGTCAACACCTTGCCTTGCCCCTTGGTGCAGA
>NC_139642.1:28707419-28757419 GCF_964638095.1 Poromitra crassiceps
TATTAATCGTGATCACGATTTTGGCTTCCCACAATCATGAAAACAAGAAAATCGAAAATTGAGATAAAATCAATGTTGCTCTCGTTTTGTCTTGTGTTGTAAATCCAGTGCACCCGTTTCCCTCGCTGTGGTTTCAGCTCAAGTCAATATATATATATATATATATATATATATATATATATATATATATATATATATATATATATATATATATATATATTTTTAGCACATATTCAAACATACAAAAATACTGATAGTTATCAACAAGAAAAGAAATGTGCAAAGTAGAGGCAGGACACCCGCAAGGGCCTATACGAGGCCTCTACTTGTATAACATCATAAGTAGAAATAAAATCAGCAAGTATGAAATCAAATTAAAATTTAACAAAAAAAAGAATATATATATATATATATAATTTTTATAAAAAAAAATTATATATTTTTTTTAATAAAATAATTTTATATTTGGGGGTTGTTAAATAAATGCATGATGTTCCCAGAGTCAAAGCGCAATCATATTAAATAATCGTGATCTCAATATTGGTCAAAATAATAGTGATGATCATTTGGAGCATGGTGGTGCAGCCCTGAGAGAGAGAGAGAGAGAGAGAGAGAGAGAGAGAGAGAGAGAGAGAGAGAGAGAGAGAGAGAGAGAATCAAAGTGTTTGGTGGAACAGTGCAGCAGAAGGCAGCTGATCAGTGATCAGGGCCGTGTCACACTCTGAACACTGTGACAGTGTGCGGCGCAGGTAGCCCCTGTGTGGGTGTGATGTGATGTCTCTATTTGAAGACAACAGAGAATAGGCCTTTTTTTCCCAGCACCAAAATAGACAAATCTGCATTTTGCTGTTCTCTGTAATTGGTGACTGGTGGCCGAAGCATAATCAACTCTATCCAGAATAAATCGGAATACTAAAATCCTCAAGTGAGTCCATTTGGTGGAGCAAAACATCAATCAATAGAAACTACTAAACAAACACGAGGAAGCTGTTGTGTTCTCTCAGTAAATACAGAGCCGCAGGATTACACAGTGCAAAGCTGACCTGCTGACCCTGTACACTAGTCTGTGTAAACACACACATGCGCGCACGCTCGCACACACACACGCACGCACGCGCACGCACGCACGCACACACACACACACACACACACACACACACACACACACACACACACACACACACACACACACACACAATCCCAGCCCTGCAATCACCCACACTTACCCTTTGCCACTGGTGAAAGGCAACAAGATCTCTTAACAACGGTTCGTCTTTTTCAATAAATTTTGCATGAAAACATGCCGCCGGAGCACCAAGTTGCCTGCTGTCATACTAGAGGAGTGTTAAATGTTTAATGACGACAACACCACACACACACACACACACACACACACACACACACGCGCACACACACACACACACACACAGTGTCAGGGTGCCGCTCTGAGGGGCCCCTCTTTCATCCTGACAGACACTAAAAAGCTCCTGCACCCCTCCCTCCCTCCACTGCTTCACTCCTCTCCTGCCACCCAGCAAGGCAACCTGGATTTAAATGAGGTTGGAGTGGTACTGTGTGTGTGTGTGTGTGTGTGTGTGTGTGTGTGTGTGTGTGAGGGGGGGGCTTGCATAAAGACACATGGATGAGCCCCTCCATCAGTGTTAAGAGGAGAAGGAGCAGAGTGAAAGAGACAGAGGGAAACAGAAGTGGCTGCTTGTCAGACAGACAGAACACAGACAGCCATGTTTTACATACGCCTGGAACACTTTGCTGCTTCTGCCTCTCTGCTGCTGACGGAGTCAGTGCATGTTAGAGCTATGATGCAGATAGACCCCTCTGCTCTCTGCTGCTGAAGGAGTCAGTGCATGTTAGAGCTATGATGCAGATAGACCCCTCTGCTCTCTGCTGCTGAAGGAGTCAGTGCATGTTAGAGCTATGATGCAGATAGACCCCTCTGCTCTCTGCTGCTGAAGGAGTCAGTGCATGTTAGAGCTATGATGCAGATAGACCCCTCTGCTCTCTGCTGCTGAAGGAGTCAGTGCATGTTAGAGCTATGATGCAGATAGACCCCTCTGCTCTCTGCTGCTGAAGGAGTGCATGTTAGAGCTATGATGCAGATACACCCCTCTGCTCTCTGCTGCTGAAGGAGTCAGTGCATGTTAGAGCTATGATGCAGATAGACCCCTCTGCTCTCTGCTGCTGAAGGAGTCAGTGCATGTTAGAGCTATGATGCAGATAGACCCCTCTGCTCTCTGCTGCTGACGGAGTCAGTGCATGTTAGAGCTATGATGCAGATATACCCCTCTGCTCTCTGCTGCTGACGGAGTCAGTGCATGTTAGAGCTATGAGGCCGATAGACCCCTCTGCTCTCTGCTGCTGAAAGAGTGCATGTTAGAGCTATGATGCAGATAGACCCCTCTGCTCTCTGCTGCTGAAAGAGTGCATGTTAGGGCTATGAGGCAGATAAACCTCTCTGCTCCCTGCTGCTGAAGGAGTGCATGTTAGAGCTATGATGCAGATAGACCCCTCTGCTCTGCTGCTGAAGGAGTGCATGTTAGAGCTATGAGGCAGATATACCCCTCTGCTCTCTGCTGCTGAAGGAGTGCATGTTAGAGCTATGAGGCAGATAGACCCCTCTGCTCCCTGCTGCTGAAGGAGTGCATGTTAGAGCTATGAGGCAGATAGACCCCTCTGCTCTCTGCTGCTGAAGGAGTGCATGTTAGAGCTATGAGGCAGATAGACCTCTCTGCTCCCTGCTGCTGAAGGAGTGCATGTTAGAGCTATGAGGCAGATAGACCCCTCTGCTCTCTGCTGCTGAAGGAGTGCATGTTAGAGCTATGAGGCAGATAGACCCATCTGCTCCCTGCTGCTGAAGGAGTGCATGTTAGAGCTATGAGGCAGATAGACCCCTCTGCTCTGCTGCTGAAGGAGTGCATGTTAGTGCTATGAGGCAGATAGACCCCTCTGCTCTGCTGCTGAAGGAGTGCATGTTAGGGCTATGAGGCAGATAGACCCCTCTGCTCTGCTGCTGAAGGAGTGCATGTTAGGGCTATGAGGCAGATAGACCCCTCTGCTCTCTGCTGCTGAAGGAGTGCATGTTAGAGCTATGATGCAGATAGACCCCTCTGCTCTCTGCTGCTGAAGGAGTGCATGTTAGAGCTATGAGGCAGATAGACCCCTCTGCTCTCTGCTGCTGAAGGAGTGCATGTTAGGGCTATGAGGCAGATAGACCCCTCTGCTCTCTGCTGCTGAAGGAGTGCATGTTAGAGCTATGAGGCAGATAGACCCCTCTGCTCTCTGCTGCTGAAGGAGTGCATGTTAGGGCTATGAGGCAGATACACCTCTCTGCTCCCTGCTGCTGAAGGAGTGCATGTTAGAGCTATGAGGCAGATAGACCCCTCTGCTCTCTGCTGCTGAAGGAGTGCATGTTAGAGCTATGATGCAGATAGACCCCTCTGCTCTCTGCTGCTGAAGGAGTGCATGTTAGAGCTATGAGGCAGATAGACCCCTCTGCTCTCTGCTGCTGAAGGAGTGCATGTTAGAGCTATGAGGCAGATACACCCTCTGGGGGATTTGGGGGAATAAGAGGTAAATCCTCAGTCCAATAGCATTCAGATATGGATCATTACCAAGTAGATAATGTTATATCAAGGTCCAGATAGACCAGCCCATGTTTTATGTTCATGTTAGCAGCGGTGCAGCAAACGTTTCGGTCAAGCAACCATCTTCAATTCCCACAATTTAAGAATGCAAACCAGGAAGTATATACAGTACGTAGTACGTAAGTCACGTTAACTCATTCAGGGCCAATGACGTCTTTGACGTGTTATCAGGAATAGCCCAGAGGGCCAATGACGTGTTTGACGTGTTTTTGTTTTTATTACTGCAGGGCGTAGTTCAAACACTTCCCCAGCCTCTGACATAGTATCAGGTCCCTATCATCTAAGACAACACGTGAACAAACACATACCGCAGCTGTTGTTTTGAAATTGAGCAGGAGGAAAAGCAGAAAACGGATAAGGAGCTTGCCTTGTGCAGACAGGAGAAACGCCATTGAAACGCCCCTCGCGCGCTGCAGGAGCTGGTCGCTTTCCTGTGTGCCAGCCGGAGAAAACGGTAATCCAGAGATGCGTTTGATCATCGGAGGAATGAGGAAATGATCGATCAGAGGGGCGGTGAGGACGTGTTGAATAGCCGAGGGGAAAACGGGAACGATCAGGCAGGGAGGATACTAGGACAGGGAGACATGGACGACGACGGGTGGACCAGAACAAAACAAAATAAACACACAAGGCAGAAGCGGCAGTCACAGCAGCCCGCTGTCTGTTCTCAAGAGCTATTCAGTTGGTTCATGAAATCGCTGGGCTGCGTGCCCTCCAGTGTTGCTCCTGGCCAATCCCGGCGCCACAGGGCGTGGTTATTGCTTATCCTATGTGGGGTTAGAAATCACGCAACGAAGGGGGATCGTGTGTGTGTGTGTGTGTGTGTGTGTGTGTGTGTGTGTGTGTGTCTGTCTGTCGGTCTGTCTGTCTGTCTGTCTGTCTGTCTGTGTGTCTGTCTGTCTGCACACTCACTCACACTGCTGTATTGTTGAATGTAAAAAAAAAAGCACTTCATGTGTATATATATATATATATATATTTTTTTTTTTTTTTCATTTGTGTCATAACGAATAGTATTTACATGTCTGATGTCAATACAGTTCAAAATAAAAGAATTGAGAGCGAGTTCTGCTTGAGAATGTGTATTTTACAGAAATTGCATTTTCTCCTGTTTGTCATCTCAGAGAGACCTATTGGGTGAAAACAGGGTGTATATAAATGGATATAAGTAGAGTACAGAACATGCTAAAAGCTCACTTTTTTTTTCCTGGTGAACCCAGAGACGTACATCTTCATTTTGAGGTATTGCAAATCACTCTGGTGCTAATAGATAATTTACTGTGGGTCTTGAAAGATGACCAACAATTATGAAAATCTTTGGCCTGTGCTAAATATTGGCAGTCCTAAACTGGCCATGAATGAGTTAAGGTCAAAGGCCATTGCCACTTGATTTAGTCCCATGATTTCATCATAGCACTTCCACAGGTTAAAGTAAGCTGTATGGACAGATAGCTAGATGGGCAGTTTGAAATAAGTAAGATTAGCTACCACTGGTGCAAATGTGCACACACACATGTACACACACACACGCACGCACGCACGCACGCACACACACACACACACACACACACACACACACACACACACACACACACACACACACACACGTGCACACTGACAGAGAAGCTAAAGCGGGGTCAGAGATAAAGAGATTGCTATCAGTGCTGAAGGATATTGAAGCCTTAATAAGAAAATGGAGATAGTCTGCTGGCCTTACATTTCACTGTGTTAGCTTTATTTGTTTTTCTGATACGGATCTAAGAAAGGCAATATGTAATAGCTGCAAATAAATATGGCCCTTTCTGCTCACGCCCAGAAAACATGAACTACCACGCTCTTTGTTGGCAACCGACCAATAAAGCTTTGGGCATGATGGACTTTAATATAGAAAACTAATTCTGAATATATGGAAATTGCAAAGAACTTTCAGGATTATTATTACCAGCCGCGACAGCGGGGGTGGTATTGTTTTCACCTTGTGAGTCTGTGTGTGTGCGTGTGTGATTTACATTAAAGGAGAATTTTTTGCAACCTGGACCCTATTTTCAGATTTGTTTATGTATAACTAAGTCTCACTTCAGTCGCTTTCCCCACATGCCCCATGGCAGCTTGCACATATGTCCACTAAACAAGCTTGTTTTTGCAACAGACACAGGCTCAGATTGTTCTTGTAAAAGAGAGAGAAAATTTAAGTTTTGTATTTACCTTGCAGCAGCATGTTCAACCCTATCTATCTACTTGAAGTTTTAATAGGGGCAAAAACAGACGCGTTTCAGCCTTAAGCCATCATCAGTGTAAACCAGAACAAATGATAATGGCTTACAGATATACATAGGTGTGAACATCAGTAATGGAGTTCATCTGTGGAAGCTAATCACAGAGAAGGAGGTGAGGCTACAGCACAAACAGGCAATCAGCATCAATTACAGAGACAGGGAAATATGCTATCATAAATAAATATATAGAACAATTATATATATATATATATATATATATATATATATATATATATTGTATATGAACTCTCGAAAAGAGTCTGAAGGACTGTCATAAGCCAAGGGATTCTGTGTCTCTGACATGAGCTTCATATATATACATATATATATATATATATTGTAGTATTCATTTCTCAATTGAATAGTTTAGCATTTTAGATCCCGTCCATGTCATAATTGAGAACTTGAAAACATGCATAATGTCCAATTGAGCAATTGCAAATGCATTCAACCCACACACACACACACACACACACACACACACACACACACACACACACACACCTGCATGAGTGACATCACTTCCAGGTGACTACTTAGGTGATTACATCTTAGGTGATTACAGCACAACGACCTGATGACATCAAATTGCGTGACATCATTGCATGACTTCCGTCACAAATTGTGACTAAGATAAGATCACCATTTGCTCGAGTGACATCACTGATGACATCAGAACTGCCTGATGACATCAGAGTCAAGCAATTGCGTGACATCACTTCCAGTTGAGTGACATCACTCGCTAGTGACATCACTCGCACAAGATGGATTCGCCCAGGTCAACTGCTGACCTACAGGTGACTACACCAGGCAGTTGTGATTTCATCAGAGATGTCACTCGAGCAATTGTCTTCTTCGTTCAAATTGGTGAAAAACTACACTTTTTTTAGACAAGATGGATCAACTACTGACCTCCAGCCAAGTACATCGTTTTTTACATGAGATGAATTCGCCTAGGTTAACTACTGACCTCCAGATGCATACGAACAAAGTCACGCATAGAAGTGGCTGCACTGCTTGAAAATAACACACATTCTATGCACTTCATTGTAAAGTCACTTGTTAAATACCTAAGTACAGTAACAATATGTAGGCCCAATCACAGCCTTGACCATGAGCTGCTGCCTATTAGATATACTTCACTTGGACATGTGTCCGATGTGTCTTCTGATGTGTGTAGCGCAGCGCCTGGTCCACATCACTCCTGGGATCCACAGTCTGACACACACATCTGTGCCATTCAATATGACAGACAACAACTGGGCACCAATCATATTACAGTGGCCTCCAATCGCATTAGAGCATGCCGCGGGGGGGGGGGGGGGCGGGATTTAGGGTTCTATTCTGGTAGAGGCAGAGAGATAGATGCCTCTAAGGTAGTTAGACCTGTGGGGGAGAGAGCCAACGCTAAAACATCCAGCGCTCTGGGACGGTTTGAGCTGGAACCTGTTCTTAGTGTATATTACAGCCAACGGAAAAGGTAAAGTCGCTATAGTGAAGACGTCGTTTGCCAACATTTCCCGCCTTCATAAGGGGATCTTGTTTATAGTTTATTCCTAGGCCGAAGCACCAGGTCAGCGGAGATGCATATGATCTCATTATGGATCTGGGCATATTGCGCCTGGGCCGGGAGGGTGCAACGAAGAGGTAAAGACATCAGACCTCATCAGGTGACCCACACGTTCTCCAACACCTGGACCAATGCAGCACTCCCACCTACCATCTATTCTTATATCACCATGGCATCTTCTCCTCCAACAGGGAATCATATGACATTACAAGGCAGGAGGAGCCTCATGCTGGACTGCTAGGGGAAGTGCAGTGAGAGAGGGATGGATGGATTGATGGATGGAAGGATCCAGTGATAGATGGGAGAATGAAGGAGCTGGGATTGAGCTCCATATTTAAGTTGTCGTTATATTGTCATAAAAATGTTTTGTACTCTTTTGCAATATATATGGGAAAAGCCGAGATTTGTTTGAGAGTGTGCGTGCGTGCGCGTGCGTGTGTGTGTGTGTGTGTGTGCATGCAAGCTTGTGTGTGCAGAACCATTCATCACTTACCCTTTCTTCTCTGCCTTGTCCTTGTCCTTGTCCTTACTCTTCTTGTCCTTGTCCTTGCCCTTGTCCTTGTCTCTGCCTCTCTCCCGGTCCCGGTCCCGGTCCCGGCCCCGGCCCCGGCCCTTGCGCCGGCTGCGGTCTCGCTCTCTGCTGCGGCTCTTTCTGTGGCTCCTGCTGCGCGAGCGGCGGTGGCGAGAATAAGACCTGCAAGAGATGAAGAGCAAATGAATGGGATGTGCTTCAGCTTACAGCAAGTAAACCACAAACAAATCATATCAACAAACTAGCGGCTTTGTTTTTAATTCATCAACTAATTAAGGCTGCCTCGGATACTCTTACACTGTTACACATCAATCACTAGTCTGACTCAACAGAGGTAGGCTGCGGGTATAAGCTCTGCCATTGGTGCCGTTTGTTCCAGATGGAGCGAAAGTTCTCTTGCAGGGATTTAGCGATTTGGTCCCACCAAAACAATGATTAACTCCCACGGGTGTTATGAAGATGTCATACTGTCATAATGTTATGTCATGTAATGATTAGGGGTGTCACGATACACTAATTTCACGATACGACACGATACACGATATTGGGTTCATGATAACGATACGATACGATATTTTAACAATATTTTTTTTAACAAAAGTAAATCATTTTTATGTATTTATTTGTCATTTATTTAACCATGTGAGTCCCGTTGAAATCGAAACCTCTTTTCAAGGGAGCCCTGGGAAAATACTGGAAAAATAGTCTTTCATTTGAAATACACAAAATACAAAACAAAATTGTTATTATAATAACTAGTAAACAGCATGGAAGATAATGCTTCTCTTGCAATAGAATGTGTCACACTGTCACAAACTAAATGTTTGTTGCATGGTGAAAGAAAAATAAAGTATACAATCTATTTCTTAAATAACTCATGCTCAATGGTCCCTAAACTTATGTAATCTTATGTACCCCTTGAGCTGTTTTGCCATGCCAGTAGTAGTCTACCCCCTCACTCATGCGTGTTGATTCTGCTAAATTTGTTCTATTATTATTCAGGAGCAAAAAAATATATATATATTTTTTTTTTACGATATCATTTTTTTCTGACGATACGCATATCGTGGCGTTTCGATATCGCGATATATCGTGCGACGAAATATCGTGACACCACTAGTAATGATGTCATAATGCTATGATGCCGTCATGTTATGATGTCATAATCTTATGATGTCATGATGTCATAATTGTATGGTGTCATAATGTCAACACACACTTCAGTCCCTTCATAAAGCCTTCCATTTGAGATGCAGCGTACGTACACACACATGGTGTGGTACAGTGACAGAGCTGAAGGAATGGCTGCTCGAGCAGGCCATGACGAGAGGCAGCTCCACGATGCCGCCTGGAGAGGAGACCTGGACAGACTGAGGACCCTGCTGCAGGAGGAGCACTTTACAAGCTGGATCAATGAGTGGTGTGGTGGCTGGACCCCTCTGGGACGCGCAGCCAGACGCGGTCACCCTGCCTGTGTGGCCTACCTGATCACCCGGGGAGCCCAGGTAGACCTAGCTGATGACGAAGACTGCACGCCTCTCTACTGGGCTGTGGAACACAGTGACCTGGAATGCGTCCGGATCCTCCTGGAGGCCGGGGCTGACCCCAGCGGAAGCGCTCACACCTTCTGGAGGTCTCCTCTCTACATCAGTGCTGCCCGCCACCACCTGGACTACTTCCGCCTGCTTCTCCAGGCCGCTGGCGTTCTGACCCGTGACATGGCTTGTCGCCTGCTGGGTGAGGTGCTGTGGTGGGGCTGTGAAGCGGCCTTTGTCCAGCTGCTCCTGGACCATGGCGCCGACACGGCCCTGGTGACCTGGGAGCAGGCAGAGCTGGAGGAGGGGGCGGACCCCGAGGCGCTCAGGGTCTTTCTGAAGGCCAAGAGATTTCCTCACAGTCTGGCGCACGCGTGTCGAATCCGGATCCGCCAAGCGTTGGGCAGACATCGCCTGAATCAAGTCCACTCCCTACCACTAACACAAGTGATGAAGGACTTTGTGCTCTACCAAAACTGACTTGAAGGACTGTCAGTCTATGGCATTTGTGGCTTTATTTACCGAAGAATGCAAGGCTGGCTATGCAAGGCTGGTATGAGGCCATATGAAGCATCCCGGCTGGATGCATATGGGCTCAATCATTACTTTGTCAACCAGAAGCACAAAGTACTTCCGAGTGGGGGTGGATCAAGAAAGATGATGTGTGGCAGATCTTCCTCCTATTGCAGAGAGTTGCCAACAACTGACCAAATGTGGATGCAGATGTGAATGGAAGGTGCTAATGCTCTCACTTTGTTGCCACAGTGACATTACATGAAGACATGGCCGCATTTCCTGCTTCAGACACTGCAGTGAAGTCAGATGAAGCTCAACTGGATGGAACATTCTTTGAAAACACACACACACACACACACACACACACACACACACACAGGGTGGAGATGGAGCCAATTAGAGGCAGGCACAGAGGAAGGCCTGTCCACAGTATTGATCCTGACACTGGCCCTCTGGTCACAAAGAGATTTACACCGTTACTTATGACACACACACACACACACATACACACACACACCAGTGGAAAAATAATTTAAAATTGAACTCGTGTCTCAATATGGAGTCATACACACACAAAAGCATACATTTCCAAATTTGAAAATGAAAGACCAATTGCTATGCGTGAGTGCGTGTGTGTGTGTGTGTGTGTGTGTGTGTGTGTGTGTGCGTGTGTGCATGTGCGTGTGAGAGGGATGGTGATGTGAGAGCCCAGTAGAAATCGGCAGCTGAGATGCAGTTATTTTCCATCATCTATCATTTTATTGATTTGTCTATAAAAACAGTCAGACCTGCTGTCCGCGAGCTTTATTGCTTTCCCCTCTTTATTAGTTTGCAGTTTGGGACATCCAGAGCTGTCTCTCTCCCCACACTAAACTCATCATCTTCTCTGGACGCCTGTCACCATCCTAACAGACTACACTCTGACAACTGTTGGAATCAATTAGGCCGGGCTTATCCTGATCACTGGAGAGCACACTCCACTGTTTCAGGCATTTCATTCCACAAGAACATACTTCTTCTTTTTCTTTCTTTTGTTTTGTTTTTGGGGGGGGGGGGGGATTGCTACTTGAAGTTCATACATTTTTGAAAACCACAGAAGATTATATTGTCAGAAAACATAACTGTTTCATAAGCAAGGGTCTTAAGCCCAGTTTACACCAATGATTTGAAACGAGACAAACCCGTTTTAGACCGTTGCAGAGAAAAGTTACAACGGTGTAAACTGGCCCGTCTCATCTCGACTCCCCGATGCTGATGGCGTCGCCAGCGATTCAGCATGTCAAGTTGCAGCAGGGGCTGATTCAGCATGTCAAGTTGCAGCAGGGGCTGGTTCAGCATGTCAAGTTGCAGCAGCGATTCAGCATGTCAAGTTGCAGCAGTGATTCAGCATGTCAAGTTGCAGCAGTGATTCAGCATGTCAAGTTGCAGCACGGGCTGATTCAGCATGTCAAGTTGCAGCAGTGATTCAGCATGTCAAGTTGCAGCAGTGATTCAGCATGTCAAGTTGCAGCAGCGATTCAGCATGTCAAGTTGCAGCAGGGGCTGATTCAGCATGTCAAGTTGCAGCAGTGATTCAGCATGTCAAGTTGCAGCAGTGATTCAGCATGTCAAGTTGCAGCAGGGGCTGATTCAGCATGTCAAGTTGCAGCAGGGGCTGATTCAGCATGTCAAGTTGCAGCAGTGATTCAGCATGTCAAGTTGCAGCAGGGGCTGATTCAGCATGTCAAGTTGCAGCAGTGATTCAGCATGTCAAGTTGCAGCAGTGATTCAGCATGTCAAGTTGCAGCAGTGATTCAGCATGTCAAGTTGCAGCAGTGATTCAGCATGTCAAGTTGCAGCAGGGGCTGATTCAGCATGTCAAGTTGCAGCAGTGATTCAGCATGTCAAGTTGCAGCAGTGATTCAGCATGTCAAGTTGCAGCAGTGATTCAGCATGTCAAGTTGCAGCAGTGATTCAGCATGTCAAGTTGCAGCACGGGCTGATTCAGCATGTCAAGTTGCAGCAGTGATTCAGCATGTCAAGTTGCAGCAGTGATTCAGCATGTCAAGTTGCAGCAGGGGCTGATTCAGCATGTCAAGTTGCAGCAGGGGCTGATTCAGCATGTCAAGTTGCAGCATGGGCTGATTCAGCATGTCAAGTTGCAGCAGTGATTCAGCATGTCAAGTTGCAGCAGTGATTCAGCATGTCAAGTTGCAGCAGGGGCTGATTCAGCATGTCAAGTTGCAGCAGTGATTCAGCATGTCAAGTTGCAGCAGTGATTCAGCATGTCAAGTTGCAGCAGGGGCTGATTCAGCATGTCAAGTTGCAGCAGGGGCTGATTCAGCATGTCAAGTTGCAGCAGTGATTCAGCATGTCAAGTTGCAGCAGTGATTCAGCATGTCAAGTTGCAGCAGTGATTCAGCATGTCAAGTTGCAGCAGTGATTCAGCATGTCAAGTTGCAGCAGGGGCTGATTCAGCATGTCAAGTTGCAGCAGTGATTCAGCATGTCAAGTTGCAGCAGTGATTCAGCATGTCAAGTTGCAGCAGTGATTCAGCATGTCAAGTTGCAGCAGTGATTCAGCATGTCAAGTTGCAGCAGGGGCTGATTCAGCATGTCAAGTTGCAGCAGTGATTCAGCATGTCAAGTTGCAGCAGTGATTCAGCATGTCAAGTTGCAGCAGTGATTCAGCATGTCAAGTTGCAGCAGTGATTCAGCATGTCAAGTTGCAGCAGTGATTCAGCATGTCAAGTTGCAGCACGGGCTGATTCAGCATGTCAAGTTGCAGCAGTGATTCAGCATGTCAAGTTGCAGCAGTGATTCAGCATGTCAAGTTGCAGCAGGGGCTGATTCAGCATGTCAAGTTGCAGCAGTGATTCAGCATGTCAAGTTGCAGCAGAGGGGCTGGTTCAGCATGTCAAGTTGCAGCACGGGCTGATTCAGCATGTCAAGTTGCAGCACGGGCTGATTCAGCATGTCAAGTTGCAGCAGAGGGGCTGGTTCAGCATGTCAAGTTGCAGCAGAGGGGCTGGTTCAGCATGTCAAGTTGCAGCAGGGGCTGCTGGTGGCAAATAGTTGCAAGTTTCAACTCGTGTCGTGGTGAATCTTTGGTCTGAACTGGGCTTTAAGATGACTCGTACTGAATCGTTAACACACCACCATAACTTTAACCCGCAATGTGCTTTGCTTCCATATGCAGGAGTCGTTATGTAAGAGCGGTTGTCATTTTGCTTTTTTAGATTTTGAAATGTGACTCCATTACAACTCAGAACTTTCAGTCCCGAGTCACTTTGCCAATTGGTTTGTCAATGGCATTTCCAGTCCAGTTTGACTCGTTGTACCGGTAGTTGCAGATACAATCGTTCTTTTGTTTTGTTTTGCACTCAGAACTGTTCCCACAGTAGAGCCAGTCACATGGCATTCTGCAGAACAGATAGAAAAGCAGCTGCCCCGGAGTGAGGATCAAAAATGATTATTATAAAACTTCTGATTCAGAGGTAGAGTTGAAAGCAGGCAGGCAGGCAGGCAGGCAGGCTATGCAACTTCCATTTTATTGTTTTTATGGTCCTGTGCCTCTTCTAATGTTTCTATGTTTATATATTTTTTATTTTTTATATCCGAGTGTGAGCAACTGTAGCATGACTCAATTACCCCTCGGGGGATCAATAAGGTTTTTCTGATTCTGATTTGATGTTGCATGTTCAATACAGTGGTTACGGAGGTTAAGATGACTCTAGTCAAAGAAACGCAGTAATGGGGGAGGGGGCGGGGGGAGAGAAAAACATTGGCATTTTTGGGGTTTGGAGTCTCCAGGCGAGATAATCCATCAATGACCAAAAACAGAGCTTGGAATGAGTGAATCTATGTGTCGACAATGCCTGCGTATGTTTGTAATCAACAGTACATGAGGGGGAATACAAGGCAGTTGCAGTGTTCCAGGACTTAGTCTTATATTTCCAGCCAAACAAATTGTGGCCAGGAGCAGCAGATGCAATAAACACACAATCTCTCTCTCTCTCTCTCTCTCTCTCTATTTCACTGTCCCCCCCCCCCACCCCGCCTCCCCTCTCTCTCTCTCTATGAAGGCAGAGAAAACAGCACACTTCTGGGGTGTGCAGCAAATTAAATGTACTGTAGTTAATAGAGTGAGCCTATGCTTCTAAATGTCAATTTCCTGACCAAGTCCTTTCCCTTGGAGAATGATTGGCTAATTTGAGGCTGGGGAGAAACGGGCTAATGCAGGACACACACAGATAAACAGCCACAGTCGGACCCCATGCCAAGCCCTTCCCCTGCTTTACATTTTATTGCCCCTATTATCTCCAGGGAAAATGGGTCCCCCTATGGCCCAAACATATTTTCATTTCTATTAAAAGGCCCTTGCTGGTTGCCCCCCCCCCCCCACCCCATCCCATCCCACACACACACACACACACACACACACACACTCTGCCCCCCCCCCCAACTTCCTCCCTCCTTTCGCCATCCAATCCATTAAATCGGAGCGCTGCAATTGGCTGAGACCGTCTTCCTGGTGAATTATCAATAGAGTAATTATGCTGCGTGTTGGGAGCTGGGCTGAAGCTTATCGCCGCCGGCCCCCCGGCGCGCACCAGGATATGATCCCTCACCGCGGCCCATTGGGGTAATTATGTGGCCGGGTGTGAAGCTGGATGGTGTGTTATCCTTATCGCTCTGTATTCTATTTCGGCTAACCACCGTGTTCATTGAAAATTGGACATTAATGGCAGCTACGCGATACCACTAGTGTCGCATACAGGTGAACGTCTCTCCAATGTGAATCCGACCCCGGTTAAATAGGATTCATATTGGCCGGGCTACTCCTCTGTGCGGTCGACAGCACCACACGCATGATGCACACACACACACACACACACACACACACACACACACGCACACGCACGCACACGCACACGCACGCACACACACACACACACACACACACACACACACACAATCACACACACACACACACACACACAATCCCATCGTCATGCCTGCTCCTTCAACCTCATCTGCATCCTATCAGAGACCATTCAATATAGAGACGGTACATTCCAGGCTGCGCCAATGGTAAGAAACGGTACTGTGCAGGTCTCCTAAATGAGCGTGGTCACCTCTCCCCTTGAAGTGTTGAGGAAGATAACTTGAGCTAGAGATCATGAGTTGTGAGTTCCCAAAACTCCACACACACACACACCACACATATTTAACCCAAAGCTACCCCTTGTTAGCTCAATCTAGTTGTAACTAAGATATTTGCTTAAAAAATATTTTTTCCAACCACAGATTTAGTTACACTTACTACATCAACAAACTTCACATGTAGCTTTAGCTAATCGCTCCCTGCTAACGTGAGCTCCCGTTGCCAAATCTCGCGAGAGTGTGTTGCTGAGACAGAGACAGGTCTCGAACAAAGTCAATTTTCTCCTGATCTGTGTCTCTGAAAAAAGCCATTTTAGTGTCAGAATGTTCAGAAGATATGTGGCTTGCGGAAAATGGGCCCAATATTTAATTATGCGGGCGAAAGAATCTGTCATAATCTGAGATCATGTTCACTTCTCCCACTGACTCCAATATACTCGGGAACCTGCCGCAAGTCGCCTAAGGGGGCGTGGCAGTGGCAAAACCCACGTGACACAGATACAGGAAGTGACTGGAAGTTGCACTGTCTCTACACTGAATGGTCTCTGCTCCTATTCAAGCAGCAGTGATGGATATTCATTTTGTTTTCTCATCACCTAATCACCTTCCTTGGTTTGGAGGCAATGCTGCGTATTTGGCCCATGGAAGAAAACACCGGGCGACGTAACTGCTGAGAAGCCAGCAAAGTGACGTGCTAAGTGATGTCCTGATCAGGGTCTCTTCTCTGTCCATTAGGCCAGTGTGTCCTACTGTGATTAATGGCTATGTAACTTTAACCCTATCACATTTCAATGGACGCTGGTGGTGATAGTGGCCCCCCGTCTGACCAGTCTCTTGCCCACAAAACCTAAAAGCAACAGAGGGATTCTCGTGGGATTGAGACTGGGCCTGGATTTACGGCTGCACTATTTATGTCTAAATGTATCATTCCACTTCTTTGGCTACGTATTGGGATCACGATTGTAAATCAATTCTTAGACTTGAGGCTTGAGGAGCATTCTAACCGTTTTATTGCACTTATTGCATTCCAAATTAAATTCCTCTACAAAACAAACAATGAGAACTGAAATGGACAGTGTGGGAAAGTGGATGGAAACTGCTTGCAACAGAATAATGATGTGAATCAGGTTTTCCTTTCCAATCAAACTACTAGGCAGCCCAATTAAGTTCACGGTGTTTTTCTCACCACTTAAGTCCTCATTTGAATTTCAAGGCCTTTTTTTTTTTTTTTTTTGCTACAAATATAAGGTATTTATTCGTGGCATGTGCAGCAGATTTCAATGGCCACTCTGCACCCTACTGGTGGCATTACCACCAAAGCCCATGTAGAATACAGGGAAAACCCTCGATATGAAGACTCTCCCTCCCTACACACACACACACACACGACACACACACACACACACACACAGACAGCGCAGGACTACAAAAAAGCTCGCCCGCCGACATTTCCAAGCAACAGACAGATTGAAAAAGAAAGGGTCCTATTGAAAGTGAGACGATCCATATTTGAAGAAGTTCATTAATGCGCTGTTCCCCGCCGAGTTGCTTGCAGAGACAGAGCACACAGCAGCAGCTCCGCGCTCAACTTAAAAGTGCCTCTCCTTTTTTTCCCCACTGCCATTTCAATGTATCTAAAAGCACCTTGAGTGAGAGCAATGTGCATTTCCCGCTGCCAAACGACGTGCAAAACAGCTGTTCCTGCCCGACGCTGCCTGCCTGCCGAACGGAATGCAAATATGTTAACCATCCAGAATTTATTACTTTTGAGTGCTCTTCAAACGCAACGGCAGACACAAGTTTAATTTATGATATTCCTCTAATTATGAGAGCTGTTGAAACCATTTCCCAAGCTGCTTCCTCCTTCCAAGCAGACACATTATCTGTTCCCCCGGTTCACAGTGCGGGCGCGCGCGCACACGCCGTGACGCACACAAAAATACACACACACACACACACACAGAGTCACACACACCATGCACACCCACACACAGAAACACAAATATACACACACACACACACACTAAAATAACACGCAGGAAATCGCGCTGCAAAGTAGCTGATTGCTAGCACAATTAACACAGCAAAGACCAAGCATGAAAGATTCCCAGAAATGTTTTTTCCTCTGTCCCCCTCTGCTTCATAAAAGTAATGTTTAGATTTGTCATAATCTTCGGTTTGCTTTTAATTTAGCCGTCGTCAACACAAACGTCTGCAGTGCCCTGCGTTGCTGTGAAGCCGAAATGAGACCCCATGTAGGCCACCCACTCACCCAATCCCCCGACACACACACACACACACACACACACACACACACAGCGTGCACACACACACAAACACACACACACAGCCACAAGCCACAAGATCAAGTCATTTAGTAGAGTTCAAAGGCCTTCAAAGACGCCTCAGATCTATATGAACCTAGACGAGGGAAAAGATCGCTTTCTGCAGCGTGACGCGGCCTCCGTGTGTGTGTGTGTGTGTGTGCGTGTGTGTGTGTGTGTGTGTGTGTGTGTGCGTGTGTGTGTGTGTGTGCGTGTGTGTGTGTGTGTGTGTGTGTGTGTGTCTTTGCCTGCGCGCGTGTTGATTCCTCATCGCCACAGATGCCCGGTGTCACTCAGCCTGCTCGCCGCAATCCTAAACTGGTCCGTCTGTTGAGCGCCCGCGCCCTTTGACCCCTGTGCAGCCGCAGCTCGACATGACGCCCATTAGCAGCTGGAGCTGGGGGGGGGGCATGAAGGAGGGGGGGCGGCCCAGACACAAGGTCAAGTGGAGGTCACGCCCAGACTAGGTGCTAACTTGCCAACTCGCTCACAGCCACTCATGCAATTGAACCCCGCTTTCCCCCCTCCTTTTTCCATCCATCACGGCCCCCGGAACCATTAGTTACGCCGAGTTAGGAGAGAGTTGTTTTGCTTGTCGATGCCTCCCTCTGTACGGGGCAGAAAGCAGGGAGGAGGAGGAGGAGGAGGAGGGAGAGAGAGAGAGGAGAGGGGGAGCAGACTAGACCGAGAGAAGGAGAAGTGGAGAGAGAAAGGTTATAAAAGTTGGAGAGCCGGGGTGGGGGAGAGGAGAGGAGGGGGGGGGGGGGGGGGGGGGGGAGAGTGAAAGAGAGGAGAGAAAAAGATGGGGGCTTACCGAGAGAGGAGAGAGAGCAGACAGCCGTGCTTCACATCAAGCTGGCTCCAATTAGCAGGTGTGCTCTCTCTCTCGCTCTCTCTCTCTCTCTGGTCAGGGAAGATGGGGTTTTTTCTCCGCCTTTTATACGCATATATTTATGAAGTGGTGGGAGATCTGAGGGCCCTTACCATAACAGCCTTTTATTGTTTAAATGTGCAGCGCTCGGACCCGTGTGCTTAAGTGATTTAGGAACCTCACAACTCCGGTATAAGAAAAATCATAAACGCTGAGACAAACCATGTGGGTGGACTGTAAAAGGCAGCGAGGAACAGGCCGACAGAAAGCAGACACACATTCCACTACTAAAGGGAAACTACACTTAATTAAACACCCAAGACACAACTGAAATATATCGCCCTGTTGAGAGAGGGAGGAGAAAGAGAAAAGGAAAACAGTTTCCCCCTGTGGTGGAGTAACATAAAAGTTGTCTTCTGATAGAACAGAGGCTCGTCTCATAAAGAAGTTTCTAAAAATCCTCTTTTTTTTTTTATGAACCGCTGTCAGAAAGAACAAGGGAGGAGAGACAGACAGAGCGATCAAGAAAGAGTGAAAGAGAAAACACTCCACCCTATGGAGGAGAAAAACTCTCCTCTCCCATACATCTGTCGTTTCTCATCGTCTGCGTGTCCCATGAACAGAATAAGATGTAGCCCATAGATGGCATATTTGACTGCTGATCAATCTTAGTTAGTGGGGAGAAGCTCACACAGCAGCACAGACCTGTGAGGTGGGAGAAGATCAGAGACGATCCTGTTTCTAAAATAGTGGGCACGGAAACACACAGACACCAACACCCTCTCCTGACACCACATCCTCTTCTAAAAATGCATAGGACGGCTTCTATATTCCAGCACTACTGCTACTGCTACCATATATTAGTCTCTTTCTCACTCTCACACACACACGCACAGACGGCTTCTATATTCCAGCACTACTGCTACTATATATTAGTCTCTTTCTCACTCTCACACGCACACGCACACGCACACGCACACACACACACACACACACACACACACACACACACACACACACACACACACACACACACACACACACACACACACACACACACACACACACACACACACACACAGGCTGCATGAGCATCAAACACATCTGTGGCTTCCACAACATCCCAAACTTCCCATCCATTATCTTAAGGAAGTTACAGCTTATATATATATATATATATATATATATATATATATATATATATATATATGTGTCTTTTTTATTGCCTGTAATTCCTACACTCTCCTTCCCTCTTTGGTAGGAATCACATTAGTTAATATTCAAGTGAAGGAGAGCTCAGATTGATTTGATTTGCTGCACTGGGGACAGTTGAAGGCAGAATTCAAATGTTGCCACATGTTACACTGATGGCAGAAATGGCGGTCATTCATAATAACACATCCGCAGTACAGCACCACATGAGAGGCAGGGCACGCACACTTTGTTATCCTACATTGAGTTTACAGAGAGATTTGGCAACCTTCCGCTCGGACAAAGACCGTTGACTGCATTTAAAATAAATTACATCTCTTCTCGCTTTCAGTCGAGTCCAACATGACGACGACGACGCTGGGCGCTCTCTGTTCGACCAGTCACAGAAGCGCTCCCCCCCCGATTCGGCCAATCACACGACAGCTGGCCACGTAAGCAGCAGGCCAATGTTTTGGGCGATCCATCTATCTCCACTTCCTCCTCACGTCCTCAACTCTGCCAAAAACCCGCCTGGATAGACGGAGCGAAAAGAGGAAGACAAATCTCACATAGAAAACCTCACGCACATACTGAGAACGTGTTTCATTACTTTCAAAAAGATTGTCAAGGTTTCAGTCAAGACGCACATGATCCTAGTTTCATTTCTCCGCCATTCTCTCCCTCGCTCTCATTTTTCTCTTTTTTCACAATTAAATTATTAAATGTGTGAGTGAAACCACATGTGTGTGTGTGTGTGTGTGTGTGTGTGTGTGTGTGTGTGTGTGTGCGCGCACTCGTGCATGTGTGTGTGTGTGTGTGCGTGTTCCTGTGCTTGTCCGAACTGGACAGACAAGTGCACTCAGAGGTTCCATTAGCTGGCAATTTGCTCTCAAGTTGTTCAGCAGGAGAGAAGGAATGACAGAGGTTTTGTGTCAGGACAACGCACATGGCTCTGCTTAGGACGAGTTAGTGAGGTGCACACACACATAATCCTCGGCCATCACTCAAACACACTCCTAACACCACACAGTCTGGGCCGTGCAGCGCGGCCTTACATATGAATAGAATATAATGTAAAGAGAGAGAGAGCGATGTGCATTATGTAGTGAAAGCGAGGGCGACATAAAAAATGTGAATCTATTCTAACAACGCGCACAAGCCTATACGCATTCAAAGAGGGGGTGCTTCACATTCTCACAAATCACAAAAAGTCATCATCGAGTGTCAATCTGAATAGGATTTTGTCTCGATATTGTAAAGACAACCAAATAGAGGTCCGTACACGTACACACACACACACACACACACACACACACACACACACACACACACACGTCCACTGAGGCCTGCAGAATAACTCTGTCCATATGGTTTGAGCCAGGACGTCACTACAGTACAAGGAGAACAGGCTTGACTGAGGTTTGTCCATTCATGCTCTCTTCCGATGGGCCTCTATGGACCGGCTCGAATCCTGGCCCCTGAATCACAGACTGGTACATACACATACCTCCCCTCCCCGTGTGTGTGCGTATATGTGTCTGTGTGTGTGTGTGTGTGTGTGTGTGTGTGTGTGTGTGTGTGTGTGTGTGTGTGTGTGTGCGTATACAGTGTGTGTGTGTGTGTGTGTGTGTGTGTGTGTGTGTGTGTGTGTGTGTGTGGTAAGAGAGAAAAGGAGAACCGTGGACAGACGGTGGCGTTTCTCTGTGAATAAATTAAGAGCGGAAGCCGTTAATTAAGAGGGAGAGAGAGAGAGAGAGAGAGAGAGAGAGGGAGAGAGAGGGAGAGAGAGAGAGAGAGAGAGAGAGAGAGAGAGAGAGAGAGAGAGAGAGAGAGAGAGAGAAGGGAGTGGCGTTAAAATAAAACTTTGCTGCTCGGCTACATGGCGGGGTGACCTCTGAGTGCAGCGGGCATGTCTCTGCCTGGGACCCTCTGTCCTGCTGGGTGAGGGGCACAGGGGGGGCCAGGCCAGGGGGGAGGCCAGGCTAGGCTAGGAGCAGCAGGCACTGGGCAGATACTCCACCACTCCGATCTCTCTCTCTCTCTCTCTCTCTCTCTCTCTGTCTGTGTCTCTCTCTCCCTCTTTCTCCGCCCCAAAGCGTCATTAGACCCAGGGCTCCCGCTGCAGGCTCCAAACAGCTCAATGACAACACACGGGGCCTGCCAATTAGAAATAATTAGACAGTCATTTCGGTGGCAAATCTTTTTAAGTGCATATATAACCATGCAATGATGCTTATTAGCCTAGCTGAGCCGGCGAGCACCGCGGCCCTCAAACGCTTTGGCGCCGCAGAAAATAATTATGCCAGTGATCACAAAGCGGGCCTGCACAGCTCTGTACTTCACCTCGGCGCGTTTCAAAAATCCACTTCATTAGCTCCCGTAATTAATCCTCCATTAATTGCAGGAAAAGCCCAGTTTACCTCCCTTCGTTTCTAATTATCATCTTATAAATAGTTATGGTTCTAATTAATGTGTTCATTAGGCAGGATATTTCTCTCAAAGCCTCGCTGGGAGCCAAAGGTCCGACTCGGCTCTCTCTGAAGCCTAACCAGCCAGAAGGTGAAGCCATCCTGCCTGCATTTGCTTTTATTTTACTACATTCAACCTCCTAATTGGCATTTAAAACCCAATTTGGAAGAACTTCAAGAAGCTTAAACGGGAGATAGAGAGAGAGGGAGGGAGGGGGAGAGAGAGAGAGAGAGAGAGAGAAGGAAGGAGAAAGAGAGATTCATTTGGTATTGGTCTTCCTATGCCAGGGCTAAAAGCGTCTGTCTTTCTCTTGCTCTGGCCAGACGAGGAAGAGAAAGTGAACACTATGAGGGGCCGAGTGTGTGTTTCTTGGCTTTATTTGCAGAACAGTTACAGTGTGTCTTTACCAAAGAAATGACAGTGGGAAAGTCATAATAGGTTTCAGTCATCAATCAGCCAAACTTTGTCTTTGGTAGGCAGACATAAAGTAACTAGTCTGTTCCCCCTATGATGCTCAAATTAATGACTCAAATTAGATCTCATTCACACCGCTTTCAAAATGAAAAATGACTCAACGTTACCATTAGAGCTGTAAACTTTCGCTTTTTATTTTTTATTTTTTTCTATTTTGAGTCAACTTTGCTTTGGGAAATCATGAAGCATTTCTACTGTTGATAATATTTTTGAAAAGATGATGCATATTTGTCTTTAAAGGTCCCATATTAGTCAGTAATTCATGACTGTGTTTTCAAAGAGACTAAGGTTGAGGATAAGAATCTTTTTCATGATGCTTTGCAAATAAACGTAGTTTAGTTAACAGTTGAATTGAATTATTGAATTACCATTGGATAAAGCATGCAGTCTGTCTCCAATCGAGCCTTGAGAGGAGCAGACAGTCCACGGAGTTGTGTGAGACGCCGATGTCTGTATGTATTAATATTGAAGTAGTAATACTGTAGTAGTAATAGTAGTAGTAATACAGTAATACAGTAGTACTACTGAAGCAATGTATGAAATTCCAATGTCTCGAGGGGTTATTATGGGAGCCACTTACTTACTTGTTTTTATGTTTTTGTATCTACATGTTTTGCTATGTGGTTTTTATGCTTGCTGCAGCACAAATCGCCCTTTTGGGACAAATAATAAACTTGAAACTGAACCTTGTTAAGCACAAAAGATTAAAGAGAATTTGAGGCAATTTGCCATTTTTAGTATTATTATATAAAATGCCACTATAGTACCACAGTTTAAGGATCCATTTCTCACACAGAAGTTCTGGCTTCCCACCTCCATACGCTCAAAAATGTAAACATTATAGAACAGGGGTTCCCAAACTTTTGAGACCACGTACCGCTAGTATGTACCAATTACCCCCCCCCCCCCCGACCCCTTCATAAAATAAAATCTGCTGATTTAACCTTACAATAGCATCAGAAAGGCTAAATAACAGCATAAGGCTACTGATGAAGCTACATGAGTGAACTTGCCCGTCATTATTCTTTCTGACAGATGTTGCTGTGATTGTTTATCTGGGTCATGCTTGATGGCTGCTGCGTCTACAGGCATTTGTAACAACCTGCTGATTTCACTCATTAGTTCTCCTGCTTGAACAGGTATGCTGAGTGGGGAAATCAGATACAGGTGAGTTTGAAAATGTTTAGGAACGAGCGCTTCCTGGACTCAAAAAGTGTGTTTGTTTGAGGCGCTCTTTGGATAGGGTTACAAATAGACTTGAAAAAAACAAAAAACTCCAAGGCACTCTCCTTTAAAAAAGTTAAAATGCCTTTAATTACATGGCAATGTCATTTTAGACTTTACAAAAGATTTGCAAAGTCTAAAATGACATTGCCATGTAAATAAAGGCATTTTAACTTTTTTAAAGGAGAGTGCCTTGGAGTTTTTTGTTTTTTACAGGTGAGTTTGAGTTGGACACAATGCTACAATGCTTGCAGAGAAAGCTTGGACTGTTGAGAAACATTTGAGTCAATTATGGAATGGATGGGTTTATGTTTTGCACAATTTTCTTTTTACTGGATTCGTTAAAATAAATTCCTAAAATGGGGAATTAGCGAGCAGCAACGTATCTGAAAATACAGGCATTTTGCCTCGCTTTACAACCATACCCACGACGATAATGTTTTACAATCCCATTTCTAACTCCCGAATAGGAAGTCCTGCTTCCTCATTTCCTACATTGGAACACACAACAGGCCTTATTCATCGTTACACATAGTTCGTTTAACAGATGGACAGAAAGAGAAAAGGGGCAAAGCTTTGATGTTAAACTTGTCTTTGTTTGGGACTGTCGGACTACCTCTCTCATTTGATGTGTGTGTGTGAGAGCGCTGGTGTGCTGCCTTTTGTGAGGTGAATTTTGTGTGAGGTGAGTTTCTGTGTGTGTGTGTGTGTGTGTGTGTGTGTGTGTGTGTGTGTGTGTGTGTGTGTGTGTGTGTGTGTGTGTGTGTGTGCGTGCGTGTGTGTGTGCGTGTTTAGCAAAGCAGACTCTACGGCTAGGTTGCTACCCAGGGGAGAGGGCTGGTGGATGCCCGGAGGATGGAGGGGTACAGTGGAGGGAGAGGGGGGCTTGGCAGGAGTGAGGGGTGAGGGAGGGTGAGGGGGTTTTTCCTCTGGCGGTGGAGGGGAACACTGCTCGCGGCGAGGCAGGGATGAAAGAGCCTGTCTGTGTCAGTCACTTATTCCTCCCTTTGGTAAATAAAGGTTTCTGACAACAAAGCCGAGCAGCACTTGACTGGCCTTTATAGCAGATAAATAAAAAAGACAACAGAGAGAGAGAGACACAGAGAGAGAAACACAACAACAACAGACGTGTTCAGATCTCACGACTGGAAGCGTGTTGATTTTGATGGAGTAGAGAAGATGCAGCTGAAGCAAAGCCGCTGGTCTTTCAGTTTAAATCAACACTGTGCAGGTCTGCTAATACAGGAGGAGGAGAGGGAAGAGAGGCCTACATGTCTTTCTGTGGAAGGAATGGGAAGGAGAAAACAAGATGGTGAGAGCCCATGGGGTAAGAGACGGACAGCTAGCAGCCTGCTCTTAAAATCCACACACACACACACACACACACACACACACACACACACACACACACAGACTCGCCTCTGCCACCCTCCATTTCAGGGGATTTTCTAAATGCAGGATGGCAGGGGAAAACTCCGCCTGGCGGCCCCCGGAGTGCGATGCTGCTTTGAGGACGTCTTTCTCTGTCACCGACATTCAAACGAGGTACCTAATTAAAGGGATATGCCGGAGTTTCGCTCATTTGCCATATCGCCCACACATAACCAAGATACACACTGTCATTATCATCACTCTCCGCGCAGTATACAGTGAGCTACAATCGTCAAGTTAGTTAGTATCGCCATGGAGGCAAATAGTACAGCTGTTCAAAATCACCATGCATCTAACAGTGCCAAAATACATGTTGTGCTTCAGGTACTCGCCACAATATTAAATATTAATCCATAGTTATGTGAAACGTCATTTTCGGAGTAAATCCCCACACCGAGTTACTTCCTCGTTTGCCTGTAAACAGTGCTTCTGCTGTACACAGTGCATGCGCTGTATGCCGCACATGCCTGGCGGCCATGTTTAGAAAGTAATTCCGGCTATCTACCTTTAAAAAAAGATTGTTTCTCCGCATTTTGGATTAATATTTCATCGCGGGCGATATGGCGAATGAGCAAAACTCTTAAACAGTTGGCGTATGCCTTTAAGCAGGTACCTACTTAGGTAGCTGAAAGATAGGTTCCTTGCGTTCATACAGAGCTTATATCATCTTAGATTCTGGATATTGTAATATCGTGATATGGCTTAAGTGTCTTTTCCTGGTCTTACAGGCTGCGTTACAGTAAAGTAGGGCTGGGCGATATGGCCTCTAAAGAATATCGCAATATTTTTTCGCTATATCGCGATACACGATATATATCTCGATATTTTTGAAATCTCTCATAAATGCTCGATTTAACCCTTCAGGGTTCATACACATTTTGACCAATGGATTTCCATGACTTTAAACCAAATTTCCATGACCAAACATTTTGTAAAGTCTCGTGTATACATGAAAAAGTCAGTGAGTAAAAATATTCTAAATGTAACTACTAACAGATTACAATAATTGAAAAACTAACATGGTCATCATTACTAAAACACGTTACTAGCCCCAACACTGATGACAACAAAGATCTTAGGAGGGCTGGGCAATATGGACAAAAAATCATATCTCAGTATTATTTGGCTGAATGGCGAAATATGATATATCTTGGTATTTTCTACAAAGTGGGCTAGATTTTCTATTGTAAATTGGGCTGGGCGATATGGACTCTTACAAAATATATTTACTATATTTATGTGATTTTTGATTTAAAAAAAATCATCAGTGAATAACGATATAATGAATAACGTTAAGTGGATAAAGGCAAATAATAGAACAGCTAGAACAGTCTGTCTGGTAAGCTCATAAAATGACTTCACTTTACTGCAGCCTTTAAAAACCAGGAAAAGACGAGTATGCAGTATCACGATATTACCATAACAAAATCTAAAACGAGATCTAGGTCTCATCTAGTCACAATATTGGCCAGACCTAACCTTGAGTGCCACGCAGAAACGCTGAGAGACAATTTGCAGAAAAACATTATTAAAGTTGATTATCAATCTGGTTCTTTAAATGGTGCACGCACCTCGCTGTGTTGACTTGACTCACTGGGGTTGACTTAATGGAGCCGACCGACGAGTTTGGTGCATGTTTTGCAGATAACCGTTGTTTATTCAAACTCGTCTTTGCGATACCCAAACCACTGCCAGATGATGGATTCTCTACTACTGGCTCTCAGGCTCGTCCTCCACGCTGCCTTGACAGGGGCGGGTCATGCCTTCGCCTAGCCTTCGCCATCATGGGGGAAAAAAATATCGCTTGTCAAGGCAGCGGGCGAGTGTCTGTGACGTCGCGTAGCGCGGGCGAGTGTGTCTGACGCGGTTTGACGCGTTTGACGTATGCATGTGATTCCCCCTCCCTTCCTGTTTGTCTGAGTGTGAGAGGGAGAGCTGACAAGAGGAAACGTGAAGCGAGTCATGCCGACGGCTTAAGTTATAAACAATGCGTGACAATTATACTCAAATGTTTGCGATAGTTAGTTACTACATCTCACGTGGCACAAGCCGCGATACATCGAGTATATTCGATATATCGCCCAGCCCTACAGTAAAGTGATGTAATTTTCTGAACTGACCAGACTGTTCTAGCTGTTCTATTTGCCTTTACCCACTTAGTCATTATATCCACATTACTGATTATTATTTATCAAAAAACTCAGTGTAAATAAGATTTTGTGAAAGCACCAACTGTCATACCTTCAATATTGTCGCAATATCGATATCAAGGTATTTGGTAAAAAAATATTGTGATATTTGATTCTTTCCATATCAGCCCTACTATCAAGACAGTGGGAACACCAAGTGAGATAGTGTGCCTTATCAGAGAGAAAATATTTAGCGGCTGTTCCCATTGGTCCTCATCCTATTTCCTATCCTTCAACAGCACCAGTCAGGCCTCGTGGTCCTCCAATAATCGCACCATGTCCGCGCTTTGCTGAGGAAACCAGATTCCACCTGTCATGTCCTCAACGCACACACACTCACAGCCGGTTTCCTTATGAAGCCAGCGACACCCCAAGCCACCTGCTGCATCACACACACGCACGCACGCATACGCACACGCACACACACACACGCACGCACGCAGACACACACACACACACACACACACACACACACGCATGCACACACACACGCACGCACACGCACGCACGCACACGCACGCACGCGCACACACACACACACACACACACACACACACACACACACACACACACACGCACACGCACACGCACACGCACACACACCCTGAACTGTATGAGTACACATGTCAAAGTTGTGCACAAAAACGCAGAAAATTCCCACCCTGCCACCTGACAGGGGAATTGCTGATCCAGGTGCAATGGAAGTCTGAGAGGCCTTCTAGACCGCACCCCTGACCACCCCATCATAAACTCTTGGTAATGGCAGTAGATATTTCATATCATATCATATATTTCATATTTCCTCAGACCTGGCTGACTCCCCTCACCCCACTTCTCTCTTCACCCACTCAACTACCCTCCACTTTTTTTTACCCCGTTTCCCTTCCTTTCCTCCCACTTTACGACCTCATCCCTTCTTTTTCTCCCCCGTGCAGCCCTCCCCTCCCCTCTGCTCCCCTCCTCCCCTGCACTCTCCTCTCCTCCCCTGCACTCTCCTCTCCCCTCCTCCCCTGCCCTCTCCTCTCCTCCCCTGCCCTCTCCTCTCCCCTGCACTCTCCTCTCCTCCCCTCTCCTCCCCTGCACTCTCCTCTCCTCCCCTGCCCTCTCCTCTCCTCCCCTGCACTCTCCTCTCCCCTCCTCCCCTGCACTCTCCTCCTCCCCTGCCCTCTCCTCTCCTCCCCTGCCCTCTCCTCCCCTGCCCTCTCCTCTCCTCTCCTCTCCTCCCCTGCACTCTCCTCTCCTCTCCTCCCCTGCCCTCTCCTCTCCTCCCCTGCTCTCTCCTCTCCTCTCCTCCCCTGCCCTCTCCTCTCCTCCCCTGCACTCTCCTCTCCTCTCCTCCCCTGCCCTCTCCTCTCCCCTCCTCCCCTGCTCTCTCCTCTCCTCTCCTCCCCTGCCCTCTCCTCTGCCCTCCTCCCCTGCACTCTCCTCTCCTCTCCTTCCCTGCCCTCGCCTCTCCCCTCCTCCCCTGCCCTCTCCTCTCCTTCCCTGCCCTCGCCTCTCCCCTCCTCCCCTGCACTCTCCCCTCCTTCCCTGCACTCTCCTCTCCTCCCCTGCTCTCTCCTCTCCTCCCCTCTCCCAAGCCGGCTGGATGACCTTGCGCGCGCCCCGTGTCGGAGCTAGGCAGGAAAAGCCATCTAGCAGATGTACGGCACCTCATCTCCTACGGGGGAAAATTGCTGTGTGAAATAAATACCAGGCCATCACTCACACACTCACAAACACACACACACACACACACACACACACACACACACACACACACACAAACACACACACACATATGCCTGGACTGCTTCTGTGATCTGCCCAATGCAGAGAGCAGAGACATGCTGGTTATGGGGACTCTACCATCAAACCAGGTGAGGTCCAGTTCTTTCCCTGGTTGTAGCGGTGGGTAAGCAGCAAGAGACACTGAAACACTTACTGAGCTGTAGCAGAGACTGCACTCCAGGCTCCACCAATAGTAAGAAATGGTACTCTGCCGGTCTCCTAAATGGGTGTGGTCACTCTCCCCTTGAAGTGTGGTGCTGACCTAGCAAGCTAACTTGAGCTAGAGATTGTGAGTTCCCAAAACTCCACACACACACACCACACATTTAAACACAATCTGCCCCTTGTTCACTCAATAAGAGTTGTAACTAAGATATTTGCTTAAAAAATATTGTTTCGAACCACAGATTTAGCTACTACATCAACAAACTTCACATGTAGCTTTAGCTAATCGCTCCCTGCTAACGTGAGCCCCTGTTAACAAATCTCGCGAGAGTGTGTTGCTGAGACAGAGACAGGTCTCGAACAAAGTTAATTTTCTCCTGATCTGTGTGTCGGAAAAATGCCATTTTAGTGTCAGAATGTTCAGCAGATATGTGGCTTGTGGAAAGTGGGCCCAATATTTACTTTGATGATTATGGGGCAAAAGAATCAGTCATAATCTGAGATCACTTTCACTTCTCCCATTGACTCCAATAGACTCGGGACCTGGAGCAAGTCTAAGGGGGCGTGGTAGTGGCGAATCATAGCAATGTGTTGGTAGGTGTGTTTAGCTTGCCATCTATCTCCAGTGTGCTGGTAGGCGTGTTAGCTTGCTGGTAGGTGTGTTTAACTTGCTGGTAGGTGTGTTTAACTTGCTGGTAGGTGTGTTTAGCTTGCTGGTAGGTGTGTTTAGCTTGCTGGTAGGTGTGTTTAGCTTGCTGGTAGGTGTGTTTAGCTTGCTGGTAGGTGTGTTTAGCTTGCTGGTAGGTGTGCTTAGCTTGCTGGTAGGTGTGTTTAGCTTGCTGGTAGGCATGTTTAGCTTGCTGGTAGGCGTGTTTAACTTGCTGGTAGGCGTGTTTAGCTTGCTGGTAGGCGTGTTTAGCTTGCTGGTAGGCATGTTTAACTTGCTGGTAGGCGTGTTTAGCTTGCTGGTAGGCGTGTTTAGCTTGCTGGTAGGTGTGTTTAACTTGCTGGTAGGTGTGTTTAGCTTGCTGGTAGGCATGTTTAACTTGCTGGTAGGCGTGTTTAGCTTGCTGGTAGGTGTGTTTAACTTGCTGGTAGGTGTGTTTAACTTGCTGGTAGGTGTGTTTAACTTGCTGGTAGGCGTGTTTAGCTTGCTGGTAGGCATGTTTAACTTGCTGGTAGGCGTGTTTAGCTTGCTGGTAGGCGTGTTTAGCTTGCTGGTAGGTGTGTTTAACTTGCTGGTAGGCATGTTTAGCTTGCTGGTAGGTGTGTTTAGCTTGCTGGTAGGTGTGTTTAACTTGCTGGTAGGCGTGTTTAGCTTGCTGGTAGGTGTGTTTAGCTTGCTGGTAGGCGTGTTTAGCTTGCTGGTAGGCGTGTTTAGCTTGCTGGTAGGCGTGTTTAGCTTGCTGGTAGGCGTGTTTAGCTTGCTGGTAGGCGTGTTTAACTTGCTGGTAGGTGTGTTTAACTTGCTGGTAGGCGTGTTTAGCTTGCTGGTAGGTGTGTTTAACTTGCTGGTAGGTGTGTTTAACTTGCTGGTAGGTGTGTTTAACTTGCTGGTAGGCGTGTTTAGCTTGCTGGTAGGTGTGTTTAGCTTGCTGGTAGGTGTGCTTAGCTTGCTGGTAGGTGTGTTTAGCTTGCTGGTAGGTGTGTTTAACTTGCTGGTAGGCGTGTTTAGCTTGCTGGTAGGCGTGTTTAGCTTGCTGGTAGGTGTGTTTAGCTTGCTGGTAGGCATGTTTAGCTTGCTGGTAGGTGTGTTTAGCTTGCTGGTAGGTGTTTTTAGCTTGCTGGTAGGAATGTTTAGCTTGCTGGTAGGTGTGTTTAGCTTGCTGGTAGGCGTGTTTAGCTTGCTATCTATCTCCTCTGGGGCAAGAGAGGCATAATTAGAGGTCTCCCCCTCCTGAGAGCCGTGACAGCAGCCCAGTGATGAAGCAGCTCCTGTGTTAGCAGGGCTAAACCCTGACGCTAGCACTCTGCCCTGCTAACTCAACACACCGCTGAAATATTAATGAGAGCGTTTGTGTGTGCCCCACCACTATATGCTTGTCTATATGAGTGCATCATGCATGTGTGAATATGCATTATCCCTGGCTTCCAAATCCGATTGAAGGGTCAAGTGGTGGATTGGTCACGCCCGCCCCTCCTCCATGTCTTCCGATGCCACCTCTAAAACTACCTGCTATGTGAACGGATGACAGACTGACTGAGCCACACGCATTTAACCTCTGCTGCGCACGCCCACACACACCCAGCACTTCACAGCTCCACTGAGCTCACCTAAAGACCTGCCTGTGATCGGCCTGTGAGGAGAAGCCCTGTGGGCTTTGTTGGGCTGGGTACACATCAGATCGCGGTGCCGCTCCGCGCTCTGCTCTCCCCCAGTGGACTCGGCCATGACACCCACCCCCCGTCAACACGCATACACGCAAATCTGCACATGCACGCACTCAATCAACTGCTCGTCTGCTCGCGTACACACACACACACACGCACACACACACACACATGTCACACACACACACACACACACACAGTTTGATCTGCCTGCTCACATCAAAGAGAATAAACATTAATGGCAAATAGGTAATCTGCTCCTCTTGTCTGTTTTACATTGCAGGGTAAGATTGGCTGCCTCTGGGGGACCTGGGCCATCTCTGATTGAGCGCAGGGGGGGGAAGAAAGAAAGAGAGAAAGAGAGGGAAGGAAGCCACGATAGATGGTAAACACATGATAGAGCATTATTCTTATTTCATGTATCTCTTTATTTTTTATTTATACATGGGAGATTGAAAAGGAGGTAATAATATTCCCTCCCTTCAACCCACCGCGGCCCAACTATGGTCCTAATCTTCTCCCCCGGAATATTCCCATGCAGACATTATTATTCTCATTTCTTCTGAATAATATGCCTCTCTCTCAAGCCCATCCCTCCTCTCTCCCCACACTCGCTTTTGTCTTCCCTCTTTATTTTACTCCTTTAAGATCCTCAGAGCGCTCGCTCTCTCTCTCCATCTCCCTCTCTCTCCCGCAGTAACTCGACCTATCGCCTTCACACTTTTCCATTCTCTTCTAACTTCTCGTGCCCCCCCCCCCCTCTCTCTCTCTCTCTCTCTCTCTCTCTCTCGCTCGCTCTCTCCGGTCGTTGCACTTGGTCTCTTCCTTCTCTATTTCTTTCATATTCTGGATGTGGTGCCGGGTTAGAGTGGCCGGGGTGGGGCTGGGGGGTGGCAGGCAGCGCCTCATATCCTGTCTGCGTATCAATCATGAGGTCCTGTCCACTCAATCCTCCTCTGATCCATCAGCCAGCCTCTCAGCCAGCTCAGGCAGCCTCATCCCCACCCAGACACACGGACGCACGCGCACACACACACGCACGCACGCACGCACACACACACGCACACACGCAGACACACACGCACGCACGCACGCACGCACATCCACACGCACACACACGCACACACGCACGCACACAGACACACCCGCACGCACGCACACACACACACACACCACCATTGAGTAATGGCAGCTAGGGCACCTGTACACAGTACACACCAACCTGCTTCCCCCCACAACCTCTCCCCCAGGGATGCAGTATTCCACAAGCCAACTGTACACTACAGTATAGGATTCTAATAGCACAATTGCTTCTAGCGTTACAGTCGCCATTTCCACTCTAACACTCTTCATCTAAGCTGCAGCACAGCTCAAACCACACAAGGCAGGATACGCGGGTGCTTAATTACTGCTTAACTAATTTTTGGAGATTCCACACACACACACACACACACACACAGTCACACAGTCACACAGTCACACACACACACACACAGTCACACACCCCACCACCGAGCTGTCTTGGTCGTTGCTCCACCCCCTCTGCCGAGCTGGGGAGTTGTAGATTAGCACATGCTTCCTCTGATACATGTGCAGTCGCCAGCTGCTTCTTTTCACCTGACACTACCACTGCAATTACCCAGATGCCCCTACTTCCTAACCTGAGTGATATTGATACCCTAAAGGCTTCAATGGCCCTGGCCTATATCATATCATCAATGCTACTGGACCAGCATCACACTGAAGCCAGTTCACACAAGGCTGCTAACGGTACTACAGACACACCGTTTTGCCCACACTAATTTCAGCTGCAATGACATAAACACAATATACACCATCTCACCACCAACAGCTTCCTGATTTATTTTGCACATCGCCACCCCCCACCTTCCCATCACCACCTCCACCTCCTAACACCACCCCCACCACCACCACCACCACCCCACCTGCTCCTCGCTCTGCACTAAGCCGATTACGCCACGCAACCCTCCTAATCACAGTGCTGCGTTTGTAAACACCCGTGTCATCGACTGTACTTCTAAATCTCCCAAATCCCCTGCATCTTTCATCTCGCACCACACCGGTAATGCCATGTTTCCACTGGTGTTTTAATCATGCCACCGGTACCATCGATACACAAGCAGAGCCAGAATGTGTGTGGGGGGTGTTGGGGTACCCTCTCAACGTACGGCATCAGGGCAACAGCCAAATGTGTTGTGTGTCGAGTGCCTTTTCATGGCTTCAACCTCGTCTCCTCTGTCAAAAAGTCTCTCCTCCACCATGCCTTCATCCTCATACCTCTGTAATGAAGATATGAAAACACTTTTGCCTTTGTGATTAAAATGATCTCTGCTCTCCCCCGCAGCCATACGCAAGTAAACAAAGGGCCTCGCTCGCGCATATATTACTACAACCTTTTCTTCAGTTGTGTGTGTGTGTGTTTGTGCTTCTACGTGTGTGTGTGTGTGTGTGTGTGTGTGTGTGTGTGTGAGTGAACGGGGGATTTAAAAACAGCACAGTTTACTGGTTCATTAGCGCCAGATTAGCTATGCTAATGACATGGACCGCCACACACAGAGAGCCCCCCTTTATGCTTCTGAAAGGGATACACTATTGACTGTCAGTGTGCGTTTGAGCGTGCGTGCGCGTGCGTGCGTGTGTGTGTGTGTGTGTGTGTGTGTGTGTGTGTGTGTGTGTGTGTGTGTGTGTGTGTGCCTGCGTGTGTGTGTGTGTGTGTGTGTGTGTGTGTGTGTGTGTGTGTGTGTGTGTGTGTGTGTGAGACAGAGAAGTGTGGTGCAGGTGTGTACACACTCATCTGGCATGAATAAGTGCATTCCTTGCAAAAACAAAAGTTGGCTGCAACAATAACAATCATAATTGAACAAAGTATTTATGCGTGATGGTCTTTTAATTGCATTCATGAGTGAAAGAAGAGCTGCTGCCAGAAGAGGGGAAGCAGTGAGGAGGAGGAGGGGACTGGTGTTGACCTGGAGGCTCTGTGGGTCTCCATTTCATTAACACTCACACACTGAGAGGGATATGATGCTAACGAGTTAGGGCACACACACACACCAAACAACTGTCTCATGCAGGGTTTTTGTTATAGGGACCCTATAAAAAGAATCCTGTGTGTGTGTGGGGGGGGGGTTATAATTTTTATTTTTTTCATTTATTTTTTCAATTTTACAATGTTTTTTCTCCTCCAAAAGCTGTATTTATTCATTGTTTGTCTTTTTTTTCTATTCCCCTCCCCCCCCCCCCCCCCCCTGGTTGCTGCTCCACCCTCTGCCTATCTGGGGAGAGCCGAAACTGGCTCCATGCTTCCTCCGAGACATGGGCAGTTAGCCAGCCGCTTCTTTTCACCTGACACTAGAGGAAGCTTCACCGGTAGGGCATAGCACGTGGGAGGTTCACGCTCTTCCAACCAGTTCCCCTCCCTCTGAACAGGCGCCCTTAACGACCAGAGGAGGAACCACATTAGCAACCAGGATATTGCATGTTTTGGTGAAGGGGTTCCTATATGAAGGAAACCCCCGGGAGGCACGGGGAGAACATGCAAACTCCACACAGAAAGGCCCTTTTTGACGACCCCACCCGGGCGGTGGGCACTCGATGGAATCGAACCCAGGACCTTCAAGCTGTGAGGCGACAGCGCTTACCACTGCACCACCGTGCCCCCCTTATTCATTGTTTGTCTTAATTCATTCAAATATATTTTTATATGTATTTCAATAGACCTTTAGATCTTTAAATGTTGATTGTTTATTTGTTCATAATTGATTACATTGCCACTGTGTGATAGCGCTTAAAGTATATAGTTTTGACATTATTGCCTAGAGACAACCAAACTGTGCAAAAAATAATAATTTAAGTACGGAAGGATTGAAGAAGAATTTAAATGGTCAAAAACATTCAGACATCAGCAAATCTGATCTTGGCTTAGGATGTTTTGCAAGCTACGAATATAGTTTGTGTTACAGGATGATAAAATATGGAGTATTCACAAGCAAAAGCCTGAAAAAATGAACAACTGTTAAAAAACAAGTCTTCAATATGAGATGGTGGTGGTTTGCATGTTTAGTGAAGAAGAACAGCTTCCTGCTGGTGATTACTCAAATAACGACAGAGGACAAAAGTCAAACACTGAGGGGTGCGCCGGGCTGTGAAGCAAATTTAACATGGTGGCCAAGCTCCGTATTGCAAGTCACGTGACGCCATGCAGGCCAGAAAGAGAAATTCTCATCCACTTACATGGGGAAAGCAGCAGCTCTGTTAAGCCCAGGGAAACATTTTCCGGGTGTCACGCAAAGTCAAAAACGGCTTTCAATTTTTTTTCCAAAAAAATTAAATTTTTCATGGGTTAATTTTTCTTTTTTTACACCAAGAGCTGTATTTAAGCTGTATTTTCTGGGGGTCCATGAATGCGCATGGCCGCGGGAATGCGGCTTCCGCGTCATCACTTCCCTGTTTATGTGAAGCTTCAAACTGGATACCAGGCTGCTCGGATTGTTATCTGTGTGCTGTGTTACTATTACAGTCCAGTTTTGGCTTTTATTAAGATATGAAGTAACGTTATTTTACACGAGTAGCCCACCCTTACCGCGACACAACAATGGCGCGCAGCTCTCAACTTTTCTGGGCTGGCTCTGGGCTCTGCTCGCTCTGCTGCTCATGACCGACATGAATGAACGCACTTCTCCGGCGGGAAACGTCATGGAATACGTCATGGCAGACATGTGCACTTCACCTTGAGCCGCATGGTCCCAAGTAAAACCCGGAAGAAAAGTCCCCCAGAAGAGCTTCATGCGCCAATGAGCAGCCTCCATCCAAATGAATGGGTGGGCGTGTCCTATTCCCTATCCAGTTATTTTAATACATCCCCATGGGTGCGTCACATGCATGAACGCTTGCGTGTGTGCGTATGTGCGTGTGCATGTGTGTGTTATGTTAAGTGTTCACGTTACCTCTTGTCTCGGCTGTGTGACCTGTGTGAGCGGTGGCTCCGCCCTTTGTCTCTGTCTGCACTGCGACTCCTCCTCCTGCGAGACGAGCTATGGGACGAACTGCTGCTGGAACGTCTTCTTCGCCTGAAACACACAGACAGATACAGACACACAGACAGGCAGACACACAGACAGACACACAGACACACAGGCAGATACAGACACACAGACAGACACACAGACAGGCAGACACACAGACAGACACAGACAGACACACAGACAGACAGGACAGAATATTGGTTTATGCCAACTTTGCATGTGTGAGCAGGCCTGTTTTGAGGCCATGCAGGCTGCCTGACCTGCTCCTCCACAGGGGCCTGTGCTGCTCTGTGGCTACGCAGTCAGTGTGTGTCGGTGTCGCGTCTATTTCACAAACACCACTCACACGGCGCTCCCATTGATATCATGGAGCAGGAGGCATTTACGGCAGTGAATGTAAATGTGGGAAGTGGGAACCCCCCCGTCCTCTGCCTCGCAAACAGTTTGAGCAATATCCATTATTTAAAAAAAAAATCTCTTCTTTTGTTTCAGCAAAGCCAAAAAGACTCAAATCTGTTTCGCACCAACAACACACAAAGAAATCAGTGCTTCAGTCCGCTGGGAGCTCAGCAAGACAGGGGAGAGAGAGGAGGAGAAAAAAGAAAGCAGTACAAATAACACAGAGGCTGAAATATCAAACCAGATTTGTAGCACTTAAGAGCAGCGAGGGAAAGAGCCATTAGTATTGTAAAGGCTGGATCCCATGAGCAGGGCCTTATGAGAGGACTTCCACAGCCCTGGTGCATGCTGGTACTTCACACATTACACAGAAGAAACACAGTTATGAGCTGGGGGCTGGGTGGTTTTTTTAAGGCGGTGTCAGCAGCACACACACACATTGACACAGAGACATGTGTGACGAGATAATGCAATGAAACACAGTGGCTCAAACAAATACACTAGTATAGCACGTGATAAGGAAGTGCTGGTTATTTGTGCACTGACACAGACGGCTTCCACACAAATGCAACAAGTTCCACACACTGTCTATCTCGCTCACACACACACACACACATACACACACACACGAACACATGCACACACACAGATTTGTGCACACAGTCACACACTGTACACACTAGGGATGGGCATCGAATTTCGAATTTTCGAATAATCGTTGTTATTATCAAGGTCGACTTTTATTATTGAAATTCGAAATTCGATTTTTTTTTTTTTTTTTTTTTTGGAGTGAAATGTTGCATTGTCTCCCCTGATTCTAAGAAATCGCTTGGTTTGAGCAAGTAGAACAATTTTTATAAGCATTTTAAGCAAGGTTTATGGAAAAATGAATGGCGGATGAAATCCCATGAAGAGGGAGAGGGGGTGACTTTGGCACCCCTTTGGCACTCAGACCTGAGCCTACTAAATATTTAATGAACCACTCATGATTGTCAAAACTGTTTTTTATTTTCGAAAATGTCAATGTCATGTAACATGTTCTTTACTTCAGTGGTGCAATGCTTGTTTGAGCTAAAAATCCACAGCAGAAGCTTTTTATATTAATTAATAAAGCCGTAGACTTAGAATCAGGGGAGACAATGCAACATTTCACTCACAAAAAAAAAAAAAAAAAAAAAAAAAAAAAAAAAAAAAAAATAATTTTTTTTACATTTTTATTTTTATTTTCGAAATTCGAATTAAATTCGAATTTGGCCAGCGAATTTCGAATAGTGTTTTTGCTAGAAATGCCCATCCCTAGTACACACAAGGGCTCATTATGTGGCCGTGATGTCACTAACCAAGAGCAGAAGCATGTTTCAGAACTGATGGACTGTTATTCCACATAAGGCCAATTTGCACTGCTCGTTCATACAGGCTACAGGTTTAACAAGGCACTGACTGTGTGCACTCTTTCTACGGTCTATTAAAGGAACTAAGTCTCTCTCTCTCTCACACACACACACACACAAACACACACACACACACACACACACACACACAAGGTCTTGGTTAATTGATCAAAATGTATGGCTAATTGATGAGGGACTGTGGTCCCAGGGTTTACACTGCCCAGCCGGCCCCACCCCACACAGACAGGCAATGACTTCCCATCAGCGGTAATGGACCTTGACCAAGCCTCATAAATAATTACCATCAACTGGCCTTGTCTGAAGGGCCACACACAGCCAGTGGCAGCCATGGAGGATGGATGGGTGGATGGATGGAGGGTGGGGGGGGTCAGCCTCTAGCCACTTGCAAAGAAGGTTGATTATTAATGGAACTCATCCTGCCTTAATAACTGTTAATAACAGTGTAACATGGAACCAATGTTTATGAAAGCTTATGAAACTGGGGTGAGCTTATAACCTTTCATGTGTAGGCTAGGCCAAGACTACACATTGTACTTGTCCTCTTAAACAGAGCAGACAAAAGACTGTGCTATCTAAAACAGCCATGTCTATATTCTATAGGTTCATGGACCTTACATGGAAAAATATGTATAAGAAACCTAAAAGCGATAGCAATGTATAAGTGACTATAGAGACTTAACCCTAGCATGTAGCCTACAACTATTCTTCTAAGACTAAGTATAAAGGACCTACTGTTTCACCTGTGTTCGGCCACCACAGCTATGCCATTTTACGTGCAATCGGGTTGAATCTTTCGGGAAGTGTAAAGAGCACCCCTTCGGGATATTTTTATACTGTAATTAGGGCCAAATAAATGGGCAAAAAAAGGCAAATTAGTGGACAAAATGCCTCAACACAGGTTCAGTACCCTGGAGAGCTCCAGAGTGGAGAAGCTAAGTTGTAATCAGTGCACTGGAGAGGATGATGAAAACCCTCTGGGGAGAGAGAGGAGAGGCTGCATGCCAACTCTGTGAGTGAGGCCTGACTAAATGACCACTCACACAGAGACAGGTATTTCACTTGTACAAATAAGAACGTGAAGTGACTGTGTGTGTGTGTGTGTGTGTGTGTGTGTGTGTGTGTGTGTGTGTGTGTGTGTGTGAGTGAGTGAGTGAGTGAGTGAGTGAATGAGTGATGAGTGAGTGAGCAGAACTGTGTTTGGCATGCCATTTTATGTTTGATCGCGCTGAATCTTTCAGGAAGTGTAAAGCAGGGATGCAAAGTCATGGAGAGTGAAAAAGGTGACATATACCAAGGCAGACACAAAATCATTCACTTAAGTGCCTTATTTTGGGATCAAAGGGTGACTGTCACCTAAAAAGGTGAAGTTTGCATCCTTGGTAAAGAGCACTGCTTCGAGTGACCTAATGGAGCCAGATTTTTGAGGCCGACTAGATGGGCAAACGTGGCCAAAATGACTCAAGACAGACTCAGCACCATGGAGAGCTCCAGAGTGAAGGGGCTCACAGGTGCTCCAGAGTGGAGAAGCACACAGGTGAACCGATTTGAAATCAGTGACTGAAGAGGACTATGAAAACCCTCTGGGGAGAGAAGAGGAGAGGCTACATGGCCATTCACACAGCGACGGGTATTTCGCTAGTAATAAAAAAGTGTCATAGTCACTCTTGATAGCAGTGATTGCATTCGTTGTCTTAATTTCACTAGTCTTATGCCGAGTTCAGACTAGATGCTCCGAGCCCGCGGCAAGCCCCCCCCCACCCCTCATTGCGTTTCAGGCAGCCTTTGCAATGGGTTTACTGAGCATGTTAATATCGCGATGACGATGAAAATACGATTTATGGTGCAGCCCTAGTGTGTGAACTGTCCACACACGCGACCGGAAAGCTTGTGGATGAGTCACAGACGCCCCAACAGATATCTAGCAGGCTGGTCGTGTCCGGAGAGCCATCAACATGTTTCTGCCAATGAGAGCAAGGCACGGGGTGAGGAGCAGACGCAACCGCGGCAAGGCAAGTGGTCTGAGGAGCAAAGACGGAGAAAGTATATTGGTGCAAACTGTTGTCCCACAAACAAAAAACGAATTTAAAGGTATCCAAATCTTAGAGGTTTACTAAGATCGAAATAATAGCACATTTGAGACCCCTGAAGAGCAAAAAATGTATTCCACTTGACTGTTGCTGCTAAGTCAGAGGAGGATGGGACCCGGGTAAGACACATACAGGAGCCATGTATTTTCTCCTCCAACGAACTAAGAAAGCAAGGCTAAGGGGTTCGAGAAACCAAGAAGAGAACAGAATAAAATACAACAAAAATTTGTCCGTTTCTACTTCACTTTTGGAAGCACAAAGAAGATGAGCCATTTAAGACAGGAGCAGGTCTTATCTGTGTGATGCTCTATTGATCCTCTAATATAAAAAGTATAGCAACTGGGTGCTGAGGTGGACAGTCGGACACTATGGCCCCGAGTCGGACACATCCGCTCTGACGCATGTTCCAGTCTTTTTGTGGGGCTCATTTCAGTGATTTCTGTTACCGTTTTCTGACTGGTAAAGATACGTCTAAAGTGATTGATTAACATAATATCCTGCTAAAAAGGTAAGAAGTTATACTTGAGTTGTAAACATGCTGTATTGTTGCGAGTTGTACACATGGTCATAAGAGTAGCTAACCGTAGCTGTCCAACATGAGATATCAGCAGCAAAAGTGTTTGTCTCGGGTCCCAGTTATGCTAAGGTTCACTTCCCTCCCTGCACACAGATGAGACAGCACCCCTGTAGAGAGCACAGGTTCACTGTCTTGCTCAAGGACACTTCAGCAAGGTCAGCAGCACTGCACCTAGGTGAAGGACAGTGTCCCTCCTCACTGCACCAAGCTGCCACCTGTAATCAGGAAGGGAAAGTCTGTGTGTTCTCACCTCCTGTCCCTGTCCCTGTCTCTGTCTCTGTCTCTGTCCCTGGAGCGAGAGCGGCTCCTGCGGCTGGCCTTCCTGCTGCTGGCCACCCTGCTGCCAGAGGAGGACGAAGAGGAGGAAGAGGAGGAACGCCGACGGTGCTTCTTCTTCCTCGTGCTCCGGCTGTCATCCTCGCTGTCCGACGATGAGTGACGACCCATGACTGGGATAACACACACAAACACACAGGCTATTACAACAAAGTATAATGCTGGGACAGCATTAGCGTTATACTGTGTGCGGACATTTCCTTTGTTTCATTTGAGTGTTTTTTGATTCAACATCAGTTTCTGGGGATGTGCATATTCCACTTTTTCTTAATACAACAACGAAGCCAACAATACACAATTACATGAATGACTGCTTCCAAAGATATTGTCCTGCAGCATTCATTAATTCGGCTACTTATTATTGGATGTATGATGAAAGACTAACGTTAGTAGCTATGCTAAATTGGATGAATCCGATAACGTTATATTGCTAACATATAACGCTAGCACTTAACGCTATCGTTAGTTTAGCTCCGTAACATTACCTAACGTATATAGCCTCGTTAATTCGTGTGACAGCAGTAATAATGCTGTAGTATCAGACATTGCAGTCAATTGAAATATGAAAGACAGAAAGAGTAACGTGAAACAGGGTCTTTTCTTGGGATGCATCATGCAAGCTAGCAAGCTAACTGTGCTAACTCATAAAGCTCTTCGTCTCGGTTCGACTGAACTCCGCTAACGTTAGCTTCTGCAACCACACAGCACTGATGTCCCACACATTAGACGGCGTCATGCATAGAAGACAAACATGTAGCACAATGAACACGAATATCTTGCAAAGAAAATCCCGCTCCTCACCTTTTAAACGTTGTCGAGCACCACAACACAGCCATGCACAGCTTACAAGACACGACTTGTGGTCGCGGAAAGCATCAATTCGCTCCAGAGAGCAGAATCTACCACAGAGCAATCGATGGAGTGAATGCTCTTACTGAGCGTTAACATCAGGGTTAACATACAGCCTATCTATGGTGTGTTAACGCTCAGGAAGCGCATTCATTATATCATTTATCATCGGGTTTAGACTTTAATCAAAGAAAAAAGCGAAAGGATCAAACTGATAATAACCCTTTACAAAAGTTTTATTTATGAAAAGAAGCCATATCAAATCCAAGCAAATGAAGGATTCAGGCGTTCATATAATGTTCATAACGTTCATAATAATGGCATAACATTAACTAAATGGAAAGGCATCATGCTGTTATCATCTTGTGCTGGTCATGATGTAATGGGCATTTTTGAATTCCAATCTTACTAGTCGCATTTGGAATAATAGGGGAGACCGGGGCATCTTGGCACACTTTTTGCTTGAACTTCAATTTCTCTGTCTCAGTAGGCAAACACATCACAGTCACTCATTTCCCCTATAAATTAAATAAAAAAGTATTGTGCACAAATATATAGTCTTTAGATTTTTACTTTTTACTTTAATATGGAGTTATATATGGTTAAGGAGCGTGGTGCAGGTTGAATAAATTATGGATTTGCATTTTGGGCTCAAGATTCCTATAACAAGACCCCCGCCCCTACCCCCCGCCCCAAAATAAAAAATAAAGATAAAACATGCCCTAGGGCAGAAATATTATGCAGCTATACAGTATATGTGTAAAAGAGAGAGAGAGAGAGAGAGAGAGAGAGAGAGAGATAATCATATTTCTAACAGTCCCACATATTAATGCAATGTGGTCTCCAACCTGTATGCTCTTTAACCCTTTAATGTTCACTGAAAAAAGCAATGCAACATTTTGTGTGTGTATGTTATATTATTAGGGCACTAATAACAAGAATTTAAAAAAATTACAGACCCCACAGTTTTTTAAATATAGGCCTCTACCAAATGGTTGAGATGTACTTGTAGTAGTAACAGTTACCTAATACATAATCTTGGCTAAGTGGGTGGTGTCTGTGGCTGGTGGCAGTTTTCTGTCATGATTCTGATGACATCAGTGATGTCATCTCTGGTGTATGGTCTCTATTGTCTTGAACCAGAAAATGATTTAGCCTCCATATTATTTGTAAAACACAGAAACAGAAAGGGGGGGGGATCGAAATTAGAAATCATGCCCTTGTATAATGCTAATAATATGATACCAACAGCATGTTTGTTAAAAAATCATACTTCTGAAATTATTTCGGCATAATAACACTAAATAACATAATACAATGCATGATCAGAAGTGTTTTTATTCCATAGAAAATAGTCAATTTTAAGCATGTTTTACCAAATGGTTGAGTTGCCACACCATGGAAAATGTACCATGAATTGACAACTCAACCGTTTGTCCGAGCAGTTTAAAAAAATGTTTTACCCTTATAAAAACATTTATAACACCCTTTACCCTTTTATTGCATCACACATGTTAGATGATATAATGTGTTGAAAAAACTAAGCTTACCTTTGAAAATTCTACCAAAATTAGTCCACAATGTCAGGAGTGATTTCCTTTTTCCATTTTCCTGGGAGCAGACTGACTGAAAAGGCTTACTGTTAAAAAGCAGAATGACCTCTAGTGGATTTTTTTTAGCATAGCATACCTCAACCGAGTGGTAGAGATGGCTCAATAAGGTTGAGTTAAGTTCACCACATGTTTCAATAAGAAATAGTGACTCAAATGTGCTCTACCAAATGGTTGAGCAGACTATATACAGAATGTGCATTTGTGACAAGTTGCCCCAGAGAAAGTTGTCACATTATATTTTTAAACCTCATCAAATTTGTGCTGGTGCTATAGCCTTGGAAATCATACCTTCAACTACATTATATTTTTCAACAAATAAGAAGAGGCTTTCCACACTCATTTTTGCGGTTAAAAGTCAGATTTTTTTTAAGTTGTTTTTGACCAGGATTTCCTCAGTGTCAGTGCATAAAAATAGAAACAACCTCAACAAACAGATTCACCTGTTTATCTGTCTTCACATGTGACAATTTCCCCTGAAAGTGCACTGAGACAACTTGCCCCAGAGTGACATGTGGCACATATAGCTTTAAGGACTTTGGTTTAGGTATCAAAATACACCTTTTCTCTCCTCTGTGCAAAAGTAGCCTAATATTGAACATACATACTTATCAAAGTTGTATTACATAAATAGTGCAGTTTATTTCATTTTTATTTTACTTAGGCTATATGGTTGAAAAATATGAAGATTTTTCTCACCTCAGATTACATTATGCTGAATGTCAAGAGCAAAATGACTTCAGAACAGTGAGTGACACATACTGTTTTTTTTCTCCTTTTTTAAGATATCACCTTGGTGTTGGAGATCAGTGCGACAACTTACCCTTGTGACAAGATGCCCCGGTCTCCCCTATATAGGCCAGCTAGCCACCAGTAGGCTATATCACATCAAAACAGACTGGGATATTCATATTTCGTTTTTAACCTACAATGTACCAGAACATGTGTATCTGACTTTAGTGAAATTCTATCATCATTTATCAAGCGACACATCTCAGAGAATCAAGTGTTGCACCAACATGCAAGAAATAAAGAGATGGGGAGAAGGGGGGTGCAAACAAACAACAAAGAAGTAGGCCTAATAGATTAAGTAATTAGTTCAACATAATGGGCAGATGATTCGTTAACGTGTATGAGTGAATTAATCAATACTATATACTATCTTTGCCATGGGTTTTTCACTGCAAATAGAAATAAGAGGCTGCTATAATCACTTTGCCAGTATTCATCCTGCTTTCAGATGCAGCAGGAATAATAGTAATTAATGCCTAAGGTTCAAGCTGAAACATCATTAATATTTAAGCAGGGGAATTGTTAGAGCCCTTGTGTGGAAATAGGGCTTTATATAGATTATCAATAAACACGCTTCATTTTGCATCAAATTTATCCCAACGATTTCAAAATCCCGCTGTATCCTGTTTCTTGTTTGGCTATATGTTGCCTCCTCGTCTCACTTAATTGCTCAGTCTCCACGGCATTCAGTTACCTTCACCGCAAGTGAACCATTGTTTATTTATTTTGCAAATATAGGCAATCATTTCATTGGGAAAGCAAGTTGAAAACGGTAATTAGTGAGCCCAATGGCAACGCATCGCAAGAGGCATTATAATTAAACGTTTAGCTGCTATTTAACATCCTAATGGCATATAAAAGTCCGCTGAGAATTAATATTAACCAATGCAGTTTCACTAATGATGACAATAAAAAGCATGATTGCTGATTAGAAAAATAAACCAACGTTATAGAAACATAGCTAATTTGGCTCACAAGGGTCCCCAAACTTTCATCTTGGTCTTATAGCCTTAATGCAATTTGACGTGTGAATTAGTTTTGTCATATTTAGGCCTAATAATATCAATAGTAATACAATAGCAACAATAATAGCAACAATAATAGCAACAATAAAAGCATTAATGTAATAACATTATTATTATTATTATTACTATTACTATTACTATTGTTATTATTATTATTATTATTATTATTATTATTATTATTATTATTATTATTATTATTATTACCATTATCATGATTATTATTATTATCATTATTATTTCCAGAAGCCTCATAGGCTATACGATTAGCCTATACAACTCCTTTATTATCAGATTTTTTTTTCTTTGCTGTGACATTTTATTTGTCATCAAGAAACTCAGCGAAAGAATGGATATAAAAACACGCCGAAAACATGGGAATACATTTACCAAGCCTATATATAGCCAAATATGGAATTGGGTTGAGAGCCAAATACGTTCACTTGAGCTCCTAAAGCTCCTTGTCGCTTCTCTCATGCTTCTCTCAGCATCCCAGCTGGTCCGCTCTTTGCCTGTTTCTCCGTGTCATCACTGTCGCTGTGTCTTATTTCCCCCAGATCACAGAGATACTGAGGAAGGTCTCCTCATCCATGTGCCTCCCTCCACACCAGCTTGTCATTTTCAGGTTTTTTAGCCACACCCCTGCAGAGAGAGAGAGAGAGAGAGGGAGAGGGAGAGAGAGAGAGAGAGAGAGAGAGAGAGAGAGAGAGAGAGAGAGAGAGAGAGAGAGAGAGAGAGAGAGAGAGAGAGAGATCCATGCCCATCTCCCGGGTGTTTAAAAAACTAACTCAGGACAATAGCAGCGAATGAGCGCTTAATTAAATTAATTAGTCCTTCTTGTCAATCTCGGATTAATGGCCAATAGCGACGGTGCTCTCTGCTTAATGTTTTTAGCCCTCTCCTCTCTCTCTCTCCCATATCAGTGAAGGGGAAGGGGGGCTCGTCCCGGCATCCTGAGGGGAGGTAATTTGCACAGATCAAGGGGGCAAGGCGCCGCAAAGTATAAATACTGTGACTTCAATAGAGGATCACCAGCAGGTTTCCAACTCCGCTACCAAAGGAGGAATTGGCAGAGAAGATACATCTTTATACATTTTTACCTTCTTCCAGAGTTGGCAGCATCACCTCGCATCATTTTTAGGGGTCGACTTTAAAACGAGCAACGCCATTCATGTCTTAAGCTGTCGCGGAGCAGGGAGTGAGTGTGTGTGTGTGAGAGCGTGTGTGTGTGAGAGATTTTTTCTCGATGAGAAAGCAGTGATGGAAGAGCTCACCGCTTTCGTGTCCAAGTCTTTCGATCAGAAAGTGAAGGAGAAGAAGGAGGTGATAACCTACAGGGAGGTGCTGGAGACCGGCTCGGCGCGAGCAGGGAGCAGGGAGTCTCTGAGCGCGGAGCCGGGGACCCGGGACCGGGAGGAGGCGGCCGTCACAGCCCGGAACGCTGCGCTCTCGCCGGGCAGGGAAGCGGACATGCTCGGCCCGGAGAGAATCAGGGATGCCGGGAGCCCCAAACTCATTGACGGTACGGTAGGACTAGCCTACTCCAGGCTATGCAGGCATTTAGCGGAGATCCCCAGAAACCCTTTTATTTGCGGAATAGAGTTATCCCACTTTTTTGCTGATAATTGTTATGACCTGCTCCGCTCGACCTGCTCAAATGCTATAGCGTATCAAATCGGTGTGAGTTGCACAAGGACCGGGTATTATCAGGAGGGCAATATGCTACTTGATGCTTTTCTCATATAGGCTATAGCCTATTTGTGTGGTTGTTTCTGTTTGCCTTGTTGCACCGGAGGTCATAGCACTTTTTTATGTGCACTACCACTACGGGTCAGCAATGACTTGTTTTGCTACTGTTTTAAAGTTTCATGTTATGATTGCAGACCCCCCCCCCCCCCAACCAGGACTCTAATAAACAAGAAGGCCTCCTGTAGGAAAATAATAAACCATATTCGGTTTTAGGCTAATCAGACACAAAGCAGCTATAAAAACATGGGTAGCCCCTTATTTGTTTAAAGTGATCAAAAACGCTTCAAATGGCGTAGAAGCCTGTTAACATTGCAGCTAGATGATCTCATCTGCCACCAATATTATAGGCCTATTAAATGACCTATAGGCTAAGCATTTTTAATATAAGGAGCATCTTTCATCGAAACGTATACCTGACAGCCAACCTAATAAACCATATTCGGTTTTAGGCTTTAAAATCAATCTGACATGGATAGAAATAGTCAGGCACAATTGTTTCGATGGGTTGAATAAATAGACTACAATGAAAATATTTTATTAATAATGAATGGACACGTGGGTGGCAAGAATGTTTCTCATTGGCCGCCCTCTATATAATATTTTTTTCTTAATTTATATATTGGCTATTACATAACTAAAATAATAGCAAATTAAACAACTCCAGGGATCAATAAAAAATAAGAATCACAAAAACAAAAATGTAATTTGTCTTTAAAGCTTTAATACCCCCCCACCTCTTTAGAATAAATAAATGTAGGCCTATCTATCAAATGTTATCCAAAATGAATCACGTGTTGGTTAGCTATATGTCGTGCAGCTTGCGCTTGCATCATGAAACCTGATAATTTGGTATAACACCATTTAGGAGAGGCAGGGATCGCGGAACCGCCCGGGCCACCCGGGCCGCGGCCCGGGTACTTTTCAGTTCCCCCAAAAAAAAAAAATTTTTTTTTTTTTTTTTTTTTTTTTAGATTTTTTTTTTTTTTTTTTACAATTAAACCTCATTTACTTATTACACTCGACTGGTTGTTTTTCAGATGTGATGTGCATCTAAAGTGAACTAAACAAGTCAGATCCACCATAAATGTTTTTCAGTAGATGCTGTGATGTAGCCACAAGAAAGGTGCAATATTAATGTTTTTCAGGAGAAGGCGATGTTGCTAGCTATAGGTTCTAAACAAGAAATGTGGTTCAAATGTTTACAGTAGTTTTCCTTTCTTGCTGCACTACAATGTTACAATGCTGTGAGACAGGCCCGGCGTTGGAGGGGGGCCTGACCGGGCCGGGCCCCCCCATTCTCTAAACTGGCCCCCCCATTCAATTTTTTTTTTTTTTTTTTGTGTGTGCTAAAAACGTTTTTCCGTTTTTCTGTTTTAAAGTTTAAAACGGAATCTGGCTGTCATTAGGCATTGATTAACTGAATGCTATTGCTAACTGTTACTTTGAACCTCCATTTGCAATGATTCTGGCTGGATATTAATTAACTATTGTAAATTTGTCACAATGAATGCAATTTGTGCACAATGTGTAAATACATTTAATATTAATTGTTTAGGCCTATTTGTAAAGTCACAACACATTAGAGATGTGTGTAGTTCCTCATAGATTTAGCCTCTTCCTTTTGCTCTCAAATGCACCAGTTTGACGAATTTTACTTTAAAATGTACAAAATCTTCTTCCGGGGGAGAATCCCCCCGGACCCCCCTTGGCCCCCCCAAGCTAGGGGCAGGCCCCCTCTGTAATTTGGTTCTGGTGTGAGACGGAGCTAAACACAAAAGATGCAATATTAATAGTTTTTCATGAGATACTCAGTATTTAATATTAATACTAATACTAATAATAGAAAAGGAGAAGATACTGAATAATGACATCACAACAGTATAATCCTAATGTTAATTTAAAATTAAATATTCTTCTAAATATGGATAAAAGTCCAAAAAACATAAAATTTTCTTCGGCGCTGCCGAGATTCCATTCCTTACAGCACCCCCCCCGACGGGGGGACACGCCCCCCCGACACGCCCCCCGGCCCCCCCAAGTTCAGATGCGTTCCGCTATCCCTGAGGAGAGGTAATGATATAGTTAGGTGGCATGTAAAAATGCCATCTGTTTGTCATGGACAGCATGGTTAAAAAACGGAACTGCGACAAGCATGTATCAGACATCCAATAGTGGGCACAGCGATGCATATTTATAAGCAATTAATAATTAAAGAGCTTTATGTAGCTCTACAAAACATCCGAGGGCTGAGCTCTGTGATGCTTGTGGAGGGGGCACATGCTTTCTTTTTCTTTCTTTCTTTCTTTCTTTCTTTCTTTCTTTCTTTCTTTCTTTCTTTCTTTCTTTCTTTCTTTCTTTCTTTCTTTCTTATAGCATGCTAGCATGGCTATACTATCTGCATTTATTTTTCATTCTATATGATCTTTCATCTCTCCTTTTCACAGCTCGATA
>NC_139642.1:28759919-28789919 GCF_964638095.1 Poromitra crassiceps
TCATAGCTAATGAAACGTTTTATCTCTGCTCCAAGACAATCCTCTGAAATTGATGCTTGTCGATTTCAACAGAACGAAGAGAAGTGAGTTGTCTTTGAAACAAATCGGAAAAAAGGAGGCTTTGTGCAAGTACGTGTTATGGCGGTAATTAGACAAAACTGCAAGGCATTTAAACGTCTCACTGACATAGATTTTCTGCAGATAAGGGTAATTAATTTCAGCGGCCATTTAATGAGAGAGAGGGAGATGCAAAGAAAGAGAGAGAGCTGCTCTCAGATCGCCTTGCTCTGATGTCCAAAACCGTAATAGCGCTGCCATATCGATATCTGAGAGTCCATTCAGCTCTTCGGGGACACTAATCTATAGAAAGATGAAACCAACGCTGACAAGGTTATTTATTATAGTCCAATAGCCTGCACATCTCCAACAAGGGTGTTTCTATCCTCCTAATAAGATTCTAATGTCCCCCTTTGGCTTTGTGGTGCACTGTTTTCCATATACAGCATTTTTGTGTTTCGCTGTTTCTCTTACGCTCCCCGCGCCTGCCCCTTCTTGTTGTGGGCTAAATGTAATAATTAAAATCCCGGGTTAAGCAGCGCCATTAATATTTCAGTGCTCCTCGGGGATATTGTTTTTCTGCGGTTGTTGTCACTTTCAGAGGAATTACACGTGGCCTCACAAGCAGCTGCCAATCAGTAGGTCTCTAATTAATTTCTGTCCCTGCAGGTTTGGTTCCAGAACAGAAGAGCCAAATGCAGAAAGCAAGAAAACCAGCTACATAAAGGTACGTTTTAGCCTGTTTTATAAGCTAGTCTGCTCTCATTTCACGAAATATGTCTATTCTATTCTATTCTCCAATGCATTATAATCTATATTCAAATGCACAGACATGGGTCACACACCTTCCACCGTGCCATCCTTCTTTACGCACGAGGCTATAGGGACCCTGCGTTTTAATTTTCAGTTAATTTGCATCAATTATGTTTTCTCTAAAGTGAATGTTTATAACGGCTCTTATAAGTTTACTCCGACAACTCGTAGTTATTCAGGCCTACAGTTTACTGTGTGCATGGTTCAGATGGATATTCTCTCAATTAGGCTATCATCTGTTTTTCAGGAGTCCTCATCGGAGCAGCCAGTCAGTTTGAAGCTTGTCGTGTAGCGCCATATGTCAACGTGGGGGCTTTGCGGATGCCATTCCAACAGGCAAGTTACTTTGAAGCGTCTAGTTTTAAGACCAGACCAATCCCCGGACTGCTGTCTTGGCGCAGGGCCTGTCCAAGTGCTATGGGGAGACTCCAGCAATGTGGGGTAACTAAACTCTTGTTACCACGGTGACGAATACATTGTGCCAACATAGCGCAGCATTGTGTACAACCTAATTGGAATATTCCCTCTATTGATTTATGGATTGTTTATATGCCTATTTTAATGCAGCCAGTAAGTAACAGTCCAGGGTGGAGGCTATATGGATGATAGGCCTGGCCTCCTATAGGCTATAGGCTATAGGCTATAGGCTATAGGCTTCTCAAATATTTTCTTGTCATTGTCCTCAAACAGTTTAGGCTACAGATGCCCCCATTGATTTGTGGCAGGGTCATTCCATATGGGAAGATTGTTTTTTTTGTGTGATGTAATAGCATTGAACTGTATAGCACTGTCTACAGTGTAGCCTGGGGAGATAATAGGGTGATGAGAGTGACATTTCAGATTACAATTAACTGTCATTCTTAGTCAATAGCCTATTCCATAATTGGGATAATTTGTATTGAATGATGTAGCCAAATTAAAGTAGTGTTCTTCATTTTGCTGGGGACCCCACGGGATCCCACACGAGTCCCTGAAAAAAAAACAGAAAAAAACGTATGGAGCTATTATGGGCTATGGCATTCGGTGGTCTATTACTGCAATCATTATAGGTCACCCTGCAGCCTCAAATGAGCAAAATGAGTAGCCTACCGTAGTTGAGGTAGCAAATCTACAACAGTCACTCTTAGTGAAATGACCTGTCCTGCAGACAACCCATTGCACAAAGTTAACACGTGTTCTCCCCCCTCTCTCCCCATCCGTGCGTCCCGTCCCGTAGGATAGTCATTGCAACGTGCCGCCCTTCTCCTTTCAGGTGCAGGCGCAGCTGCAGCTGGACAGCGCCGTGGCGCACGCGCACCACCACCTGCACTCTCACCTGGCAGCGCATGCGCCCTACATGATGTTCCCGGCGCCGCCGTTCGGGTTGCCCCTGGCGACGCTCGCGGCAGAATCCGCCTCCGCCGCCTCTGTGGTGGCCGCCGCCGCCGCCGCCAAGAACACCAACAAGAACTCCAGCATCGCCGACCTCAGACTCAAGGCCAAGAAGCACACGGCCTCGCTGGGACTGGGACTGTGACGAACACTCCAACATGTTATCCACCGAGGGTCTGAGGAACTGAGCTCCAGAGGCAACACGAACGCTTACAAAGTGAACAAAATCCAAGGACAAAGTGAACAAAATCCAAGGACAAAGTGAACAAAATCCAAGGACAAAGTGAGAAAAAAAAATTCAAGGACGATATTTATGTTTTCTTTTCTTTTTTCTAAATGAAGGACGACGTGTATAGGCTAACTATAAAATATAGGCTATTTATGAGACCCTAACCTTAAAGACAAAGAACAAAAAGACTATGACGTGATACACGAGTGATTTTTGGACGCCAAATGAGAAAGGTGTGAACGGGAATGGATAGCAAGGCTACCCCGTTTCAGCACTGTGCTCTCTGCGGCCACATGGCAGAGGGGCAGCAGCGGGACACCCATGGGAAAAGGATGCAGCTGGGACGGTCGATTTGTCAAACAAGGCGAACCATTCTGCAGTTGTTTTCTTTCTTGTTATATTATATTATTATTATTATTTCATTTTGAACATATAGAGGCTGGCCTCGTTATATTTCAAAAACATGCTCTCTGCAGAGGAAAGAGCGGAAATTGTTGACACAAGAGGGACAAAAAGACGTTATCTGAAGTGTTTCTCTCTTTTCTGTTTGTCCAACTTCAAAATGCCTCAGCAGTGTTTTGCATGAGTCCTGTCCTCACGGAAGATGTGGGCCATGTAGTCACCTAACTCTCTCTCTCTCCCTCCCCCCTTTCTCTCTCTCTCCCCTTTCTCTCTCTCTCCCTCTCTCTCTCTCTCTCTCTCTCTGAGGGCAACTCTCACTTGAATGTAGGCTTATTGACCTTGTTTGGACCTCCTTTGATACAGGTGAAACCAGGCGACAGAAATGTGAGATTAGGCTATAATATAATGTGTACGCTGAACTTCAGTTGTTTTGACCAGATAGCCCGATTTAGTGTCCAATGCAGGTGATTGTCCTTCTTAAAGGAGAGCATTTAGGCCCATAGGCTATTATAGGCCTATGCCATTTTTAAAACGGTGAATACTGGCCAATATCACGAGGATTGATATGCGAAATGGTACGGGCACGTGTAAAATATGTTAATACACAAGAAACATGCATTATTTTTTATTATTTAGTGGCTTTATGAATGCCTTGTGGGGAATATGTTTATTTTGTATTTTACTTTATTTCCGTGTATTAAAAAATCATGTGCTTTCTGTATGTAATTTTGATGTTTTTATAACAGTGAAAGTGAACGTACCTGAGGCACGGGTTTCTTAAAAAAGAATATCACAGAAATTGTTTTACCTTTTTCCATCACCATGTGAAACGTGAATCCACCTAAACAAAATGTTTTCGTTCCTACAATAAATCAACAGAAGTTTCTTTTATGACTTGATATTGTTCTTACATAATAGGCCGTTATCACTTTGAATTAAAAAAATAAACTACATTATTATTATTATTATTGCTGGTAAACCTTTGTGGGCAATAGCTGATTAATAATGCATGGCTGTAGATATATAGGTCTTTTGATAACGTTACAGTTGTGACAGGCCCGTTTAGTCAGGAACATGGGTCTCTATTGCTGCTCCCATGCCAAATCGATGCATTATTCATGTTGGTTATGGAGCGTTTGGAGAAGAAGACTGGTCATTTTCAATAGCAAGCACAGGAAGATAAGATGGGGGCCATACAAATTGCAAAGTTTTGCTGCAAAATAGCCGAAGCATGAGCACTTGCTATAGGCATATGGATTTTCCCTCCCAAGAAATCGTTTGCTTGACTGTTATAGCCTATTTGAAACATGTTCATAATGCTCGGATTCATGGCCTATAACCCCGAATTATCGGCCTAATTTATTAAACGAAATTGCACTTTATTCCAAATTTAGTCTTACCAGTTTCACCTAATGTATGCCAATATATAATATTATTATAGCCTATTAAGTGGGTATGGCATTTAACAAAATTAACATTGTCTCGTGCGCTACATAGCCATCTGAGATTGATCAAACGAATTGTGTCATTAACCATTTTTACATACAGCCAATAGCTTCAACCATGTTATTGTGAATCCCCATTCCTGAATGAAACTGTTTCCTAAAGTGTCCTAAAGTTTGACACGCTGCATGCTGGGAATATGGGCCGCATACCAAGCCAGCTTGGATGAAAAATTGGCCTGGCTCAGGTACCACTTGACTTACAAAGCAAATTCGCCCGATTCATTTCCTGACATCTTAACCGCCTTTTATTGAACATTTAATAAACACCTGACACGGGAGCCTATTATTATAGGAATCCGGATCACATTACCCTGCCGATATTTCCACACAAAACACAATGTCTTTAGCTATTAATTAATACCAACCTCACAGAGTCTACTGTGGAGTCTGGAGTGCTTGTGTATCTTGCCGTTTGGGGCAGGGTTTAGACGCCAAAACTATTGAATTATTGATTGAGCCTCGCCAGTAATGGAGGAGACGGAACTGGGAATCTGCTGCTGCATGGAGCGGGAACGCGCGCTGCCCTGGGATGGAACAACACACCGGGGTCGGGAGCGCGCATGCCCTGTGACTGTCCCACTCAGCCACTATGCTAAGATAAAATGGTTGCATTTGTTGTGTTGTTTTATACCTGGTCTGACCACACAGTGAGGTCAAGTTGATCAACATCATTAAACCATTGGTCTATATTGATTTGAAAGTAGGTTTTAAGAGGAAGATAATCATCTAATTTGTTTGAGGTTTCAAGGCATAAAACCCCCTTTTTGGAATGAGTTAATAGTGGGTATAAAGCAAAGCATCCCTAATGAAAAGACAACTGGTGATTTAAAAAGGTATAGGTCCCATATGGAAACATTATGCGGACATTAAAGAAAGAAAGAAAAATACCATAAAGCAGCTATACTCATTTTTGAGTATCAGCTACCATTAGTTAATTATGATGTTATTGCAGAAGAATAGTAGCCTAGCCTATCATTTTTCATCCTTGATTTTTTTGGGGGGATAATAGATTTCCTATTATATTCACCCAAAGATAATAGGCTACACCTGTATTAACTAGGCTACCTTTGAGACTATTTTTCTTCACAATTTTTGCAGTTGTATCCAAAGATTTGTGAATATTTTGCTCTGTTTACTCCTTTTTCCAGCTGCAGCCTAAAGTCACGATTCCTGTGAACCGCAAGGCTGCCATATTGGAGTGGAGTCCAGTGGACCAGCAGCTAACAGTATAGCCTATACTGTATGTCCTGGGGTGCAGTGGTGGAGTGGAGAGCAGTGGAGAGGGCCTCTTCTCTGAGGGGCCATGCAGGAGACAATGAGACGGGGACACACAAGTGTTCTCCTGATTAGACTGGAGACGAGCAGCGCTCTCACTCTCCTCTCAACACACTCTTAACACACACGCCCCCACACAGCCAGCCAGGAGCCAGACAGCCTCGCTCGCTTCTCACTCTACCCTCAATCCCTTTCCCCTCACTCACTCTCTGCTTTCCCTTGACCCCCAACACACACACACACACGCACACGCACACACGCACACATACATACACGCACGCACGCACGCACACACACACACGCACGCATACATACACGCACGCACGCACGCACACACACACGCACACATACATACACGCACGCACGCACGCACACACACACACACACACACACACACACACACACACACGCACACACACACACACACACACGCACACACACGCACACACACGTACGCACATACACACACACACACACACACACACACACACACACACACACGCACACACACACCCTCCATTGTTATCCATCTTACACTGAGCTGGAGGAGTGAGAGTGGGGTGGTAGAGTTGTAATCAAGTGCTTCTCTCATGCATTTACTTTTTGACATCAAGGGCCCCTAAACTGACACAAATTAGACCATGGACCCCCATCTGATACCATTTTGTCCCAAGGTCCCTCATCTCATATCATTTTTGCTTTTAGATGTTTTATTACAGAAAGTGTGAAACCCGCATGAGCAAAATAGTCTGTTACTTATAGATGGAATTAAAGTGAAAATACATGATTCACCTTTTTGCTGGACCCCCTCGAACCCTCTCAAGGACCCCTGGGGGTCCCCGGGCCCCACTTTGAGAACCACTGCATTAAAACACACCAACACTGCATGTATAAATCCAAATGAAACAAATGTATGAAACACTGAGAAACACACGCACGCACGCGCACGCACACACACACACACACACACACACACACACACCCACACACACACACACACACACACGCCCATATGATGGTAGCCCGGTGAGTGACTCACAGCAGCGGTCCACATCATGGAATCCTTCATATCAACTGGTGCTATATTTACCACACAGCCCCAGAGACAAATACAATGCTCTATCATTTCCTGCACTATGGGGCACTTGGGCTTTTATCAAATGAGAGCATGTTACTGTAAACACTCACAGAGAGACCACGGCGTCAGTTTGCTCAACTGTACAAAGATTCATTTTTATGGATGTGGATAGCTGTGAGTGAGTGAGTGAGTGAGTGAGTGAATGTGTGTTTGTGCGTGTATGAATTTTTATGTGAGAAAGTGAAGGCCGACTCCCCCTCAAAAAAGGAGACAGTCCTAAGAAAAGGAGAGATAAAAAATGCTCTCTCTCTCTCTCTCTCTCTCTCTGTCTCTCTCTCTCTCTGAGGGCTTGTCTTTGTTCCATGTTTGGAGTGCTCAAAGAGCAGGGCGCACAGCACCGCACCAAAGACAACAGCCATCAGGAGCAACAGCAGATGAAAGAGCCACTTCAAAGACATCACATGGAGCAAAAGTGAAAAAGAAACCTGCGCAAAAAAACTCCCTCCAATATAGCGCTCGGGCCAGCAATTAGGGACGCCATATCGCTGCTGCCTGTTATCATCACATGCGTGCACCACCATACAGGCCTGGGTGGCTAACCGCACCGCTCGGTGTGGGTTGCCCGGTGCAGTCAGCAGAGTTCTAGCGTTCATAGAGCTCGGCAGTAGGACTGTATATGATTTCACTGTGGGATGAAAAGTGGGTGTTCACTCAACACAGATCTGACCCCTGGTACGGCCAGGGAAAGCTTAACAGTGGTGATTACAGACGCAGAAAAACAACCATCTCCATCTCCAATTCCTTCTGTTCAGCAGCTAAGTGGAACAAAACAAAACAGAGGTCAGAACAAAACAAGAAGTCTAATTGTTTCACTGCTTCCTGTTTAGGGGCCCCGGGGCAATCTACACATTTTTTATGTACTGCGTGCGTTTTATTTGTTATTAATTCCTCTCCAGTTGCAGCTGGTTTGCAGATTAGCGAGATAGCATGATGTATACCTCTGTGCCCTAGGAGGAAGACATAACAAGGGTGTTACGTGTTGAAACCTATGGGCATCAGTATAGCTCTAAGGGCATTTTATTGTCTCTAATGGAAAAAAGGTGACATTTGGCCAATTGTAAAGGATGGAGAGTGTGGGTGGGTGTGTATATATGTGTGTGTGTGTGCGTGTGCGTGCGTGCATGCATGCATGTGTGCACGGGAGTGTGTGCCCAATGGTGTGTGCGCATGTTGGTGTGTGTATGTGTTTATCTGTGCGGTATGGTTGTGTATCTCAGAGTAAGGGTGAGTCAGAACTAAATAGAAAGAAAGAGTGATGTGAGAATAAAAAGAAATGCAGAGAAAGAGCCAGAGAGTGAGAGAGCGAGAGAGAGAGAGAGAGAGATGGTGAGGGGCACACAGTGTAACTGTTATACATTTGGCCCGTGCTTCTCGATGTATTTACAAGCTGGTAAGATCCAATCATCTGTGTGCGAGTATAATCGAGTACTCGCTTTTCAATCATCAGATGTTTGTACACAGAATCTTAAATTACAAAAAGCCTTCCGGTAACATAGGCTCACTCATCTCGTATTGATTGTGTTCAAGCTCTCTGAAGTTAACAGAAATGTCATTTTTAAAATGTCACGAAATGACACAAACCAGACAAATCACCCAATATTTGTATCAGGATGCTCAAGTGTCCGTTTAATGTGGGCAAATCCATGGGAGGTCCAGGATCATTCATTCTGGGGTTAAACACTATTTCAACATTCGCTCCACGGAAGCATTTATGACCATTTATACATCTGTCAACCCCGTTCAAGCGCTCTCTCAAACTGGTGACAAGGCATGGGTGGTCAGGGCAAAGTTTAGATGTGGTGGAAAATAGCCTTGCTTTTCAGAACAAGCATCAATCACCTATGTAGTGTACAGTAAACATTATACTGGCAAAGCATTGCAAGCCTGCGATAGAAATGTTGGTACAGTTTATAGTTAGTGTGTTACTCGTATAAGGTTTATAAGCACATCATAACTTTATGAAGAATGCTTAGCGATTGTATTGGAACATAATGGTTGGAACATAAAGGAATTACCGCAGGAATTATAATTCATTGTCAATCTGTTATATTTTGGTTATGAAAGCACTCTGGGCTATAATGTAGCAAAGTGTTATGGCCTGAGTTTCAACAGGCAAAGTGGAATGCTCCAAGGGGCAAGCCAATGTAAATGTGGCGTCGTTATCATGACGATGAGAGTTTGATGATTTATGTTTTGAAACCGAGCGCGAGTATTAGACTCAAATGCGTTTCACATGTGAACTACTCTGAAGCCCACGCCGCCGCTAAAATCCCATTGAGATATATAGACACGCTTTCTCAGTATAGATCAGACAACTGAAATGTGTTATCAATTATTCTGTCTGAAGCGGAGACATTGTCCAAATCCACTTATGACAGCATCAAGAAAAAAGCAGAGGCAAAGCGTAGGAAGAACGTGAAGCACATTTTTACTTTTGATGTATTTAAGACATATTGTAACAAACGGGGGAATTCAAATGTACCGGTCACGTAAATGCCTTCACTTCAATCCCCACAGATCATTTATTAATTTGCACACGAGCAACTTTGTAACCAAAATTGTTAGAATGCAAATTCCTGGCATTCTCAATGATATATGAAGCATTATTATAAACACCGATGCATCCTTTGACCCATTGTTTCAGTACTACCCTTGAACACTTATTTCCAAAGTAGCTATCTTGAACGCCCTGTATAATAAGAAAGATGTTGCAGTACAGGGGATGGGAGGGAGCAAGAGGTCAAATGCTTTCCGACCAATAGAATTTCAAAGCAGGAGAGTGCCTGTCATCCAGGGCATCTTATTCAGATGCTTTCATTGATCCTGTCACTCGCGTCCCCTCATTGATACAGCAGTATTGACAGCTTTATTGCTATGGTAATTTACTACTTAGGCTAGTGTACATAAGCCACTGTCCCTGGGCTGGAGGATTACAGCAATACATACAGGAGTCACACACACACACACACACACACACACACACACACGCCCGCGCACACACCCACACACACACACACGCACGCACGCACACACACACACACACACACACACACACACACACACACACACACACACACACACGGCTTATTATAGGCTAATATGATGAGCAGGGAAGGTAATGTATAATGGTGGGGGACTATGTCAAGTTCAACTGGGAGCAGTAGGTTGAGTGGGCTGTGTGTGTGTGTGTGTGTGTGTGTGTGTGTGTGTGTGTGTGTGTGTGTGTGTGTGTGTGTGTGTGTGTGTGTGTGTGTGTGTGCGTGCGTGTGCGTGTGCGTGCGTGCGTGCCCGCGCACGCACTCTCTGTCACTGTGTTTGGGTGGGTCACCGCTATGGGAAGAATGCATCTTATCTCAATGCGGTCTAATGTAAATTGATGTCACGAGCGGGAGAGAAGGGCAGAGAAGAAGCGAAGAGCTGACTGAGCTGCATTATGGGGCCAGATTGAAGCGGGCCTGGGAGGAGACAGGACCGCGTCGTGGTGCGGCGCTCTATTGGATTACAATGTTGGCTCAACAATCCGCCAACGTCTAATTAAATAGCCCTGCATTAGCTTTCCTCCACAGCGGGGGGTGTGAGAGAGACATAGAGAGAGAGAGAGAGAGAGAGAGGGACACTATCTCATTCTGAAATGGGATGTAAAAATAGATCTAGCAAGTTAGCCCGTACTCACGCTCCCCCCCCCCCTCCCCCTCCCTCTCCCCCCCTCCCTCTCCCTCTCCCTCCCTCCCTCCCCCCCCTCCCTCCCTCCCTCCCTCCCGCGCTATCGCCCCTTCTCAGTGTGAGACGTTGGCGCTGCCCCTCCTCGCCCTGTGTTTCAGACTCTCTACATCATTTCTCCCTCTTTATATAAACTAAACACAGAACTCCAATGTTATAATTTCTTGAGTGCATTGGCATAACACACATGATTCAACACGAGATGCTGTTTATTCAGTGGCTTCCACGATTTCCACAAGTTACAAAGCAGACATGGCTGGAATGAGAAACCTCGCCGCCGCCGCTGCTGCTGCTCCACTCACTGCTATTTCCCAGACTGCATGAGGCTTTTAAGAGTTTATGATTTCAACAGCAAAACACTGGGTGGCAGTGTGTGCAGCGAGCACAACTTTCCCTAACTCTCCTTTTTTTTTTTTTGGTGTGTTTTGCTATCAAAAGAATTCAAGGAAGTGACACATGAATTGAGAATGAATATCACATGGGTCCAAAAATAGCTGACACTTGCTGTAGCAGATAGCTGGCTGTGTTATGAGAGAGGCTTACATGGGAGAGGAAGGAAACAAGTTCATAGAAAACAACTATATCGCACAACCTGCATTTATGTCACTTCTTTATGAACTTTAGCGTGGTATTTATAGACTGGATCTGACCATTGTGACCCCCACCCCCCCCCCCCCCCCACCCCCAAAAATCCAGTTGTCCAACTGAACGTCTAACATTGAATCCTGTCTTCAATGGACCGTCGCAAAGACCATGGAATGACGGGGTGGAGAGAGACAGAGAGAAAGTCACACACAGACAGAGACAGGGAGAGTTAAGGGGACAAGGACAGTGATAAGAGCCGAGTAGATAGAGAGAGGAGTAGGATGGAGACGGTAGACAGAGGTGCCAAAGACATGAGAGAGCCCTTTGGAAGCACTAAAGCATGTTTGAGAGACTGCCTCTTATCTTAATGATGACAGGGACCCTTTCAAAGGGTCACATGTAACACACTGTGGGCTGGAAGTGCTCGCGGACGACCACCTTGGAGGGGAGTTGCTGAAGGAAAAGCCATGGCTGAAGATGGCACATTGCAGAGGAACTGTAACGCAGACTCAGCCTGTAATGCCTCCGCAGATACATTTCATTACCAAATTTGTTCCCTGCAATTATTTTCTTTTTTCACATATTTTATTCCAAAGTGAATATCAAATAGGCTACACTATAGAAGAGTAGATTCTGCACTAGTTGGTATCATATTCCCCATTGAAACCGCTTGAAATCAGATGAAGTGTGCTGTATACAGACAGCTCATACACAATTAAGAGTCTATAACATGTCTCTCAATTAGTGCCAAGGTAATAAAGGAAAAAATAGGACACTGAATGTCTTCTTATATAGCAGAAATTGACATTTTTGTTTTTCCACAAAATTACCAAGCTATTACTGTTAGGTTAGGCACATTTACCCCTACAGGTTAGTTAGCAAAACCCAATTTGGGTAAATTTGTTAGCAAAATCCTACCGTTCAGGGATAGCTTTAGTTGGCATCCAACTTTCATATGCTATACAATATCAGTGGAATTATATAAGACATTAACATTAGCAGATACACAACCCCCCAAAATAAACCATTATTCCAATTTACAGCTACAATCTCATGTGGATTCTAATTCTGACATGTTCTTTTGAAATTTGTTTTAGCTTGGAGTCATTAAGCTACGTTGTCTCAAACCTGTAGGTTGCAGCAGCATGCAGGCTCTTCCAGGTTGTCATTCTGTTGGCACAAAGGCACAAAGTTTGCTTGTTTGTTTAAAACTCAAACCTTTCTCTATCTTAACAAGGTCACCAGATCTGCTGTTTCATCAAGAATCCCCCTTCGAGAAGCTGTACTTTGTGGTCAAACATCATTTTTTCCCCATGTTGCAAAGGTGATTTATCACAGAACACAGCATTGCCATTCATTGGGGGAAATTACCCTAGACTAGAGTTAATTAAATGTTCATTGCATACTTTTCCTATAATATTGATTGTTGCCTATTTAGGTCCATAGTTCTACATGTCTAAATCACAAGGATTGTAATATCAGGTATTGAATCTTGTATGTACAGGTACCTGAAAACATGAATAGTTTGCATTCACAGAACGTTTGTCACTACGCAGCTTTGTCTCTTATCCAGGCTGTGCGAGGTGATTGTAACCTCTGTGCTTGTGTACTGACATCAACACTTTTTCATATTAGTCACATTTGCTTACTTAATTCCCTAAAAGCAATTTCTTTGTTGTGTGAGTGGGTTGGCTAAGCACTGCCTATTTAAAAAGGGTTTAGAAGGCTGCAATGTTGCAAACGTAATGCATCACCTTATAATACAGTATTTCCTCTGGGTGATATTTATAATCCCAACACTCATAACACACAGTGATTCTCCCTAAATACTATTCATTAGAAATAATTGTGGGGGGGGGGGACAGCAACGTGCAGGAGTAACTGAACTTCTCATAACCGCTCACTCAATTGCCCCCTATCACCCAAATGCGAAATGAAAACTGAGTTTGGAGCCTGCAGACCACAGAGAGACACACTGTAGTGTGGTCTGGAGGGGGTGTGTGTGCTGCCATGGACACAGTAGAGATCCAAGCTCTGTAAGTAAAAAAAAAAAAAAAAAAAAAACAAATCCCTCCGGCACCATTATATAAGCATACATATGGGACGGTAAAAATGGAAGACGACACTTTAAATGACATTATTATAAAATGCAATACTCCTGGAATGATCCCTTATTAAATTAGGCCCTATGATCCGAGATGAATTTCCCGCTTCTCTAATCCATCAAGAGGGGAATATTAAAAGATAGGCCTCAACCGGCATTAGACGCTCACTCCGTCTTGACTTTCATTATTCTGCATTACGGCGCTGCTGGGGGAGAGCCTCTTAATGAGAATTACAATGATTCACTGGCCCCGGCCCCACTTCTGACAAGTCAAATATTAACTCCTCAGTCACAGCTGTCGGAATTAAAATACTTTGTAGCCGCGGACGTGCTAAATTAAATTGGCCTTTTATGTTCCCTTACATGGCTGACCCCCGTGGGGGCTCCACCAGCGCCTCGGTCGCCACTGAGATGGCTATGACAGAGTAAGAGAGAGACAGAAGAGAGAGAGAGAGAGAGAGAGCCTGAGAATATATACGCACACTAGGGCATACATGTACACTGACACGCACACACACACACACACACACACACACACACACACACACACACACACACACACACACACACACACACACACACACGCACACAAGCTCACATGAAAACAAACATCCTGTTCCCCCCCTGTGTCTCGTTCTGTCATCTTCTCGCTCTATCCATCTAGTCTTCGCCCCTTCCTTCACTCTGCTCTCGCTCTCACCGGAGGCTGTGTCCTTGGCAGACATCTTTTCTGCGCTGTTTGTTTGATAGCCATGTGTGAGCTAACTGTCGAGGAGTGTCTGGGCTTCACCGCGGGTCTCTCTCCATTAGCGGGGCCACAGACACACATAAAGGCTCCTCACCTGTTGCTCGGCCTTCATGTTGAACAGCCAAACAGATTAACATATAACAGAGCAGCCTTCTCAAAGAGCGCGGCAACTTTGTGCTGATGTGATTAGGGGTGTATTATGCGGAGAACAAATCAAATTTACACTGACCTTTCAAAGTTTTTATTCTACAGTTAATCTGCACTCACTTAAGCAGAGGGCTAGGGCTCACAGACCCGTGGCTCCACTCTGCCTGCCAAACTCCTCCGTGTGAGGCGAGCGCTTGCCGGGGCGGATCCTCCGCCATCCGCTGGCTTGCTCTGGTCTGGCCCCTAGCTCCTGTGCACTGACGGTGAGCGAGAGAGGGGAGGTTTTCCGCCTTTTGCCCGCCTCCTTCCTTCCCCCCCCCCAGTAGCATTTCTCTTCCGCTCGCGTTGCCAGCAGAGCTCCAAATCCTCCTCCCCTCTCCGTTTGAGCTCCTCACAAACAAACGATCGATTTCACAGAGAGAGAGAGAGAGAGAGAGAGAGAAGGGAGAGGGAAAATAGAACTGCCGGTGACCCTGGAGTCGGCAAATGTTACACTTGAAATCGTTGGATTTTTAAAAACAGTTAAAATGCCCCGGGACGTGTCACCTCTCCCCCTTCAAGAGTCAACCGAATGAATAAAGAAGTGGATGGAGCTGATAAAGAAAACAAAAACGGCCAAATGGAAGAGAGTGGAGGATTAATTCAGTGGGCAGATGGGTCCCGGTGTCAATTTGAGCTATTCTGATCCATTGGATTGAAACCAGAGCTTCAACCATGGCCCTACAGAGTCACCTTTGACCCCTCATGACAGACATAATACTGATACTCTATATTCATTCAGTTCTTCTGTGTGCTTTTTTTTGTGTGTGTGTCTTAAACCCACTTCGCTTTCCCTCTTAGTCCTCTCTGGCCCTGCTTCAAACCTCTGCACCTCGGGTCATGTGATTAGCATATAGGGCAGCGCACACAGCCAGCACTGTAACAGACAGCTCGTCCACTGCTCGTGGTGTATGTGAGGCTCCAGGCTCCAGTGTGTAAGCACATTTACACACTTTTAATAACGTGTACATTTTAATAATAATAATTAAAAGTATCAATACATTCGTGACCCAGGGTTACCATTACGATTATTAATTGCCACCAGGAAAGCAATTACTTCTTGTTGAAAGCATATTTCTTTTAGTATCGAGTTTCTTTGCTAGTCTTGGTGTGCCTTTAGGAAAATATACCCCCCTTACTTATTACTGTAAGCCATTCGAATTAAGCAGTTCTGACCTGAAGATGGAATATCGAACATTTCCATGGTTCTCATTATCTAGTTATAATTAGCTTGAAGTAAGAGTAGTAACGTTCACATGTTGAGCACAAAAGTAAGCAGAAGGGTATATCTATTGAAATGCTCCAAATCAATGGGTCCAGGATGTGCATAAATGGCTCCATTACGGCACTATGGGGTTCCATGAGAGGGTGATTTAGAAGACACCCCTGCAGTGAAGCATCAGTCACTCTATAAGAGTTAAATAAGCCGTGTGAAGGACTGTTATCCTTACTGGCTTAAGCTCCCATTAATCAGTCCACTTCACCTGTCAATACAGCCACTGGCTTCCAATCAAACAACCATTACAGCAGAGAGCATCCCAATAAAGGAGATCTTTGTTTCTTATTGAGTTAATCACCCGGCTTCCTCTCGGCAGACTGGCACCGGCAGTGCATCTTCCTCTCTTCATCATGTAGGAGCGCAGAGGTCAGGCTTAAAACACACCGCGACTTAGAATATGGAGGAGGCGTAGGTTGATGATAACAATACAGCGGATTAACTTCTCAATTTACAGAGCTCGGAGACTGATTATCGTTTCAGATTGCATTTGCCAATGACCCCGTGCAAATTGATAGGCAATGAAAAGAACTACTTAGGGCTTTCAGTGTCATCATGTAAATTCCGATCTTGCGGTTTCTGTAATGGATTCTCATATTATGTAGAAGTGAGCGAGGCAGGAGCGGAGAAGGGCCCGGCGCTATGTGATGGACTGATGTGTCATGCACAGTCTGAGGTGGAGGATATAGCTCTGAGCAGGTGGGAGTGAACATCCCTCTGACAGCCCTTTTCAAAATGACAAAATCCATGCTTCCGTATTGACCAGTTATTCTTCTATCTTTCAGTGGGCATCTCCAGACCCTCCCCTCCCCTCTCCATCCCCCCCCCGGCCCGCCATCCCCCAACCTGCCCGGCCGCTCCCTATTGATCCTGGCCGGTGATTGGTTGAGCTGTAATTTGAGATGGACATTGACGGATGAGCGCAAACTGTTTTTCTTTCCCTCTCTTCCTCTCCTCTCGGGGGTGATGAAGTCATAATGCTAGTGACAGAGCCAGACCGGGACCAATTGCAATGGAGTGCTGGCCTGAGTAACCTTTAGCGCCAAATGCAGGACGTCTCCCGGTCTGTAGCACATGCCCCCTGGGCGCGCCCTGGACACAGGCCTCATAAACGCTCCCATACATGATGGAGCCAGGGCAGGCAGAAGAGACCAGAGAGGCTGTGTGTAGGGTAGAAAGTGAGCAAGGCGACATTATCTACCTCCTACCTCAGCCAGGATAGGTGTCTGGGAGGATGTAAAACTGTGAGTCAATCATCAATATTTTGATTGATACCCTACTGGGCAGACTGAGGTAACGATTGGGCCCAAAACCCAATGGAAGAGAATATAGCATACAGTACAGTAGGCTAGTAGCAGTGACATAGAGTACAGTAGGCTAGTAGAGAATATAGCATACAGTACAGTAGGCTAGAAGAGAATATAGCATACAGTACAGTAGGCTAGTAGAGAATATAGCATACAGTACAGTAGGCTAGAAGAGAATATAGCATACAGTAGGCTAGTAGCAATGGAAGAGAATATAGCATACAGTACAGTAGGCTAGTAGCAGTGACATACAGTACAGCAGGCTAGTAGAGAATATAGCATACAGTACAGCAGGCTAGTAGCAGTGACATAGAGGCGAAGGCAGTGAGACTGGGAGGCTGTAAATACAGAGAGCGAGGGGGGTAGTTCCGGATCTCAAAATTGAGGCCAATGCAGAAGTACCAAAAACTGTAGTTCCTTGAATGGCCACTTGAGGCTGGCTCCAAAAGGGACTCATTCCCATTGACTGTATATATATGGACGTAGCCTACCGTTGTTCTTTGGACTCCTGTGTTGAAGCACATCCATGGTTGAAGTGGCCTGTCACCATCTTGGGCTCCTTGCGCACCTCACATGAAACGAGGGGTTTCCCAGAGCTGCAGCTCCACCTGCTATTGGTCCATGATCGACAAGTTGTGCGATTACTGGAATGGCGACCTGTCAATCACCCCAAAACATAGTCTTTTCTATCGTCTATTTGACTCTAAATGGGCAAGTTATCAAAAAATTCGGCCCAGGTACAGTTGTTATGAAAGGTGAAATTAGCTCTATAGTCCAGTCTCAAGTGGCTATTCGAGGAACTACAGCTTTCAGGATCACTTCTGCAGCTAGCCCACTGCTCATTCCTCATTCACCGCCCATGTTAAAATCCCCGACTTTACAGCAGAAATAAACATGTTTACAGCCTTCAAAAACCGGTTTTGGTCTCTATAGCAAATGTCACCTTTCATGGTAACTGTAAGGGGTGTGAATTTTTATCTAACTCACCCGTTTAGAGTTAAAGTCGAACTGAACTTGTTCGTCATGTGTATAATGAGTCCATTTCAGACTGAAAACATAGTTTGTCTAAGATGACAGGTTGAGAGGTGGGTCATAGTATCATGTTGATGATTTTATTTGACAATTCTGGGGACTGGATTGGGCTTTGGCCAATCCTGGCGTGTTCCGCCTCCAAATCGAGTGTGATTCAGTGTGTTGTGGCACTCCCCTCGGGAAGAGCCTTTTGACGGGAGGCTGAGTGGCTGAGTGGAGCTCAGCGACCCGCAGGCAGCCAGCTGCCTTCGTGTTGCCGAGCGGAGAGTGCAGCACGTTGGCCTGGAATCTCCGAAGTGCGACCCCTGACAACCAAGCTCTCGGATGCGCGCGCCATTATCGCTGCTATAACGATACGATATCCCTGGAATGCGCGTTTTAACGAGCCAGTTACATTTCTTTGCATTCTTAGAGATTATAGTTTTTGTTTTTATCCATGTTTCTAACAATTGGCCAAGTTAGTAGTTAGTTTATGAGGTAGGAATTCTGCCAGATGACAGGCACTAGGCGCCATTTTCGACTTCATTGGGAAGAGAAAATTATCCAGAAATGAAGATTTGATCATTTATTTTTTTATGATTTAAAAGAAAAGAAAAGTCATTCTTGGGTTCAGCTCGACTTTAAACAAATGATAAAAAAAGACTATCAATCCATTCCATTTGCATTGGGAACTAGGAATATCACAGTTGTGTGACGTCACGCAACTCACGCCCGAGGTGAAACCAGCCAGTTTAGCTCTATAGCCTAATCTCTCGAGACAGACTTTCGACTTGCATCGAAAATCTGTCGGCAGGCTCCGTCAAAAGGGGTGTAACAGCGCTCGCACGCATGCTGCGCTTGACCCGATCAAAATGAAGTGAACCATACCTTACCATTTTCAGCGTATAGCAAGTTGCTACTTGCTACTAGCAACGAGCTAGAGTTGTTATTGTTGTTTCATAGCGACGGACGGATTTGAGAGCGACACGCAGGGAGCGGAAAATAAATGCATTAATGGGCAGAGCCGGTCAGTTGGAGCCAATGGCAGAGCTTGCAGGGAGCGGAAAGGGATTTTCTTCCGCTGCCGACCGCGCTTCTTGAGTTCCTGTTGCACCACATTGAAACGGGGCTGCCCCCAGAGGTTAGAGAATATAATGGCCCTCACAAGAAAAAAAGAAAAAAAAATGTTGAACTGATGGGTTCTCAGATTGGCTCTAGCCAGGCTTTCCATTAGCAATTCATAACAGTTCATAACAATGCATTCCGTGGTACTTTGTGTAATAGGGTGCGTCCTGCGGCTCACCTGGTAGCATGCATACCACAGAGGCTCAGTCCTTTGCGTGGCCGGCACGGGTTCGAATCCGACCCGAGGTCCTTTGCCGTATGTCGTCCCCTCTCTCTCTCCCCACCTTTCCTGTCTTCCTACTGTCCTGTCCTATCTAATAATAAAGGCAAAACTGCCCCAAAAATAACAAAAGAAAAGAAGAAGTTAGTCAATACTGTGTGTGTGACTGATTTAATGAGAGACAAATCAGACAGAAGTGCTTAAACAGTTATTTACTACAACTTTAACTACTGTTGAAGCGCAGAGCAGCCATCTTGGATTTCTGAGGTTGGGGCTGGTGAGGCTTGAACTGAGAAATACCCAGCTCCCAGTTTAAATGGAATGGATATGTTTTGGGCGTGATTCACAGGTCGCCTGTCCAGTGATCACGCAACTCTGCAATCACGGACCAATAGGTGGCGTTGCGGCTTTTCTTCGTCCAAAAGTCACTTCTGGCTCCAAATAATCAAGATGGCAGCCATCGGCCAAAATGAGGTTTCAAAATGGGAGTCCACAAACTCTATCTGTGACGTCACGTCACACTCAATATATTCATTTTTTTTTCAGTCTATGACAGAGATATAAGAATAAGTAATAAGATATAAGAGTTCAGTGCCCTCTTGCCCAGCTCATGCACAATGACTTGGAAGAAATGGTAATTCTTGATCAGTACTAAATAACCAGCCAATTAAGAGCACACAGAATCACGCCAGCAGCAATTTCAGCAAGCACCACAGATAGAGACATTCAGGAATAACTTAATAGAGACATTCAGGAATAACTTAAGACAGAAAAATGAAGTAAGAAACAGGTAGTATCTGTGTAGCCCGCCCGATTTTGATATTGGTATTATTATCTTGATTTGTATGTATGCCAAATGGCATAGCCTAAGCCTCCAAAACGTTTAACGTTACGTCGTTTTAAGAAGCCTATCTTGTCTTTTTCCCCTTGTCTGCAGTTACAGCCAGACGTTCCATTTAGCGGCATCCCCGTCTTTGTAAGCGCATATAGGATTTTAATAATGGGCTAGAATATTATCAGGCGGTGAACACGCTGATAACGAGCTTTGTGCTTTGACTGTGTGACAACTCAATCGTTCACTGCCGTTTACTCTGCTTAATGCCATTAGGCTACACACAATGGGAATGACGGCCATCTTTAGAAAAAAATATTTGTTTCACTGAGAAGACACACACACACACAAACACACACACACACACACACACAAACACAAACACACACACCTAGCCTACCTTTTACGCCTATATCATTATAAGACAGCTTCGACTTATTGGCTATTTCTTGTTTAATTTGTTTTTCTATCATCTTTTTCATTTTATTCAATAGCGCCTGCAACACCACGTGACCACGTGGTAATAGAACAATCATTCTTCTATAAAGAATTGCCCGTGCCAGTGGTTAAACAGGAGACATTTTGATTAATATTTTCCATTTGTTTAGCAAGCTTTGAGCTAAAATTAGATGTTCCCTCTTCCCCAGACAGGACAGCAGTGACTTTGGTTTCCCCGCCAGGCCAGTCCAACGTGCACACACACCAGTTCCAGAGAGGAGGGAAGAGGAGGGGGGGAGGGCTGGCGCGGGAGTAATTTCAGCGGATTGTGAGCGGACAGTAGCTCCGCTGGGAGAGCTGGCAATCATGGGGGAAACAATGTTTACATCGATCAGCTGTCAGGAAGATTTATGGCCTCATTTTGCTGTAATGGAGAATTAGTGGGGAGATTATCAGCGACTCAACACCGCCGCTTGTTACCCGTGTCCAGGCCCGGCAATTTGTCTCCCCCCCAGGAGCGGCCCAAACACTTGTGACAGCACCAGCACTTGCCCTAATTCAATCAAGAGAAAACGTTGGAATTAATTTGTTACAAGGAAAATTTAAATATGTTCCAGTGGAGCGGTGGCCTGTAGCCGCTTGAAAAAGCAAAGGGGGAAAAAAGAGAGAAGGGGAGAGAGAGCGTCTGATTTATTGTGCCGGGCAAGATATCGATCCGGTTCGATCGCGGCCTGCGCGCGGAGGGTTTAATGTGTAATAATTTCCAATTTAAAGCTCCTTCTCAAGCTCGTGGCTGTAAGGAGAGGAGAGGAGAAGGCCGGCTGCCGACCGGCCCCGCTGATTAAGGAGCCTGTTGCTAAGGCTTTGTCAAAAGCTCCGTTTGAATGGAAATGCGGGGTTATCTGTCCCAGCATCTCCCGCACGCCTGACACACACTTTATCTGTGTGTCGGTGCAGACAGGCGCTGGGACAGCTAGGCTGCGCGTGCTCAGGCAGCCCATGTAATGAGACACGTGTAGGAATACATCCAGGTAGCCCGTCCGTGTGCAGTAATTACAGGGGGATCACAGAAGGGGAAATGCAAACCGGTGATGGCCATGCAGGGATAGACGATAGGCCTGTGTTGTGCAGTCGTGCTCCAGAACATGTACACAACACAGGCCTATGATGTGATGATGTCACTGTTTGAGAGTGGTGCTGATGAGAGAGGGCGGTAGCGATGGTGGTAACAATAAACGGACAAACTACAGAGCAGACAACAATAGAAAGAAAGTGTGATATCTGTCTGTGTGCCTGTTGCTTCAGGTGTTGGCATTAAGGGGGCGATGGTGAGAGGTGAAGGGTGTTTAGCTGGTTGAGGTTAGGGTCAGTTGTTAAATGAGTGTTTTGTTTCGTGGGTTATGTTCCTCTTACGTAGCTACATTCTAGTGTCAGTGAGATACATGACCCCCACACCCCCCCACACCCCCCTCCCGCCTTTAACTACCCCCTCCCCCACAGCCCCCAGCCCCCAGCCCCCACCCGGTCTCTGTAGCCCACTCTCCAGCAGCACCCTGAGGACTGCTGTCAGCACACTGACCTATTGATCAAGCTGTCGGTACTCTGCTAAGAGTCCTCACAGTGAGCAGGCTGAGGTTAACAGAACACAGCACGATAGCGAGATAACCATCGTATATATCAGCAGTCAGATGTTACGGAGCATGATACCCGATGCTGGATGCTGGATTTTATTTCACCACTTAGTTACATTTTTGCTCTGGTCTTGCTGTTCCATTCTCTATATTCTTCAGTCTATTGGCAACTACTGCATGCGGATACCTCCACGATAATGTTTTTTTGCAAGAAAACACAGTTATACCGTAGTGTATTTTTGTGTTAGCCTGCTGACACCAACCAGCTTGGAAGTTGCAGATATTATTTATTTATGTGAAAACATAATGTCAACACTTGACCTATCTTACAAGCAATATGCCCACTATGAGGCTTTTGAACACTCTGCCAAGATACTTAGCACACATAACATAGTTCGCAGAGTATATTTAACCTAATCTTAGCTTTTTTCCCCCCACATCTTTTGTTCGGCTCTGCTACACAATATTGTGGTGGGCTATTTTGTGTGACATACGAAGGCTAGTACTGTAAGTGTCTCTCAGTTTGGTGTTTTCTCATCTATTCTGTCTGTAGGCCTATAGACAGTATATATAAGGTTGTGTCATCCCTAGAGTTTCCCCCCCGAGCCAGACAACCGTCTCTGCTGCTCAAGCTGCTAGCCCACTATTAACACAAGAGCTGCTGCAAACCTCCTGGCAAAGGAGAGCGCCAAAGCATTGGGCTCCACACACACACACACACACACACACACACACAAACACACACACACACACACACACACACACACACACACACACACACACACACACACACACACACACACACACACACACACACACACACACACACACACGGAGGCTTTCTCTGAACTCTACCTTTGGGGGTTCCCTGCCGAACCAGCAGCCTGTTAAGAGCGAAGCAACAAATAAACGCCTCACTTCCTCCCTTTCCTCTCCCTCCATCTCGCTTTCTCACTCTCTCTCCACCTCTCTCTCTCTCTCTCTCTCTCTCTTGTGTGTGTGTGTTATAGACATAACAGTGTCTGTGTGTGTGTGTGTGCGTGCGTGCATGTGTGTGTGTGTGTGTGTGTGTGTGTGTGTGTGCAATGGCATGCATGTGTGTGTGTGTGTGTGTGTGTGTGTGTGTGTGTGTGTGTGTGTGGGGGGGTGTGCATGCATGTGTGCGTGTGGGCGTGCATGCGTGCGTGCGTGCGTGCGTGCGCATGTGCCTGTGTGTGTGTGTACACACACGCTTAGCTTGCAGGCTATTCCAGGCCAGGGACACAGTTAAATGAAGAGGAGAAGCAGGCTCCAGCACAGTGACCTCTACAGGCCAGATCCCCCCACTCCCACAGCTTTGTTTATTAACATCTCAGGGCTTTTTTCTACTCCACTCTGATTTCATATTTTTCTCTGTGTATGAGAAAATAGCCTACAAGACACTGTCTGTTCCCTACTGTTGACGTTTGTGTGAAACAGTTTTTACAAATTAGTTAACAGGCGGGCTCTTTAAAAAAAATTCAATGCATACAGATTAGCACGAGTTAATTGATGCCTAATTAATTTCTGCTGCCATGCATAAATTTGGGCTGCCCTCCCGCACTGCCACAGGAGACCACAAGGGCGATGATTTCCAGGCTTCCCATAAATAAATGAATAAACATCGAGATGGGCCAGAGAGAAGCTGGTCTTGCCGAGTAGCCAGGTGTGCAAGGTTAAAGACCAACTATGTGGGCGTACAGGCACGCACGCACGCACGCACGCACGCACGCACACACACACACACACACACACACACAGCAAAGCACAGCACAGTAGGAGCAGGTGCAAATACAAATCAACTCTGAAACTCACTGGAGGTGCTAGGCTAGACCAAAGCACCAAGGCGCTAAGTGCACAGACACATATATTGCATACATCACACATCCACAAATCCAAAATGCACGTCTGCCATGATTTTCTTTTTTTTTTTACACCTCGTTATCTATTCTACCTGAGCATCCTGCTCATATCCAAATCCCATGAAGCTGTTGAGAGGTCTGGAGTGGATGATAGCGGTGGACCTGTCTCTCGCCTAATTTGTAGTAATTGGTAGCTCATTAGGTGAAGCAGGTCAGTGTCAGAGGGAGCAGGCTGTCAGGGCGCGAGGTTAATGACAGAGAGAAGACAGAGACAGACAGATTAAAAACTCTGCCGCCTGCCATGCCTCTCCTCTGCTCGCTGCTGTGTCTCTAGCCAAAGATCAGCTGTCGGCCATATGCAGCGCTCTGCACAGATCCATCCCAGTAACCTGTAAAGGTTACGCCCACAGGTAACCTGTAAAGGTTGAATGAGCTACCCAGGTGAAATACTGGCCTAATAACGGCAGGTGGGTGCATGTTGCCATGACTGTAGGAAAGAACATTCAGTGTAGTGTTACAGTTGGGGCTCTTTGAATTGTTGTCAGAATCTGTTTGGCTACGTTAGAGTCTAGGGTTCTATTCACCGTTAAGACCGTACCGCAAACTGAAATGAACAATGTTTGTTTGGGCTGTTGTGTTAGCGTTCACTGTATGTGACCATGTATAGAGAGGCAGGCTCACCTATAAGACGCCTTGCTTCGGCCCACATGGCTCTCTGGGTTGATTCACCGTCTCCCAGCCGTCATGGTCCGGTCCAGTTCGGTCCGGTCTGGTCCGGTCCCTCTCTGGTGCAGTCCTCCTCTCGACAAGCCTGGTCAGCTCGCTCTGTTGTTTTTGCGGAAGGAGATTCCAGCGTGTAGGAGGAGAGCATTGAAATGGCCTACAGACAAACTGCTACATACATAAACTGGTGAAACATCTAGTTTGGTGACACTGTCAAAGAATCACCAGTTCATAATTAAAGGAGAATTTAGGTATTTTTCAACCTGGACCCTATTTTCATATCTGTTTTTAACTAACTCATGTTAGCAGGCATTTTTGAAATCGATGCAGTATTCATCAAGATGGCTTCAGTCACTTTGCCCATATGGCCCTGGTGCCTCACAGCCTGCACGTACGCCCACTAAACAAGCTGGTTTTTGCACCGGACACACAGGCTCAGAATGTTCTTGTAAAAGAGAGACCTTGCAGCAGTCTGCTGTCCATCCCATCGGTAGAGATAGAAGTTCCCGTTGGCCCCGCTCTTCAGTTTGCAATCCGTATAAAGTTAGTCTAGTCAAATAACTACGGGCGGTGAATTCAAATTCATCATCCATATTCTCGAAATCAGGTCAATATCCAGCCATCCTATTTACTGCTACGCCAAGCGAAACATGTCGGCTTGATCCAATAGTACAGCTGAACTCTCAGCTCTCGTGAGACTCAGGTCCAACACACAGTCCTGATCTGGGATCAGCAGGCAGATGGAGGTGAATAGAGGTGCTCGCAGTTCTGTCTCTATCATACTGTATAATAAGGATGTGCATCAATTTCAGACATTTCTATTCTAAGATGAAAATAAGCCCCAGGTTGTAAAAAAAAAATGAAATTCTCCTCTGTTCTGCGTTCCATGTGTAATGACGTTTCAACACGGCGTCCACGCCAAACGTTTCAGCGCGCCTCACTGTGTCATCCACAAAAACATTTCACTTCCTGCTTCCTCAGGGGGAAATGACATCTAGACAGACAGGCCTGCCCTCCAGCAAGGTCAGCAAATCACAACACACACACACACATAATCACATGTGCGAATAGTCTCAGTTCACGATCACGCAAAATGGCGCTGATTGACAGTTAAACCAACCAATGCTCTTGAATCAACGCGACGGATCAGCTGTTTTCTGTTTTCTACTGTTCAGCTGTTTTTTGTCAATTGACAGTCAAACTAACCCCCGAGTGCTCAAGACTGACATTTAATCTGACCAATGACAGCTCCTAAACTGACGCCTGGCGTCTTACGTAACCACTAACGGATTCGACTGTAACAGTAGGAAAAGTGATGCCAAACATGTTCACGTTTGTGTATGTGAGAGAGAAAGAGTGAGTGTGTTTTGAGGGATAGGTGGTCTGCTATTTTCCTCCCCAGAAGTGACCACAGGGTGCATTAAGTGAGTCCCGGACGAGGCAGTGTTAACCTGATAGTGATATGTACAGCCGGAGACTGCACTTAGCCTGTGGCCTGAGAGGACGAGGGACACGTCCAGCTCCAGGTGGTTTCAACCTGAAACAGACTCCTATCAGTCCTACTGGAGTGTGTGTGTGTGTGTGTGTGTGTGTGTGTGTGTGTGTGTGCGTGTGTGTGTGTGTGTGTGTGTGTGTGTGTGTGTGTGTGTGTGTGTGTGTGTGTGTGTGTGTGTGTGTGTGTGCGTGTGTGTGTGTGTGTGTGTGTGTGTGGGTGTGTGTGTGTGTGTGTGTGTGTGTGTGTGTGTGTGTGCGTGTGTGTGTGTGAGGTCATTCCGCGGAAGGAAAAAACAGATCCTAATGCATCACATAAAGAGAGTAACTGTGTAACTTTAGAGTGATGACTAAATGAATGAAATGGAGCTTGTAAGAGCTCTTATGGTTTCATAAATCTAACCCAAGAATCTATTAATTTATCCACCTTACATAGGCCTTTTCCCATCATAACCTGGAATGGATTACTGTACCTAATTTAGATTGTGTTTCATCAATTTTCCTTTGCAAACATTCAAACCTCTGCCGTGAATCGTGGATAATTATCAGCTGCCAGTTTCCCAGACATAATCGGTGGTAGCTGTGACAGGTGAGTTATTAAATTGTCCTCTGTTCCTGATAAACATATTAATTTATTTCAAGCTAGATAACTTCATCAATGCATGAGTCATATCTTATTTGGGGTAGAAGATACCCTCTCCTTTATAATTATACAAACATCACAGTCGTCAAAATGACAGATTTGTAGGCATTTCGATTCTTCACTGTCCGTTTCGCTTCGGTGAAGTTTTGATTAAACGAAAGCGACATTGTTCACACAATAGTATCGTTTGTTCACAAAACATTTTTTTTCTGAAAAGCTTACAAGTGTGTATTTCATAAGTTATTTGCAGCATATAAACAGCTAGCCACACACAGAACAAACTGCCCTGAGAGATCCCATCCAACATGGTTTTGTCAGCGTGATTTATTCACAGAGATCATTAAGCCTTGAGCCAGCCCTCACTCACCAGTTCTTATGAGAGAATCAATAGTGTCCTCAAACATGAGTCTGGTCTGCATCCATTTACAGGAACAGTAAGTTCTTGAGTTTCGCTAAAGAAATTCCTCGTGATATTATTATCTTCACTCTGTATAAAAACAGGCGTAGACACAAATAAAGGATTTAAATGCACGTATTCTGTTCAAATGCATCAAATCGTACACTCCGCAAACAAAAGGCTCAATAGGAAAGGGGTTCTTTTGACTTGTTCAATGGCAGAGAACCCATTTTGGGTGGAAACGCAATTACAGGCTACATCACCCGTAGCTTACCACCACTGGTACGAATGGTGTGAATGAATAATGATTCCTGTGAAGCGCTTTGGGTGTCTAGAAAAGCGCTATATAAATCCAATCATTATTATTATTATTATTATCTCACTATCTGTTTAAACACAAATGACATCACTGGTCCACAACTCACCTCAAATCAACTCTCAATAGCTGTCGAAACTAAATGAATGCCTGCAAAACGACACTTTTCTGATATACTCATTTTGATACAAAGCTGGTTGAAAATCGGCGGACTCCTAAACGTATTGACTAGCCATGATACTGTCGCCTTTCGTCCCGTTTGTAAGAGTTGGGGGGCTATTATACTGTAACATACATCATCTAAGGGAAATATCTCTGAACTCTGATGAAACCCATTGGATGATGTCAAATGCATTGTCACCAAGATGAAAAACAAGGCTGTTCTTCTTCCTGAAACGCTGACATTTTTGAGATACAGGGTTTGCAGCACCCAGCAGAAACGATATGTATGAACCATTGCTGGTCATAGCGGTTATCTCCATTAGGTTAGCTCTAGCTGATAGCATCATCTGTTCAGGGAGAGAGAACAGAGCTGCAGTGAGAGGACAGACAATTCCCTGCTCAATACAAATGGCCCACATTGTAATACAGCCAGCCCCTCTCACCATTGTGTGTGTGTGTGTGTGTGTGTGTGTGTGTGTGTGTGTGCGCGCGCCACGTGTGTGTGTGTGCGCGCGCATGTGTGCACTGTCATCACTTTCATTATACTGTATACGGAAACACAACAGCACGCAAGCATATTAGAAACATGCATATAACATCATTGTATTTACTCAGAACACATGTTCACACGTGTGTTGCTTTACATTCACAACCTTGCACTATATGACTTTCAGCATTGGCATACTCACGTTATAACACACACCTTGTGGGCTCAATGAGATATACAACACAAGACAACCAGTGCACACTCATTCTTTCAACCTGCTGAATTTCTGAATTTCTGCTGAAAATATGATGAGAAAATAAAGCAATCCAAAAATAATACAATTTGGCGGGGGGTAATAGAAAACTTCCCTAATGTGAGTTATATTGTCTTGATTTGGGCCACTGTAAACTATGTTATGAGTATGATGCTCCTGTACCCGTGGACTTGAGTCTCTGTGTACACACAGCTGTGTGTAGCCTCTGCACAGGCATTGTCCTGCAGGCTCAAATGTTGTTCCTGGACAATGACCTATCTGGGATCAGCACAGATGTTTATACAGCTCATCAGCTATGTTAGTGTCACACACACACACACACACACACACCCATGCCCGCACGTAGGTACACATACAAACACACACACACACACACACGCAGGCACACGTGCACGCAGGTACACCCACACGCACACTCACACACACACACCCACACACACACACACACACACACACACACACACACACACACACACACACACACACACACACACACACACACACACACACACACACAGCAGCAGCATGCATGCTATACGGGTCATGTTAAGGGTCTCAGCAATAACAGGCTATAAAAAAGGCTATGGACTGAAGTTAGTTATGTTAAGTTAGTTATGTTACTTGTCAAAGAGGTCGGTTCATTGTAAAATGGAACACACACACACACACACACACACACACATTTTTCCCCCTTTTTTTTTTAAAGTTATGCTTACAACACATCAACACAGTCATGTTTTGAGGAAAGAAACGTGGTTTTGCGGGATTTACAGATTTTTGTTTAGTTTTTTAACAAAATTGTCAGTGCTTTGGAATGATACCCTCCAGTCAAATACTGCCAACAAACCACTGTCTCATGGAAGTCCTGACTGTAGGCTCAGCCATACCTGAGACTGTGCTGTCTGTAGATCTGTGTTATTCTGCTCATGGACCTGACTCAAAGGCAGATCCTGGCCTTTTTTCAGGGAAAGAGTCAGTTTTATTTATGCGTTTGTGAATGTGTTCGTCAACACAAAACAATGCGTGGCCAAATGCGTCTTTGGGGCCCTGAAAATCTTTCCACTTGGGGGGTTTGGCATTCCGTGCTTTAGGTGACCCTTGCAGACCAGGCCTTGGCCCAGACCAGTGTGACTGACAGGTGAGGCTGACCTCATCTGTGGAGGCGGGTCCCTGAGGACTGATCACTATCACACAACACGGGACAGATGGGATGAAACCTTCACTAACAACATCACCGATGGGACACGCAAACACCTCTGCCCTCCCCCCTCTCTCTCTCTCTCCCTCCCCCCCCTCTCTCTCCCCCTCTCTCTCTCTCTCTCTCGGTATCATTCACTTTCTTTCTCTGTCGATTTTCCTTTCTTTTTCAGGTTTCAGTTTGTTTTCTGCTGCTTTTTACATATGTATGCTGAGAAACACACATCAAGAGCCATCTAAATTCTAGCTTACTTGGCACATCTTAAACAGTTCACTTCTCTTTTTTGGGTGCGGACGCGCGCAACTCGCAGGTATAATAACTTGATAATAATTTGTCAAGTTTTGAAATGAAAGTACAACATAAGCTCTACGCCGATCGTTAGGTACCTATTAATCACTCAATTATCCAAATGGTTCAATGTGTACGTTGAGGCAGGCAGGATCTAAGACGGCGACA
>NC_139642.1:28797419-28817419 GCF_964638095.1 Poromitra crassiceps
CAATTAAAATCTGTGTACAGGGGGCGTCCCCGGTGGCTCACCTGGTAGAGCGCGTACTACAAAGGCCTAGCACTTCGCGCGGCCGACCTGGGCTCGAATCCGACCAGCGGTCCCCTGCTGCATGTCATCCCCCCTCTCTCAACCCCCCGTCTGCCCACTGTGCACAGGCGACCCTGAGGCCTTGGGGCCGCCCCTGGCCCATGGAGGGGGATGCAAATCTTGGCTTTTTTTTTTTTTACCTGGGGAGATTTGCAAACAGCCCAAAATATGGTGGGGATGCAATTCCTCGCAGGGATGCAGAGCTGGGCGCAAGTCGGTGTCTGTGCTGAAAGACTGAAATGTTTTACATTTCCATGGAATGAAACGTTTATTACATTTTTGTACAGAAACATAAAATGCCAAAATATTGGGTTGCGGAAAAGAGGTGGGAAAAGCAGGATGTACAGAGGTGGAAGATGGGAGTGTGTGTGTGTGTGTGTGTGTGTGTGTGTGTGTGTGTGTATGTGTGTGTGTGTGTGTGTTACCATTATCATGTCTTACAGTATAACTGTAGCCTATTTGTCGACCTGCCATTGTCATCATCCTGTGTGTTGTTATCCTATTTGTAGGCATTATTGTGGTTGCCGATTGCGCACTTATGTAACTAACTGACTCCCAATATCTGATTTCACTATTAGTGTTTATGTCCTTTGCATACTTGTATTTATGTGGACATAAATAAATCATTCAAAAGTGTGCGTGTGCGTGTGCGTGTGCGTGTGCGTGTGCTCGCGCATGTGTGTGTGTGTGTGTGTGGAGGGACTGCCGGCTAGCTGTCCAGGACAATGAGGACCTGAAATGAATGCAGGGAAGTGTGATAATTACTGCTATTCTGAGAAGCAGCCAGGGGAGAGGCAGGAGAAGGAGGGAATTATTGTTCTGCGGCTGGGGAGGAAATACACGTTTCCTGTCCTGGAACTAAATATTTAGCCTCTCCTCCGGCCAGCTGACTCACGCTCCGACGGCCGCACACACCGACACGGAAACTAAAAGGGCCCTGCTCGGGTCCGAGAGGGGCCTCGAACTCCGCAGTCTACCCTCCTCCCAAAACATGACTGCCATTAGCGCATACGTGCACGCACATCATGCCCTCTCTCTCTCTCTCTCTCCCTCTCAAACGCACACACACACACTACTTCCTGATCTGATTAGCGGGCTGCGGTGCCCTGTTAGCCTGATGACAGCCTGTTTCCCATTTTCCCATCAGGCCCTCGTCCTGCATGGGCCATTTGTGGGAGCAGGTGACAAAAGATGGTAGGAAGTGGAGCCGGCGTGTGTTATGAACTTGCACCATCACTGAAGAATGTAGATGAGCTAAATCCAGTTGTTTTTGCACCTCCAATTGTGATTCTGTATCCCCCCCCACAACTTAGGTGTTTAACATACACATTTAGTGCAACTTTCTCACAAGCTTTTTCCAAGAAGGAAATCTCATCACGCATGAGGAATGTTTGCTTATTGTAGAAGCTTATTATTTTAATAGAGAGACACGTTTAGGAACAGGTGGCCAGGTACTGTCCACATAGTAGGCTAGCTTTATATTTATTTATTTATATTATAATGCAATATGTGTTGCAATATCAGTAGGTGGTGACTGAATAAAATAATAGGAGAAAGACCTGGCAAGCAGGGTTTCTTCTTGACCGTATTGACCTGAAATCTGCAGTCCTTCTGTCACCTATGTTGAGTTTCTTCCCCCACTGTGCGTGGTCAATCTGTCTAGGTGAGCCTAAAAAACACACGCACACACACACACACACACACACGCAGATGCAGATGCAGACGCGCACACACGCACACGCACACACACACACACACACACACACACACACACACACACACACACACACACACACACACACACACACGCTTACCTTACTACTATTTTGCAAGACCTACCTACCGCCTCCTCTTCACTTCTCCATGTCATTGAGATTATTCAGGGCACATACTGTAGAAAGAGCAGTGCTCCGCAGCTCCTGGAACACAAATGTGAACTTCTTTTAATAAGAGAAAAATAACACTTGTTTATTCTTGCAAACCATCTTGGTTTTTACAAAGCGCTGCCGAAAATGCTTTCTCTATGCTCATAATTCAACAAACGAAGGGAAGACTGGAATGCAGGTGTCATCGTGAGGTCAGTGCAGAATGTCAATTGAAGCTCTTTGCAGAATCCAGGTGCATCTTCCTCCTCCGGATCCAGAGAAGATGGGAGAAGTACACAGTCTTTACTTAAGTAGTACAGTTACTTGTGTAAAAAAAACAGACTGGTAAAAGTAAGGCTTAGGGTAGAACTAACTCTATTGCTGTATTAAGGCTTAGGGTAGAACTAACTCTATTGCTGTATTAAGGCTTAGGGTAGAACTAACTCTATTGCTGTATTAAGGCTTAGGGTAGAACTAACTCTATTACTGTATTAAGGCTTAGGGTAGAACTAACTCTATTGCTGTATTAAGGCTTAGGGTAGAACTAACTCTATTGCTGTATTAAGGCTTAGGGTAGAACTAACTCTATTGCTGTATTAAGGCTTAGGGTAGAACTAACTCTATTACTGTATTAAGGCTTAGGGTAGAACTAACTCTATCGCTGTATTAAGGCTTAGGGTAGAACTAACTCTATTGCTGTATTAAGGCTTAGGGTAGAACTAACTATATTGCTGTATTAAGGCTTAGGGTAGAACTAACTCTATTACTGTATTAAGGCTTAGGGTAGAACTAACTATTGCTGTATTAAGGCTTAGGGTAGAACTAACTATTGCTGTATTAAGGCTTAGGGTAGAACTAACTCTATTGCTGTATTAAGGCTTAGGGTAGAACTAACTATTGCTGTATTAAGGGTTAGGGTAGAACTAACTCTATTGCTGTATTAAAGCTTAGGATAGAACTAACTCTATCGCTGTATTAAGGCTTAGGGCAGAACTAACTATTGCTGTATTAAGGCTTAGGGTAGAACTAACTATTGCTGTATTAAGGCTTAGGGTAGAATTAACTATTGCTGTATTAAGGCTTAGGGTAGAACTAACTCTATTGCTGTATTAAGGCTTAGGGTAGAACTAACTCTATTGCTGTATTAAGGCTTAGGGTAGAACTAACTCTATTGCTGTATTAAAGCTTAGGGTAGAACTAACTCTATTGCTGTATTAAAGCTTAGGGTAGGACCAACTCTATTGCTGTATTAAGGCTTATGGTAGGACTAACTCTATCGCTGTATTAAGGCTTAGGGTAGAACTAACTCTATTGCTGTATTAAGGCTTAGGGTAGAACTAACTATTGCTGTATTAAGGCTTAGGGTAGAACTAACTCTATTGCTGTATTAAGGCTTAGGGTAGAACTAACTATATTGCTGTATTAAGGCTTGGGGTAGAACTAACTCTATTGCTGTATTAAGGCTTAGGGTAGAACTAACTCTATTACTGTATTAAGGCTTAGGGTAGAACTAACTATTGCTGTATTAAGGCTTAGGGTAGAACTAACTCTATTGCTGTATTAAGGCTTAGGGTAGAACTAACTCTATTGCTGTATTAAGGCTTAGGGTAGAACTAACTCTATTGATGTATTAAGGCTTAGGGTAGAACTAACTCTATTGCTGTATTAGGGCTTAGGGTAGAACTAACTCTATTGCTGTATTAAGGCTTAGGGTAGAACTAACTCTATTGCTGTATTAAGGCTTAGGGTAGGACTAACTCTATTGCTGTATTAAGGCTTAGGGTAGGACTAACTCTATTGCCGTATTAAGGCTTAGGGTAGAACTAACTCTATTGCTGTATTCGCTGCAGCAATCTCAAGTGAAAACAAGAGGCAATAAATAATAAATGGTGCTCTTTAAGCTGTGTTCCTAACATCAAAAAGTAATGTTACTAATATGCATCTAATATCCCAGATTTTGTCCTCAGTGGAAACTAATGAATAACACAACTATACCAATTAGGTGCAGGAAGTTACCGTTAATTACATTTCTAAGTTCTATTATGTAGTTAGCATGCATTAATCACAATGTTATTTTTCTAAATCCTATTTGTGGTTAAAACATAGTCAAAGTGTATTTGGAGTGGATTATGGCTCAGCTGGATACATCAGGGCTTTATGTTATCAGATAAGAAAAATCCATCTTTGCAGCGGCATAATTCAATAATATGTATGCGGATTCATATGATTAAATTTCAATTTGACCATTTTAGATATTATGAAATAATCAGAAAAGGAGCAGACCAAGACAAGGTATAATGAGGGACATCACACACACAGCCAGATTTAAGAAACAAAACTACTGGCCACTGACAGACTAAAAATTGTTTTGTGACCATGCAATTGCAAATTTACACTATGCGAGTAATAATGTCATAATAACTCTGTTGCAATTGTTACAACATTGATGAAGAGACCAATACAAAAAATAAAGGGAGGAGGAAAGTGACAGGAGGCCAAGGGCTGAGGGAGACAATAATTGTTTTCCTGAGGTCAAAGGGAGTGTGTGTAGAGGACACACACACGCACGCTCGCACGCACACACACAAACACACACACACACACACACACACACACACACACACACACACACACACACACACACACACACACACACACACACACACACACATCCTTCTAATCAAAACCAGTCCAACAGTCCCATTTCCTCCTCCCAACTCTGAATGCTCCAGAAAGAGGAAATACATTACCAAACAGGAAATGTCAGATTATAAAACCAGGAAGTGAGAGTTAGATTATCAAGTCACAGAGGAAGTGAAAGTTGGGTTTTAGAACTATGGGATATTCTGCAACTTGTGCTGGGCGAGAGGTTTAATCCAGAACATCCAGTCTACCTACCCTATAGTATACATGTACCAAAATCTCAGCTGCCTGGGTTTCAGAGCCTGGTCCTCAAAACACTGGTGTCCCTCTATCCATCCTCCATCATCCATCCATCCATGTTAACCCCTCTTTCACCACCCTTGACCAGACAATTGAACAAGCACCACTCTGTTGGACTGTGCAGTTATATTCAGACATTTGCCAGCAGAACAAACCAACAAACGTGGAAAAAAAATAACAATTGCCAGAGACAAAATTATACTTTCCCTACCCAAGACCTTTTTTCTGGATTTTCCCAATTTCTCTCCAATCGTACTTGGCCAATCCCCCCTGCTGTTCCGGTCATTGCTCCACCCCCACTGTCGATGGAGACTAGCACCATGCTTCCTCTGATACATGTGCAGACGCCAGCCACTTCTTTTCACCTGACAGTGAGGAGTTTCACCGGCAGGACGTATAGCAAGTGGGAGAATCACGCTATCCCCCCCCAGTTCCCCCACCCGCAGACACGGCCAATTGTGCCTGTATGGACGCCCGACTAAGCCGGAGGTGACGTGGGGGTTCGAACTTGTGACCCTTGGTAGTCAGGGAATCTACCGCTGCATTACTCGGATGCTCAAGAATATTAGTTCAGACTGAGCTTGTCAACATTTGCTGCTCCACCCTGGAGCTCTCCATGGTGCTGAACCTGTGTTGAGACCTTTTGGCCACTAATTAGCCATTTCTGCCCATTTAGTCAGCCCTAATTACCTCGGCTAATTAAAAAATCCGGCTCCGTTAGGTCAGTGGTTCTCAAACGTTTTCACATCAAGGACTCTAATGGCTCATTTATACTCCATTTTCATACGTACAGTAAATAGATGCGTCCGTTTCAAACGTTATTAGCGTCACTGCCCACATACTTCCATGCGTCTTTCACGTTGGGATCATGTTAAGCAATACATCCACCAGTGGGCAGTAGAGAGTCAAATGCATGAGTGTGTGTGTGGTTTTGCTCCGTTTCATGCGTATCCGTAAGCTTTCAGATGACGGACAGAAAACGCATGAAATGAACGCAGAGTACGGACGGAAGGCTCTGTCTGTCTCTGTCTCCGTCTTTAACGTAGAGTATAATTGGGCCTTAAGGTGACACAAATCACACCACAGACCACGTTTGATAAGATTTGTAGCGGGGTCCCCCATATGATAAGATGTTTGCTTTTAGATGTTTATGAAATCCATGACCAAAATAGTCATACATTCTGGATGGAGTTATAGTGAAAATAAATGATTCCCCTTTTTGCTAGGAACCCTCTGGATCCCCCTCAAGGAGCCCTGGGGGCCACTGCATTAGATCACCTGCAGGGGTGGTGCGCTTTACACTTCCTGAAAGATTCAGCGCCATAGAAGAAGTAGAGGACTACTTCAATCTAGCCGACTGCTCTGACCCTAATCCACTATTCATGGATCCAGCAGGACCAAGACAACCTATTGGCATCTATTAATCGTGAATTGGCTTGCAATCAATGGCTTCCTCAATACCTCCTTATTCATTCATCCATCAATACCTAATAGCGCTCCCCGTCCCCATGTGTCCCACTTGTCACATGCTTGTCCCCGCATCCCAAGCGCCAACCTTTTGCCTACAGACAGTGCTTTTTAAAGAGCAGTTGGTCAAGAGCTGGATGTGTTCATATGTTGCTGTTTTCACATTTCCTGCAGGGTGGAGATGAGGAATGTGATGGCTGATTGATACAGCTGATGCGTCACCTGCAGACCCCCTCAGGTCTCATCTGATGACCCATTGTGTGTGTGTGTGTGTGTGTGTGTGTGTGTGTGTGTGTGTGTGTGTGTGTGCGAGTCAGAAGCCCCTTTTACACAGCCAGTGAAAGCCGTGATCGTTGTGGGATTATTACACCTCGCCCTCTGTGTAAAAGTTACAGGGACGGAATGGCGAGTCATTTTGTTTTACGCCTTTCGTTCCACCAATGGAGGTAGTATCAGCCCTGAATCCATGTCTGTTTAAAAGGGTACGCTGCGGGAAGATGGGAATCTCGGCTCATTCATAAAAAAAATGAGAGGAGGACTGAGGGAAAACCACCTCCAGATTGAGATTCTATTCTACTATCAGAAATAAATTCACCAAAGCATATCTGCAGTCTGTCCCGCCTGTTCGTTCCTTCTGCATTCCTTCCCTTTTGAAAAACAACTAACGTACCTACATCCCAACTTTGTGGCGAGTAGGCATGCTCATCAGAAAACATCAACAACTCACCCCAGCGCCTTGGCGTGTATTCAGGCTAAATACAGTCCATTTAACTTTCAGAAGCCTTTGCGTTCAACAAAGTTGAGTGGAAGCCTCTTGTCCAGTCATTTATTGCCATGAGCTGCGTTACCTTGTGTGGCTAACGCGTTAGCTTGTCTGGCTAAAACACATTAGTAATGCTATAGCATCAGATCCTGAGGTCCTGGCCTCCACATCCCTGTGCTGAATGTCGGGCGAGTGGTTAACGTTATATGCCAGTTTTATCTGACACAGTCTACTCTACATACAAACATATTTTCATTTACTGGATCAAAATACTGCCAAACTGCGCTGGATGCCATCTTCCTTCTGCTCCTTTGACAACTTTGTTTACATCCAGTCATTAGAGGAGGGGGGCTACAGTCTACACGCCTCATTTCAATTACACCAATATTGTGGGATTTATGTGGAAAAGAGCAGAGACAGAGAGAGAGAGACAGAGGGAGAGAGAGAGAGAGAGAGAGAGAGAGACAGAGGGGGAGAGAGAGAGAGAGACAGAGGGAGAGAGAGAGAGAGACAGAGGGAGAGAGACAGAGGGAGAGAGAGAAAGACAGAGGGAGAGAGACAGAGAGAGAGAGAGAGAGACAGAGGGAGAGAGAGAGACAGAGGGAGAGAGAGAGAGAGACAGAGGGAGAGAGAGAGAGAGAGAGAGAGAGAGAGACAGAGGGAGAGAGACAGAGAGAGAGAGAGAGAGAGAGAGAGACAGAGGGAGATAGAGAGAGAGAGAGACAGAGGGAGAGAAAGAGAGAGAGATCCCAGCACGTGCCACTGACAGTGGCTGATCAGATGGACGTGTGAATGGGCGTGTCATTCCCGACAAAGTAAATCAATTAAGCAGAGGGAATCTCTAGGGAGAGCGAGAGAGAGAGCAAACGAGCAAGAGAGACAGACAGAGAGAGAGAGAGAGAGAGAGAGAGGGGAGGGGAGGGGAGGGGAGGGGGGAGGGTGCTGTTTCGTGTCTTCGACTCCCTTGAGCCCCTTAAAAGACACATATAATTCAAGATCTAATCTGTGTTCACATTACCAAGGCCATAGCCACACTGTAGGAGCACCACTGGCTTTAATGGCCCAGCTGATGTGGCCCATAATGCAGCCTCCTAAAACAAGAAATCAAGAACACTTTTGCTCGTTTCTCCTCTTTGTTATTTTCCCCCCAGATGATTTTATTTGTGTTATCTTGCACAAGGCCTGTCTCCTCCATTCCCCTATCTGAGTAACACACCAAAGTAGGTCAATCTGACCCGTCTTTCAATCAGATTAGGTTGTTATAAACCACAAAGATGGACAAATTAGTAGTAATCCAATCTGAAAGAAGCGTGCACATTATTCATTGTTGTGGTGAGGCAGAGGATACGGTATGAAAACCAGTGTCCCATGTTGTTGTATTATGGTTTATTTATACTGAGGCAGGCAACAATGATGTCCATCACCGTTTATGTCAACAAAGACAATTCAATGATGGTGCACCGTGCAAATTGAAAACAGTGCAGGAGGCTGTGAAGCAAAACGCCAATGCAACTGTCCCTGAGGGGAACGGGTTTGTGGGGTTTTGGGGGTTGGTGGGGCATCTAGGGAACGCTTAGCCTCTTTAAAAGGAAGAAACCCAACCCCCGCCCCTACAGGAGCAGAGTCCACGGCGACGACGACCTCACCCATTTTATTATGAATATTATTAGAAATTCATGGATGAATCTATATCTTATAATGTGTTGTTCATCCTGTGTGAGCAAAATGACGTCTGACTTGTTGACACCATAAATCTGGGGCGCTGTTTAAAAAGTGGAGACGGGGCCTGTTCATTTGCATGCTGATTGAATCTATAAGCGGAAAACAAATCACTTACAACAAGCGTCCCCCAAATCTGCTTCACTCACACATCCTGGAGCAATCCAAGCCCCTCCCCCCCCCCCCTCCCTCCTCCCTCCCTCACCCTGACCCCTCACCTCCACTCCCCTCAGAGCCGGGGGGGGTTGGGAAGGGGACACGGGCTCTAGATGAGGGCGGTGGAGGAGAGCAGTGTTTTAATTGACACCCTTTAAGTTCTCTGCAAGATAATTATGGCCAACAGCTGTAGATGGTGCAACATGCAACAATGGGACCTATTAGCATGCTGATGGAGCCTCCATCAAAGTGGCAGACCCAATGAATGACGTTTAAACATGCTGATATAGCCACACGTGTACATGTATGTACACACACCTACATACAGGTACACACACACGCACGTGCAGACACGCACACGAGCACACACACAATTCACTGAGGCACTCTGGCAAATAATGTACACATTTTTTATACAGTGAAAGTATTGATCCACAACTACACACACGCATGTATGGATGGATGGATGGATGGATGTAAACAAGCGTTGTGCTCCTTTGTGAGAATAAGCTGATAGGCTACTTTTGTGTTCTTTTTGCATGGTGTTCATTGTTGAGGGGGTCATGGCTTTTGTAAAACTACATTCTCTGCTCTGCCTCAGAGCAAAAAGCAGACCCCACTGAGCTGAAGAATATGTGCTCCCCAGTTTAGTCCTAATACAAGAATTAATTATGAATTAATTAACATTACAGTTAGGAGGGGCTACTTTTGAATCTCTCTCTCTCTCCACCTCTCCCTCTTTCTTTCTGTCTCTCTTTGTATGTAGGGAGAATACATGAGAGAGAGAGAGAGAGAGAGAGAGAGAGAGAGATGGATGCATTGTGCTCTCATGTCTCTGACTATCTCCAGGTTATGAATTAGAGAATGTGTGTAGAGTTTGTTTCTCCCGGCAAGCCATTAAATATTTCATGAAGGGGGGATAAATGCTGGGAGAACGCCACCCCCCCCCCCCCACCCACCCTGATCCACCCCCCCCCCCCCCCCCCCCACCCTGATCCACACTGCAATTAGACGCCCATTATCCCTCTCTCAACCCTCACACTCGGAACAAACCGGGCCTCAAAAGCAGCAATAAAGAGCCCTGTGATGAGATATGATACAGAAATGATGAATAGAACACTCATCGTTAGGATTTATTATGAAATGACATAATTTTACTAACCCCGGTATTTTTTATAGGTCACGTCCCCCCCCTCAACATCATCATCGTAAAAAAAAAAAAGGAAAACAATCCAGCTTCACACTATTGGGTTTCATTCATTTCATTTCATTTGACATATCATGCTTCTGTGCCTTGGCAATAAGGACACAACATTGCAGCATATTGGCAAAGCTCATTTGCTTTTCATAGTGAGCGGGGTTGTGGCCAAAAAAGGAAGTGCCCCCTGGGAGAAACACGTGTACGGGGGAGCGCGGGCACGGCGCCCCAGCAGCAGGTGGCCCACTGCCGCCTAATGAACACCGCAATCTGTTACCATCGCCGCGGCGCTTTTCACCAGACAATTAGGCGACTAAGCATGTCATTATTCCAGGCCAACAAGAAGAGGCTCTTCTCTAATTTCATCTTTTCATTCCTGTTTACTCACCCACACTCCCCTCATTAACGAGAGATTCTCCAGTCCATGCTAATTGGTTTCAATAACATTCATTTTAGTTGAAAGGAAACGATTCTGTTAATTGAGGAGCGCATAGAGAGAGAGAGAGAGAGAGAGAGAGGGGTGGGGGAGGGGGGGGTGGTGGTGAGGGAAAAGATGAGGGGTAATTCTTTTCATTTTCAAGTGCGTCCATGAGATGACTCTTTTGAAACGAGCGCTCTACAGGTTCACAGCTAATGACATTAAATGATGGCGGCCGCGGCAAAAAAGGGAAGCCCAAATTAAAAGCAATTTATTTTTCATTGAGGCATGTGGCACTGCTCGGCCACAATTAATGGCTCGAGCACAGACACAAAGATGTGGAGAGAGGGAGGTAAAAAAAAAAAAAAGAGACAGACAGAAAGATAGAAAGAATGAATTGGTGGGGGGGGGGGCGGATAAGGAAGAGAAAGCAAAGTCTAGACTATACGGGCAGAGATGCAACTGAACTGATGTCTGATATTGTGTTTGCTTTGCGCTTGAAATGCTCACATCGGCTGTATGTTCAAATATTTAAAAGCTTTTCAAATAGGTGTTTAGCTAAAGTCTGGCGTGCCCACTGTGTCGTCCCTTTGCTCGTCGCTCTCAGAACTCATGTAATACGTGCTTACAAGCTGATTCAGCTCGGAAGAGAGAACCTTCGAATTGTTGTTTTCATGGTCTTGCTCTTCAAAAACATGCAGTCTTTTGGCATTCAGCCTCCTTCTAGTCAACACTTACATGAACATGTTACGATATACACCTTACTATTCACATCTATTGCTGAACATTTGCATTATTTCTGTCCATTTTCTTGGACAAAAAGTAAAAATGCCGTGTTCTTTGTCTACACCTGCAGGCAGGAATAGCTGGAGCCGCAGGCCTTGTAGCTGGTTCTAGCCTGGCGGTATAGTTAATGCTATTCTATAGGCCTTCCAGGCAGTGTCACCAAAGCCTGAGAAATGAGTCCGCCATGGCGCCATCCTTCCAGGCACTATATCAAGTGTTCGCTTAATGCCATTGCCAATAGGAGAGCCATGGTTAGGCCATAACCTCTACCCAGCAGAGCCATTCTGATACGGCCAGTCAGCTGCCTAACCAGCCGTTGGCTGGTTGTTTAGTGACGGCAGAGTGAGCATGTTAATGGCCTGTCTAAACAGCCTCAGCTGGGGGCCGTAGTGACGGGAGGAGGAGGGGGGGGCTCTGGTTCTTCTGCAGGCTGGAGGTGTTGCAGCCTGTGAAGGCATCTGGACACGTGGGGAGAAAGAGACAAAGCGGGGATGACTCAATATAATCATTACTGATCAATATGTTGACAAGCAGAGAGAGTGAGGGGGATGGAGGGCGAGAGAGAGAGAGAGAGAGAGAGAGAATGAGGGAGCTCAACCCAATCGCCAGAATAAAATGTGGGCATTGTACGTTTCTAGAATCCACAGAAATCTCAAATATGAACATTTGGGTCATCAGCGCATGCAGCCTCTTCCTGGTTACGTAGGCTACCCGAGCTGCCCCCGCCTGGGAGGAGCCACCGCTACTTCCTGGTTATTGTGACCACCGACTCGTCCGGGGTTCAGTTTAGGCAAGCAAAACAACTTGGTTGGGTTTTTGGCAACAAAAGCAACAGTGTGGCTGAGCGTGAAAGATGAAAGAGATTGATGACTAAGGGATGATAGATGAATGTTGCATGCATGAATGATGAAAACAATCCTATGCACTCTGCGCTGCCTGGTGGCACCTGGGTCCATTCAGATTTAAACCTGGCCTCATGGCACTTACTCATGTTGTTGTCTTCTGACTACTCAGTGGTTCCCAACCTTTTTACACCAAGTACCACCTGAGAAAGTAGTTGGCTCTCCAAGTACCACCATATGACCGACGTTAAAATACAGTCTATTCAGCTATGCATATAGCAGCTGTAGAGTCTCTCTCTCTCTCTCTCTCTCTCTCTCTCTCTCTCTCTCTCTCTCTCTCTCTCTCTCTCTCTCTCTCTCTCTCTCTCACAGCAAATCAGAACATTGTCAACAAAATATCAACTGTACAGTGTCTCTCTCTTTCACACACACACAGCAACAAATATTACGTCAGAAAAAAATACGTCAGAAACAAATATTTGTTTCTAAATCTCAAGACAACAAAATAAACCTCAATTTCAATGATCACAAGTTTATTTTCATTCGTAGTATTATTTTGATAGATAAACATGTTTTACAATTGATTTTAAAGTTGGGTTTATTTCATAATTTAAACATTGGGATTCCAGGGATCAAGTACCACCAGCAGGGGGGGGCGCAAGTACCACCTACCTTGAGAAACACTGCCAAGTATTATTATTTCACTTTCACATGTTTGAAAACTACTACTAATGACCACCATGGATTTTGCACAATTTTTTTTTTTTTTTTCACAGAGCCTTCCAAGTACCACCAGCAGGGGGCGCAAGTACCACCTACGGTACACATACCGTAGGTTGGGAACCACTGGACTAGATCATTGCTTGTGTTGTATAAAGCTCAGATGTACGTCTCTTAGGATAAAAGCGTCTGCTAAGTGAAATTGTAACATTGTAACATTGTGTGGCTACTGTTATGGTTTGGGTCAGGATTCAAACCTCTCATGAGGAGAAAGTTGCCAGTCGGGAAGACTACAGGTCCGCAACTCCCACCCCTTCTCCCTACCGCGACTTTGACCTACTGTATACAGTGCTTAAACCTCAGACTGTCATTATGACGTGTATAACGGTAATTATTCACGTATATAGGAATGGGAAATACTATGAGTTTTTGTTCAGAAATGTTCATATTTTCCATTTCTTCTGGAAACACAATAGTGACATTTTAATCTGGCGACTGGTCTGAGGGAGGCGGGAGCTACTCTATAGCACACGGCATGGCGAGAAGCGAAACAATGAAACGAGTTATTTGCAGGCTGTTGTGCTGTCTGTTTCCATGCTGAGCCATCATCAGTATAGCTGTCTCTGCCTGTGTTTCAGCCAATGAGAAACCAAACTAGTATAAAGTATGACTAAATGCCCTGCTAGTCTCCGAGGAGCGCTGAGTGTGGAGCTAGCGGCAGATCAGTGCAGTTAATTTACATAGCATTTGCATTATGTCAGGACATGAGCTACAAATAGGTATGAGTGTGTGGCTTAATTAGAAATGAGCCAGGCTTTTCAAAAACACCCTTTTGCATCATAATTGAGTCGGCTCAGCGCTGGCAGTGAGTGGGGGGGAAAGATGCCTTTTTCTGAACAAGCTCAGAGATGTCTGCTAATTACGATACACCTACCTGGGCTCAGAGAAACTTCCCTTATTGTTTGAATAAGCAGCTAAACATTTAGCAGGGCAAGCTGTTGTATAAGACAAAACAAAGATATATGTTAGGTGCTGTGCTCGGGATGAGCGAGTACGCCATTACCTGTAACTATTTAACCAACTCAATTATTGTTGTTGTTGTTGGCAGTTCAGCGTGCCGAGATGCCACCAAAACATTCTATGTCGTCATTATGGCTAAAAAAGAGCTAAATGAAGTACTCTTATTTGTATCGTTATCACTTTAAAGTACTGGTATTGGTACTGGTATTGTCATTTTTTAAACGACTCCCGAATATCACGAATACGGATATTGACACATTGTACTCGGATGATATTCGTACTCGTAAAAAGTACAATATCTGTATCCGAGATACTCGTTTCTTTCGAGTACCTCGGATGACCCTACTCTTATGTGTGCAAATTAGGGATTATGGGTAAATATGAACAACAACGGTTATGACACTGCCTCTAATTTTCATTACTGTGACCACTGCAATAAGCACTGCCTCGTCTGTCTTTATTGATGTTCTATTTTGCTTTAATAAAGTGTTATAATGTTGAGTTGAGTTGAGTCAGTGGCACTTGTTGAGACTCATTTGAAGCGAGGCCCGCTATATGAGCGTGCAATATTTCTAGTTTTGTTGATGGCCAAGATAATCTGAAATGTTCACATTGGCACAGGCCAGTTCCAATATACTGTACTTACTATGCGAGTCGAGACAAATTCCTGTACAAATTCCTGTATATGTGTTATACGTGGCAAATAAAGGAACTTACACTGACACTATTGAACTTACTAGTAATATTCTACAATATACAAATGTGTAAAAGTTGTGACTTGAAGGCCATGCAGTTTCCCTCAAACTGTGTCGGAAAATCTTGATGAAGGAAGCGACCGAGGGACATTCCTCCTATCAACAACAACTAGCCTCCTAGAGTATACTGAAGTGGCCTTGAGCCAGACCACGCAAACCCCCCACATGCTTTTCTGAAGCTGTTCTGTAGACAAGAGAGAGACATTTTCCACTTGTGTTTGTTCCCATGCATATTCTGCAACAGACCACCACTGCAAATAAATGTGAGCTTGTTTGTTAAAAATGGGTTACGATCTTTCTGTCTGACTGCCTGTGTCTGAACACCCACCCACCCATCCATCCATCCATCCATCCATCAACATGCCAATTAAAGGCCTGTCTCTCTCCCATTCCATATGTCCAAATATGTATATGTGTTGAATATTCAACATTCACCTCTACATGCGTCTCACTATGTGTTTGCTTGTATGCACACGGATTCTATGCAACCGAAGCATGTGATTTCTTTTGTTTGTTTTTTTGTCTTATGTGTGTGAGCGAGCGCATGTGTGCATCAATCCCTTCAACCTGCTAATTGATGTGCCAGGATGGATATGTGTTGGGGAGCTGGGCTAAGAGTACCTGGGGTTACCAAGGTTACCAAATTGAATCGTCCCCTCAGACATGGCTGATCTACATAATTTGGTGGTATCATTCACAGCGTCTCACGGCCCGGGTGATGAATGGCACCTGCAGAAGGTAATATTTCTGCTTGGATGTAATAAATCTTATGTAAAGTGCTCCAGCGAGCACTATGGCAGCGAGGAGGCAGGAAAAGACACTCGCCTTCTTCTTCACCCTCTCTCTCCTTCTCTCAGTCTCCAGCGCCTTCACACACGCATTCTCATCTCAGCAGATCTGTCTCCTCAAGGTCTCTCTCCTCAAGGTCTCTCTCCTCAGGCTTTCTGTGCAAACATACCAACACAGACACTCACACACACACATGCATGCATACACGCACGATCACACATGTTTCTAGGATCCACGGAAATGTAAAATATTTGAACATTTCTGAATGAAAATACGTAGCATTTCACGTTTCTAGAATAAGTAATGTTTTACGTCACAGAGTCTGGCCAGTGGCCTTGAACCTAGTGACAGTCTGAGGTTTAAGGTCTTTGCACACACAGTCCGATTGTTTTCGTATGGACTTGGTGTGGAAAAAGCTTTAACTCTAAGTATGTTAAAGTCGTGCTATGGGAGAAGGAGTGGGAATGATGGACCATAGCGTTCCCGAATTGCAACTTTCTCGTCCTGGTTCCAAGAGACCTGGTTCCAATCAGGACCCAAACCATAACCCCAAACGCCATTCATATTTTTTCACAGGGAGAAAAGCAGGAAGTGACATCCACTTTTGCTCTCTATTCAATCCGTAATTCCCACGACATGTCACCGAGCCGAACGGGCCGGTAGCGGTGAGTCGTGGTAGCCGCAACTCTACCGTTCCGAGTTGGTGGGGCTTCGCTCTAGCCCGGGTCGGTAACCAGGAAGAGGTGGTTCCTGTGAGGCGGTGGCAAGGGAGGCGGTTACTTGGCAAGTAGTCTGACTGGGCAGAAGCAGCATGGTGGACTTAGCTCTCTCATTGGTGCCGACCCTTTCAGTCAGTGCCGGATGGAAATCCCATTCCGCTCCCTGCAAGCTCTGCATTGGCTCCGACCCGCTCCGACTGCGGCTGCGACCATATTTGGATTTCCTTACCAAGCCCCCCGTGTCAAATCTGTGTGCCTCTGCTGCTGTACGTGTCGAATCTGCCGAGCTCAATTGCCTGCACCGCTGCCTTTGAAACAATAACAACAGCAGTCGCTAGCTCGTTGCTACACGCTGAAAACGATTGATGTGGATTATGCAATGAAGCAGCCTGCATGGTACGTTCGGCGGATGGCTGTAAACAGCCTTTTTCCCCTCAAGTCTACAATAGAAAGCGTCTCCAAACCAGACTCTCCGCGGCCCTTTGCTGGGAGAGTCTGGTAAGCGAGACTACTTGGCAAGTAACCAGGAAGAGCCGATGTCTATGCTGGAGGAGCCTCTGGTAGAAATGATCATATTTTACATTTCTGTGGATTCTAGAAAAGTGCAATGCCGACATCTTATTCTGGCGATTGCGTCGCACACAAGGTTATGCCAAAAGGAGGCGCTTTAGTTGCATCGATGTGTCCCTTCCATCCAAACCACCTGTCTTCTTACTCTTGGACATTGCTGTATGACTGAGCCTATCTGCTATATTAATCAATGACCTTGATGGCTCTACAACCAGTGGGTGGGTTGTGTGTGTGTGTGAGAGAGAGAGAGAGAGCATGCTGTATCCTAAATAAGTGTATTCGTTTGGACGATGTGTAGACTGTGATAACGTTGCACTCCTCAGGGCCCTCTCTGTGCTCCCCCCTCTGCTGCTCCTCTACCTGTTGTATTGATCGGAGCTCCAGCCATCCCCTCGCAGACAGCCCGGCAGTGTCCTGCTATTACTAAAGCAGCCCTGGGGTCGTGAACCCGTGACCCGCTGCTGCTCAGCACTGCTCAGCGAGGGGGCATGACCCCCCCCCCCCCCCCACATGGGCCTGGGAGGCCATGAGACCCTCTGGGTAGCTGTTCAGTTATTCATAGCTCCCCCCGATCACGATGTGTTTGCATGTGTTTATCATGCATTAACACTCATTACAAACACAATGAAAACAGATGCTGATCTGGAGGGGGGCTCTCAGATCGAGGTATGGCAGAGCCGGATTCTTACACTGTCTGCTTCCTGTATGTAATAAACTTGGGGCATAGAGCGTGAACGGAGCAGGTGCAAAATGAATGCAAACTGTGTATGTTCCTCATAGTATCATCTGATATATGATGATAATACCTTCCCTAAAATTCAAAGCCAGAAACATTTCTATTTATTCCGAAGGTTACTAATTACATTTGTTTACTGATTAAGTTTTTTGCCCTCCTTGCTCTTATTATGCCTGTTTTTTAATAAGCTGAGAGTCAGGTGCACTTGACAGTAATGAATGACTGATCGTTATTGCTGCCCTCCTGTTGTCTGCTATGTGTGTGTGTGTGTGTTTGTGTGTGTGTGTGTGTGTGTGTGTGTGTGTGTGTGTGTGTGTGTGCGTGTGTGTGTGTGTGTGTGTGTGTGTGTGTGTGCGTGTGTCTGCGTGCGTGCGTGCGTGTGTGTGTGTGCGCGCGCGCGCGTATGTGTGTGTGTGTGCTCATGCTGTGGCTGCCTAATAAAAGGGATAATTGTTCCATCTTTGCTTGCAGACACATAACGCAGTGTGTATTGACTGCATGACAGGCTGTGATTTCAGTGCAGCTAATGGGTTTCTCAATTCTCCTGCTCCATCCATCAGGCTGCGAGGAGCTGCCCGCCATGTTCTCAATTAATGAAGAGAAAACAGTCAAAAGTTAAAAAGGGTGACACAGTAACACACACACACACACACACACACACACACGCGCGCAAAGGAACACACACTCAAATTCGCAATCTGCAATATATTATTTAAACATATGCACGCGCACACACACACACACACACACACACACACACACACACACACAAACAGAATTCTGACATGAAGACAAAACAAACAAAGCTGAAAAGCTTGCACAGTTTTTTGAGCACAGTACACAGGTAGCAGAGCATCCTATGTGTTGCTTGCTGTGGGTTTGAAGTGTGCCTGTGTCTGTGTCTGTGTAAGTGTGTCTATGTATGTAATGTATTGGGGCGCCAGGCCTGGTTTGGCTGCAGCTCGCTGGCTTTATGTAAGAGATAAAGGCTGAGCGATAGCACAGCCCTCCAACTCAGACAGGAAATGATGGAGGAAGTGGCTTGGTGGCTCTAATTAACCACCTGGCAGGTTTCAGTGCTATCAGCCTATAGCGGCTAACCTGACGACAAGACCAGGTACACACAGAAGGACAAACTGGCGCGAGCACGGATATAATGCACACACATGCACACACACACCAACACACACACACACACACACACACACACACACACACACACACACACACACACACACACACACACACACACACACACACACACACACACACACACACACACACACACACACACACATTCATAAACAGGCAAACATGCCCACACAGATGATTATCTCAAACAGCTCCCTCAGTATAAATCCCTCCACAGATCAAAGGCAGTGAAAAGTATATTGTGAGCCCGTGACCCTGTAATGTGCGAGTGATAAACACTAACTCGCAACATGCCGACATTCATTTCCTGCCAACATGCGGACCGAGACAAACATTCAACGCGGAGAGAGACGTTTGCGCCACCAACTGAACAATGCGCCGCTTATATTCCTGCTAATTGCCAATCGCTTCCGAAATGAAAAGAGAAAAGGAGGGGAAATGAGGAGATGAGAGAAGACACACGTGCTACTCCGCATTCAGTCAGCCATTTTCTATATGCCCCCTATTGTCTAGTAATGATGGCTCGTGTCTGAAGATCAGCGATCGAACAATCACGTCATCTTCAGGCTTTAGAGAATTAATTTTAAATGATTGACAGTCTTTTATGTGCACCGTAATCTCAGTAGGCTAATTCTCCATTGCCTTATTGGCTGGAAATGGGGGAAGAAAAGGGGGAAAGACTGTTAGCAGAACACTCATCTGGGGGGAAAACAGTGTGTAGAATTCAATGACAGACTACATTAACCACGCAATGAGTTTGATACTGTAGAGTTCTCCGGTCAATTCATTTGCGTGCTCAACATGTGTATTATACAGTTGCAATACTGGGAGACATGAGTGTGTAAAAGCTGTTGGAGAAAGGTATTGGTCGTCAAGGAGATTTATGCTTCTTCCTGTCTTTAATTCGCTGGTCTAAATCACTGGTGACGGCAGGTTGGGTGAAGTCATGTGAAAGGCAAAGGGACCTACAAAATAAATGTCACCATGACAAGATCGCCCTGCTTGAAATGTTCCACACGACTGCCATATTCCTGAAGTGTTTACTTCATAAGCATATAAAACATTTATCTCCACCTACCTCTGGCTTCACTGTAATTAATCAGGAGAAAAACGTACACAGGACACTGTGGCCCTCAGTATACTATAAGGACCTCACTTAGAGTAAAAGGGAATATTTCTATATTTCTGTACATGTGTGTGTGTGTGCGTGTGTGTGTGTGTGTGCGTGTGTGTGTGTGTGTGTGTGTGTGTGCATGCGTGCGTGTGTGTGTAATAAATGCTGA
>NC_139642.1:28827419-28829919 GCF_964638095.1 Poromitra crassiceps
ATTAAAGTTTATTTAGAACTTTCATTCTAGTCTCTCATGATTTAATTAAGATTGGGAGGAAAAGGCAAAGATGGATGGTCTTGGAAATGGCCGGGCCCGTGACCCAAAATCAAGCCTTTCACTGCCTGCCAGTAGTTGTGGATTAATAGGGGAATAGCTGGCGATGGCAGCAGTGATCAGATGTCTGTCTGGCGAGTGTCTGCATGTTGAGTACAGACAGAGATGTATAATGAGAAGGGGCAGTGGAAATGACAGTGTGTTGACTGAACGCTTCATTTCCTCCATCATCACTCCCCTCTAACCCTGTGGTCCTGCCACTGACTGAGCGCCAAGGCGTGTTATTAGGAGGGGCTAACAGCAGTGCAGACGGTGTCACCCCCTCCGCTGGCTGCACTTCCTGTTCGCTCACGCGTAGACAACGTAATAATCATAATAATGTACAAATTATATCTTATAATGTGGCATTTTATTCCCTGCCTCTGGAAAATACTGGAGGGACAAAGACACCTATAGGCACCAGACATGCATGTGCTCGCTCTCTTTTACTCTCTCTCTCACACACACGCACACGCACACGCACACGCACACACACACACACACACACACACACACACACACACACACACACACACACACACACACACACACACACAGACACACACACACACACACACACACATACAGAGCAACCACTGTAATTGTGGTTGTTATCAGCGTGTTATCAGCGTGTGTCCTGTGGTCAGTGATTCAGTGCATTAGCTGCTCTCTTCCTGGATGTGGAGCAGAGAGTACGGGGTCTCCGAGGGCAGCTCGCAGGGGCCCCCGCTCTAATAATAGAGTGTAAATGTCAGTCATTAGGGGCTCTGACAGGACACTGTGTCATCATCGTCTGGCTCACAACTCTACTGGAGTGGAGACGCTTCAACTTAACAACTCTGTTTGTTGTCAGAATCCCTTCTAGCTTAAATGAGTGAGTGGAGGTGCAAGCACAGCACAGCACAGCACAGCACAGCACAGCACAGTCAGCAGTGTGTTTGAGTCAGGCAGCCATACCAAGCCCTCACTCCCAACTCGTCAAATACTGACCATCGGTCAGGACCCCTTGGTGTTACTTCTTAACGCGCGGCGTGCCCCTTTTTCATGTTTTTTTAATGCGCAGGGAAGTCCAATACAATGCCATGGAACTCCCATGTCAGAAATTGTCAATTCAATCTGGAGAGACTTAGTGTAAACGTTCCAAATAACTTTAAACAAACAAGATGAAAGTTTTGCGTATGGCTCCATGATGACGCTCCTCCTGCGATGAGGGGAGGGCATCAGGAATGCCTAGAATAGAAATCCCCCCCATGTGGAATCCCCTGGTGACGCGAGACAACTGGTACACGGGGATGACAGCAACTGCAGAGCGACAACATATCGGTGAGTAGCGAAACCACATAGTAAGAGACGTGAACTTGATATACTCTCTCAACCGCTTTAGATGATTGGTTCAGCGGCGAAGCGAGGGAAGGAGATGGCTTGCACCGATTGGCTATTGATAGCGTGGATAACTGTGATTGAAGATGGAAGATGAATGAAACTGGGAGTGGAGATACTTAATTCCAACTTTCAAGAAGGTCAGACTAAGAAAGTCCTTTATACATCAGTCGATCCTGAGGCTTAATCAAGAACATGGCCGAGGGTCAGTGGAGCAGTGACCAGTGCTCTCTGTGTGCTGTATGTGTGTCATGTATCTTTGTATTTTTGGTTTTGTTCTCTTTGTCATGTGTTTGTGCATGGGACTGCCGCTGTCTTGCAAGACAAATTTCAGTGTGAACTGACAATAAAGTATATCGTATCGTATTGTATCGTATCGTATCGTATCGTATCGTATTGAATAGGGAGAAGTGTGAATGAATAAACAGGGCGTGGGCTAAGTATTCTTCCTGCTTGAAATGATGTCTAGAGTCACTATAGCCCATTTCAGACATGCCCTGGAAGTCAGGAGATATCTAGATGTTACCCAGGTAACAACTGCCTCTTGTCTGAAAGGGTAGTCTCGCTGGCCAGCCTCCTCTCCCTTCCATCCGAGGAGTCTGGCGCCGCAGGTCTCCATAGTGGGATTGCGATGGGCGGCGCTTAGCGGCAGTGCCCTTGGAAAATAGTTTCCAACAATCCAATTTGCCGTTTTCAGCGTGTAACAACGAGCTAGCGTGTAGGTTTCTGCCGTTAGCTTGCTAGCTAGTTAGCGTTGTTGTTTTCACTGCGGCGGCAGGGCACTATTTACAGCGACACACAGGGAGGAGGGAGCGGAAGCCGCTCTGATTGACATGGTCGGAGCCAATGACAGAGTTTGTAATAAGCCGGGAGCGGACATCCGGCTGCCACCGAAACAGTCGCTCCAATGGGAGAGCAGAGTAGAGCAGGGGAGGGTTTATCCCAGTTATGGAGACCTGCGGCGCCAGACTCCTCGGACGGAAGGGAGAGGAGGCTGGCCAGCGAGACTACTGAAAGGGTAACT
>NC_139642.1:28839919-28844919 GCF_964638095.1 Poromitra crassiceps
GACCGGTGCCTTGGATCCCCCAGCAGACCACCACAATAGTTCCTCATCCAAACCATTTCAAGGTCGTCTTCAAAGTGAGTGAATCAATAAGGCTCATATGTGGGGTTAAAGCAGAGGTCACGATGATATTGTGCAGTTTGCAGACGCTCCCTTAGCCCCGACGTGCTAGCCAGAGAAAGCCACCTCTTGTTTGTTTGCTTAATATAATTCCTTCTGAGAAGAGAGAATAACAATCTCCAAACATAACCTCCTTTTGCCCTATAACTATATATATTGTATATCAAGAAAAAGACAACCCTTGGGCCTTATTCATCAAAACTATTTTGTCTCAAAGTCTTTCCGGCCCAACCAGACAATGCAAATGTGTGTGATGTGTGAGAATGTATGTGCTGCCAACAGGCATTGATTCCACGGTCCTCATGTTGTCAGAGCTCTTCTCAATAAAAGCCTATTTTGAGCAGTTTCTCTTTTTACAATGTGTTCATTCTATATTTCCCCTCCCGTGACACATCTCAAGTGTTCCTCACTCACTGCGATATGAAGAAACATTACTGATCTCAGAAGATAGCACCAGCACTGATGATATGAAGAAACATTACTGATCTCAGAAGATAGCACCAGCACTGATTGCTCCACACAGAAGCCAAATGCTTCTTCAGTGACACATGCTGTTCCCAACCATAAACAGTTCTTTAATGTAATGGTTTCATGTCACGCAGGCGTTATTGCTTTTGTATGACTTGATAGGTCTGAACTCCATCCACACTTAGAATAGATGGAGCTTCCAGCCCTGATTGAACTCTGATGGTTCACATTGATCTTATTCTCTACATAGTAATCCAAAGAACAAAGACGCATTTGCATTTACAACGGTGCTGTATTGTGCCATGTGATCATGATCTACCACAATCAGGGGCGGACTGGGATCATAATTCAGGCCGGGCATTAGATACCAAGCAGGCCAGGCCGATACGGGCCGACGTGCGGAAAATTTGGGGCGTTTGAAGCTCAATTTGGGCCGTTTGAAGCTCAATTTGGGCCGTTTGAAGCCAGATTTGGGTCGTTTAAAGCCAGATTTGGGCTGTTTGAAGCCCGATTTGGGCCGTTTGAAGCCCAATTTGGGCCGTTTGAAGCCCAATTTGGGCCAAGTCCAATTTTACAATGAGATGCACCCACTTTAAACCTGAATAAAGTAATAAAACCACTAGTAAACCAGTAGGCGGCGCCTGGCCTGCTGTTCAGTGAGTGGCCTAGCCTGGCTTGCAAAAAAAAAAAAAAAAAAAAATTTTTTTTTTTTTTTGGCAGGCCAGGCCAGGCCAGGCCACCGGGCATTTGCCCGACGTGCCCGATTATGCAGTCCGCCACTGACCACAATACAAACAAGAAGAAGAAAGAAAGAAAAAAGTGCGGCACCAAAAGCAAGCCACAGAGCCACCATTTGGCGCTGTTAAACACCTTTCTTTCTTAGAGTGTAGGCTATGCCCCGTGCCTTGCTAAGTTGCTCACCTACCAGCACTAACACGGCACACAGCTTTGATCCAGCCAGCAGCTCGCTGACGCACACACACACACACACAACACTATTGGGTCACAGGCACAGGTGAGGCAGACAGGTGAGCTTGGCAGGAGAACGCAGGCGTCTGTCTGTAGGACGTGAGAGTCAGATGGGCTGTGAAGCCTGGTCTTGGCATCCCACTTCACACAGGAACACAATGAGAGCCAGGTAAGGACATCATATACTGTACACACAGCCTTGGCCAGGCTCCATGCATGCATGCTGATTGGCCGCAGTCCATTTAGTAATATACAGTGAAAAAGGAGGATCACTCATTGTTTAATTTGTTTGTTTGGAGCTTTATCTTTCTGGGGCCGGTTGCACAAAGCCCCTTAAGATTTTCCTTAGAGTCCGAGGTAAGGTGTCCATAAAATAAGATCTGTTGCACAAAACACCCTTAAATCTTCTCCTTGAGGTTAAACGTTTTAAGGAAAACATAAGCACAAGGGTGTTTTGTGCAGCTCATTCCATTTTATGGACACCTTAACTCGGACTCTAAGGAAAATCTTAACTTAAGGTGCTTTGTGCAAACCGGCCCGAGTCCTGAAAAGTGTATTTCTTGATAAATTTGTTTATGCAAGTTTCTTTCTTTTTTTTTATAGTTGAATTGTGTACTTCTGCTACTGTTAGACGGCAGTGTCTTAACCAGCTCATCAAAGGATGCCCTTTGGTTGGAGTATGACACGACGGCATTATCTTCACGGCCTGCAGGTTGAGCCCAGCAGACGGAGCTGAACTCTGCTGCTCCGTGATAGAAAAGTTCATTGGTGAAATAGCAGCTGGTAATAAGGGCAGTCCATAAGCCATCTGTACATGATGTCAACAGGAGTTTAAGGGTCGAGCTGTGAGTGAAACCACAGAACTTTCTTTCACTTTCTTACCCCAAGTATTCACACACACACACACACACACACACACACACACACACACACACACATGCGCACACGCACACACAACCCATACCTACACCTCCATTCACCTGTAACCAGATTCTTCTAGCTCTCCTTCACACACACACACAGACACAGACACACACACACACACACACACACACACACTCTCTCTCACACACACACACACACACACACACACACACACTCTCTCACACACACACACACACACACACACACTCACAGGGCCGAGGTCTCTTGACATAGCCTCTCCAGTGACATTTCGTCAGCAGGTGCGCGTGGCATCCTGGCCGTGTTGATGTGATTGGCTTTGTGCTCTGCTGTCGTAGTGAAGATTGGGAAGATTGATCGTGGGCCAGGGTGTGTGTGTGTGTGTGCGTGCGTATGTACGTGCGTGTGAGTGTGTTTGTGTGTGTATGTCTCTGTGTGTCTGTTTGAGTGGGGACAGCATGGAAAGGTCAGGCTCTGAGGTGAAGCCTCTGATATTGACTCTCTACAAAGGTTCCCTCTGATGAGACTATAATGCCTGGGATCCCACAGCCCCACAGGGTGTATGTGTACACACACACACACACACACACACAGCCACGCACTGAAGGACAAAATCATATTGATACTCCTGTCGAATTGATTACAGCCCTAATTGAGTTTAACGAGCAACAATGTACCTGGAATAAACTGATTGTTGCTGCCATTCAAATCACTCAACCTATAGATTGTTTTCAGGTGACACATCATGTCAAGATGGCGACCCGGGCGAGACCATTGACCAGGGGCTTGTTTTCAAACCACGTGATCATGCTGGTGTGCAAACAGCAGCAGGCTACATAATGTACGAAAGCAAGTTGCTGGAAAAATCGCTTCTCTTCCTTGTATATGGATCCTATCCTATATGTTTTGCCATCTTCTGGTGATACCTGCAGCGCGGAGCAGCATCCAACCCTCTTGCATACTCGCTTTCCTCCATTCTCCACAGTAGCTCTGCAGAGCTGCCACCCAGCGACGTCATCGGCAATCGGAATCACGTGGGTGCAAACAAGTTATTTAATGCTAAGCTTAAACTTGAAGGACAGAAACCAGTCTAAACACTCTGATGCCATGTCCCACTGTATGGGGCATTTTGGCTGTATGTGTAGATCTGACTTTGTTTTGGACTTTGGCTTACATTTCCACGCCGCCTACTGTAAGAGTGTGACTATAGCGACTAACACTTCTGCTGTGTCATTATTCCAAATTGAAAAGTCTCTTTCCAGCTCACCTGTCTGAAGGAACTACCCAGGCACATGTCTAACACTTATCCCCATTTATCACTGTCTCTGCCCCTCATTCCATGCCAGTTTCTCTTCCCTACACACTCTCCATCTGAACCACTCCTTCCTCCGTCCTTTCTCTCCTCATCCTCCCTCCTCCTCTCCCTCTCCTCCCTCCCTTCTCGCCAGTCGTCGTCTCTCACCACTGACTGCTGTGTTTTCTCCGGGACATTTCCTCTCATTGTGCCTCACTGGCCTCGCAGCAGCATGCCTGCGTTTCCTGCGCCGTCTCCATCTGTGCCCGCGCCCATTCGTCTTGCAGCCACCTGGCAACGCAGGGCCGCCTCTCCGCGGCTCCTATGTCTGCTGCTGCTGCTGCAGGCTGGGCGGGCTGGCTCAGCCCCGTGCCCAGGGAACCTGCCTGGCTAATGAAAGGAAAACAAACTCGGCGCTCTCCCCAAAACACGGCTTATTACGAAAACACTGCTTATTACGGGAGTAAAAGTCCAACTTCATGATTCATTAAGAAGAGGAAGTCTGAGCAGACTGGACAGATCAGAGACTGGAGAGCAGTGTGGAGATAGAGCCGAGGAGGAAATGTGTGGGAGGTGTGGGAGTGTATGTGTGTGTGTGTGTGTGTGTGTGTGAGAGAGAGAGTGAGTGTGCGTGTGCGTGCATGTGTGTGTGTGTGTGAGAGAGAGAGAGTGAGTGAGTGTGTGTGTGTGTGTGTGTGTGTGTGTGAGAGAGAGAGAGAGAGAGAGAGAGAGAGAGTGTGTGTGTGTGTAGCCTACATGGGGCGCCCAATTTATTTAAAAATGGCGTGTGTGGTGTGGGGGGCAAAATCCAAATTCAGTCGGCGGTCTGGGGTCCGCCAGATGTAATTCTGATGAGAAACTCCCTGTAATTCTAAGCTCATGTTGTGGTTGGTTTGAGTGTAATACGACCAACATTCCCTTTACCGTAAATTCCGGACTATAAGCCGCGGCTTTTTTCCCGTTTTTTGGCCTTTTTTGGCCCCTGCGGCTTATATAACGGTGCGGCTTATCTATGGATTTTTTCCCAAAAAAAAAAAATCTCTCTTTTTTAGCACTCTTTCTAACTATAAATCCACTTCTGTTTTAATTTCCTCTCTTGCCCTCTTTTAACAACATAACATAACATAACATAACACAACACAGGTAAGCAGAAAGAAAAAGACGAAGCAATCACGCCATGAATGAGGAAATGACTCACCTGCTGGAGGCTGGAGATACACGGCTTGGGCTAAACTTTTACTCCGTGAAA
>NC_139642.1:28849919-28939919 GCF_964638095.1 Poromitra crassiceps
CATGGACAAGAGATTTCGAGGCATAGTGGTGGGGAGGAGGGGTTGCAGTTTGGTGGGCTGCTTTTCGCAGACGATGTGCAGCTGATATATGCCATCACTCAGCCATATATATATATATATATATATATATATATACATATATATATATATATATAAAATCTCTGGTCAAGTTATGACTAGGGAGTTATACGTCATCGAGGCAATATGAAGAAAAAGTATTTTTTGACACAACTGCCAGTTTCCCCCTTTGTACAGCAGCTTGTGTCTGAAGTAGGCTTACAATATACATCTGTGCATTTTCATGATGGTACTACCGGTATCTACTGTGTATGTGTGTGTGTGTGTGTGTGCGCGTGTGTGAGTGTGTTAGGGGTGGGAATCACCAGATGCCCACGATACGATACTAAAACGATACTTGAGTCACGATACGATAGTATTGCGATATTGCGATATGCTAGTATTGCGATATATTGAATATTGCGATATTTCGATATATTGTCTAACTCCTTTTCCTACCTTTTCGTTGACCTCACCGGAAGTAAAACATGCAGTGTTTTTTTTGTTTTTTTTTGTTTTTGCCCCACACGTAGGCTACATTATTAAGCTTCTCTGGACTCAATACGCCACTGCAGGCGCGGACTGCAAAATCGGGCGCTTCGGGCAGATGCCCGGTGGCCTGGCATGGCATGGCCTGCAATTTTTTTTATTGATACTTGGCGTTCAAATATCGATACAATATCGCGATACTATGGTGTATCGATTTTTTCCCCCACCCCTAGAGTGTGTGTGTGTATGCGTGTGCGCGCGCGTGTGCATGTGTGTGTCACTCACTAGCATCAGCAGTGAGCCTATTTGACTCATATTTTCATATCAGAGTGAGTTTAACTGCCAATAGACCACATTAACGCTGCCATTTAAGTGAGAGTGGAGCGCAGCTCTCTGCCATTCCCTGGAATCCCGAGTGGGGGCGTTTGATGTGCCGATCGGAGCAGGCCTCTCAGAACCTGGGAAATGTGTCTGTTTCATCTCTCAATTACCAGTGTGCTTTGAAGTATGCTGATGTTCTGCCTTTATCTGTCACAATATGGCTCAAGTTTGTTGAAGTATCTGGAAACAAAAGCAAGCCAATGAGTCCAAAAGAGAAAGAAAAGGAGACAAGCAGGCCCGGCAGCTGGTGTTGCTTCAAAGCCTGCCCGAGCCCTTAAAGACGGAATCCATTTTGTTTCAAGTTCCACACCCAGCTCACCTGATGAGGGCTCGAGGGGTGAAGAGGGAGAGAATGAGAGAAAGAGAGAGAGAGAGAGAGAGAGAGAGAGAGAGAGAGAGAGAGAAAGAGAGAGAGAGAGAAATCAGTTTAATTTTTCAGAAGTGAAGTCTAGACATAATTCCAGTCAGGAAGTCTACTTTCCCCACGCCCTGTTCATTCACATTTTTCCCTATTCAATCACAGTTATCCACATCCAGTTTCATTCATACTCATCCTATAGTCTGGGCACCTTTCACCCCGCTTTTTGTCATGGGGGCGTAAACCACGGAACCAGAATGAACACCGGAAGGAAGTGCGCCAAAAAACGTCTTTGTTGCCGTTAGCTTGACGTCTCTTTCCTCGATTAATTGTCTGATGCAAAGCTTCTGTATTGGCTTAAAAGATGTGAGATTGTGAATCCGCAATGTTTCTACAAGAACTTCTTCAAAAACTTCGTTCAGTACGTCCATCTTTTGTTTTGTTGTTTGCCGTTCTGATACGTTGTGTCTAATTGTCAAGTTAACGTAAAAGTTGATGAGCTATATCCGCTGTTACTTCCTGTCTATAGCGAGCTCTAGGCCGGAAACCAGGCAGGGTGACAAAATCAATTGTGAACGGAGGCCAGGCTCTTTCTCGCCGAGAAGAGCCTGGTGATGATGCGAGGTTACTCATCCTATCCAAACACAGTTAGCCACGCTCTCAATCTCAATAGCCAATCGGTGCAAGTCATCTCCTTCCCTCGCTTTGCCGCTGAACCAATCCTCTAAAGCGGTTGAGAGTATTTCAAGTTCACGTCTCTGTGATTTCACTACTCAGCAATATGTTGTCACTCTGCAGTTGCTGCCATCTCCGTGTACCAGTTGTTTAGCCCCGCCTCCTCCCCTGCCACCACCAACATCATGGGAGCCATGAGGAGGGATTCCTCATGGGGGCATTTCTATTCTATGACGCCCTCCCCTCATCATCGCAGGAGGAGTGTCATCATGGAGCCATACCAGTGGCAGCTGGTGATTCAAAAACATTGGGAGGACAGACGGAAAACCAACCCACAACAACTCAAGATAAAAACCTAGCAGCCTTGAAATAGAGGTTAGGGAGCCTCACAGATGCCCTGGATATAAAGCGACACTAGTCCTGCCTAGTGTCCTCTAGTAAGAGAGTGGCGTCAGCGGAGGACCAAAATGCGAGACTCATTAGCCAATGAACAGCCAGGAATGGGTCTCGCGCTACTTTTGCATGCTAAAATAAAGCTGATAATGTACAATTTGATTCAAGGGATGAAAAACCCATTCAAAGTACAACACAAACTGTCTATTTTGCTGCAACTCGACAGTAGCCTACTGCTTTTTTTACTCAAGAGTTCCACTTTCTACTTCCTGGAAAAAAACTGGTCCATTGGAGTGAATGGAGATGTCGGAACTCTTCTATTATAGGGCTCTGGTCCTGCCTAATACCTGAGGACACTAGTCCTGCCTAATGCCTGTCTAATTTTCATAATACTGCCACCTTGTGGTGAACTCAGCAAGGGGTGTCTATCCTATCTTTCCCTCTCAGATGATACGATATGCATCTCAATAAATGGTTTGCAATACAATAAATAAATAAAAAATGTAACGATTTGACACAGAACAATATAGCACTAATTCAATATGATTCAAAAAATATTTGTAATGGCCGTGTTATGTGTAAAGGCTAAACCCAAGGATGCTGACTCAAAATTCACAAAATAGACAGTTGCAGGTTTGATTCCCAGAGGAACAACAGCAATAATAGTTCAGAGTAACTTAGGTAATGCAACTTTTCCAAGTCCAAAACGGCTTCAGTAAAAACTAAAAGTTCACATCCAGGCTTCACTCGTGGGAAAAGCAGGCTTCAGAGTTCACATTTTCGGAATCAACGTTTTCAGAATCAGACAAGAGCCTTCCCGCCATCTTCCCGCACTGTCAGGCAGGCCACAGGCAGGCCAACTCACCGAACAGGGTGGCGGGTCACGTGTAAAGACATCACAGATGTCTCTGGGAATCATGGCGTGGATGGATGGGACTTGCTGCTGCCTTCATCACCACCGAGGACAGTGCTCACTGCTCAGTGGATCAGGTGCCGACGCCGTGCGCAGGGTTTCAGCACCTTGGAGAGGTTATCACAATCTCAGATATGGTACAATTCAAGCAGATAACCTCATTGGGCAGATAGCCAACTGTAGTATTCTGAATCTATTGGGAACACTTGATGCCGAGACAAAAAAAAGTTGTATTTTTCCCTGCATCATCCACTAGCCAGAGACTGGGTATCCAACTAGCTGCTAGTAGCTAGCAAAGACTGTTGTTACGTATTCAGATAGCTGCTTGTAGCTTCAAGTTGGCTGGCAAGATGGCCTAGCTAGCTAATAGACAGCACAGCAAAATTGTCAACACATTCTAGCTAACTTAAATTCCATGCTGGGTAATGTTATTCACAGAATCTTCTTTACACTTCGTGGTCAAAGTTTACCCTGCTAGCCGACCGGGCGCTCTCGCTCATACTGATCGTTAGCGCCCGGGGACCCACGTAGCATTTCCAATCAAACCGCCGCGCCGCTCTCACGTCTAGGTCTTAAAAGCAACCCTTACCTGAGCCAGAAACTTGAAGTGAAGACGCTATCCGACGCCTAACATCCGCTTTTTCTAAATAAATGTAGTTGCCGCTTCCAAATTGTTGCATAAAATCCACTTTTCTGTCTTTGAAAAACCAAAAATCATTCATCTGGAGTCAACCCGGACATGCGGCGCACTGTTTACTCACAATGCCCCCACACTTCCGGGATGGTATTGCAACTACATTTCTGCATTTGTTTGTGCCAAGCAAGTTGCAATACCATTCCGGAAGTGAGGGGGCATTAGTGAGTAAACAGCGTATGTCCGGGTTGAGAGACCGGTTGAGAAATACGACCAATGTTGAGAAGTCTGAGGCAAGACAAGAAAGGTGGCATTCACAACAATAACAAGACCACAGGTTTATTGTATTCCAAATGTTTTTTTTCTTTCTTTATTTCAGTTGTTCGGATTGTAGGGCCAAAGCCTTTTGACACTTATGAAAGCACCCACACGCTCTATGCTGAAACTGGAGTCAAAGTCGGTGCACAGCCATGTAGCTAGGAGTTAAATTTAACATTTCAATGTTGTTAAATATTTGCAAAAACAAAAACCAATTCCAGTACAACATCTTTAGTACAGCATCATGCACAGCCAATGGAAGAACATGCAACTAAGTTCAATGTGCATGGAGGAATCCTGGGTTTTTTGAGTGGTGCGCTTTGTTCTTTGCGCTGACATGGTTGATAATTTGCCTGTTTAGTGCATGATTATGACTCGCATGTCAGTCATTTTACTTAGCATTACATAGCATTTCTCTGCAAATGAACAATTCATCACTGATGGCTGCATCAACTTTGCTCAGTCCCGTCTAGGCAATCCAACATGCCCAAAGTACTGTGCTACCCACAATGCTTTACACTCATACTTGTACTGGAATTATAAGCCCTCTGGAGAAAAAGGCTCAAACTTGAGGAAAAGGGGAAAAGTGAAAATGTGATGAGTTGGCAACCCGGTAAGTTCACCCCCGAAGCGCACAACACTCCTAGGCCACGAGGCAAGCGGTGAGAATGAGAATTAACAAGTTAACGTAGTCAAGGAGGGGGGATCCCCATCGCACTCCACTCGGGTGGCGTTGGTCGCTCAGCACCTCACAAAAGTGCACAACCACATTTTATAATGTTTTTCAGTTAGCGTTCCTCCCAATCCCCTTCTGCACTACTCACACCGCCCTCCATCCACCCCTGCATGTTTTTAGCAGTCACACTGTGAGAGCTACTCAAAGAGTAGATGGTAAATAAAGAGGATTAACAGATCCAGAACTAATACCATGACATTCCTCGGCTGTACAAATTATTAATGTCCTATAGGTTAGCTAAACGTGAGCTGGCCCTTAAAGTTATGTACAAAGAAACCCACCAGCAACCATTTCAGCAGTAAAATGAAATGCAAAAAAAAACAAAAAAACATTGAACTTTTTGTTTCTTTTACGGTTTAAAAAGTAATTTGATTACAATTAACCCAAAACGTGATGTTTAAGGTAATATATATATAATATATATTCATATGTCAAGGTTAAACAAAAATCTACAAAGCAAAAAAAAAAAAGGCATTATGTACATGTTCACCCTGTCCCAGAAAACAATAGAGCCAACTCTCGGGCTGTACCAAAATCATACCTTGCATCCCTCCCTCCTTTCCTTGTGTGCTTTAAGTGTGGCGTGGTTACAAAGCACATGGGAGGTCAATGGTTCTATGTGATGGCATCTGACAGCTTGTCCCTAATCAGCACATCAGCAGACTGAATCACCGTTGCTTTATTGGATGAAGGCATATGAAGTGTCTGCGGTGCTGCGCGTGCGTTTCAGAGTCTGTGGCACTGAACATGGGAGCCAGACAGGGCAGGCCATCACAGAGCCGGCTACAGCCGTGAATCGGTCACATTTCAAGGCATGCAACATGTTCAACTTGCTAGTACCTTTTCCATCACAAGGTTGTAGCTGATATTCTTGCAGTATGTGTGTATGCATGTTTGTCTATTTGTGTATAAATTAGGGGTGGAACTGTCAACAAAAGTCACCGCTTGGTAACCGTTCCATATGACACGGTGATGTCATGGTTCGGTACGTTTTCGATACAGCAATAAAGTAGAAATGCCAGAGAAATGTCCTTGATTTAGAAAAATTCAATTTACTTTTAATTACTTATTTTATTATTTTCACAGTCCAGTGAAAAAAAAAATTCAATTTATGACAATGCTTTTTTAACACCTTTCGTCTTCTTTCTCTGTCTTAGTTTACCATATCATCTTTGTAGAATACTTGATTTTTGGTGATTTCGGTTTGCAATGCGTATTGAACCTAAAGCCTCGTACCTAAACGGTTCGGTACAAATACGCATATTATTACACCCCTAATATTTGTGGTTATGTTGTTTCCTTGGTGTGCGTGTGTCTATGAGAACGTGTGTGTGTCTATGAGAAAGTCTGAATTACATAATTGAAGTTTTCTGTATCTTGGATTGTTGTGTGGCATTATGGTATTCCTTACATGTCTCAATGTGCAAGAAAGCAGCAGCATCTATTATTTTCTCCTATTTCTTTTGAAGGAAAAAAATGACAAAAAGAATCAAATGTCCATTGAGGAGCAGAGGAGCTGGCAACTTTCTGATGAGTTGATATGGGTACGTTGGTTTTTCGTTGGTTTTCATTTGTTTCCTCAATTTTTGTTCAGAAACCAGAACAGCAGCTGCTGATGGGTCCGTTAAGCAGACGTTGTCTGGATGTGGTCCAGACGTGGTTCTGGAGGCTCCTCCCTCCCCCCACACTGTCCCAGCCCTCAGGCCTCCTGGGGGGCAGGCCTCTTCAGGTCCCTGATCTGTTTGACCAGGTACGTCTTTTCGTCATTGAACTGTTCGTCCTCCGTCCTGTCGTTCTGGAACTTGCTGAGGAACTCGATGAGTTTGGTCTGGTTCTTCAGCAGAATGTCCAGGATGGGCTGCGTCTTGTTGGGGTTGGCCACAAACACCTGAGAGTGGATGAAGAAGAAAAGGATGTTAAAGTTATAATCTCTAAAAGATTTCAGTTTTGTTCTCTTGGGTGACACCTATGGCAATGAGTGGTAATTGCAGGTGAGATCCAAACAGTGTTGCATAATGCAACATTAGTCAGTTTGTTCGGCCATAGTAACCACCCGTAATGCTAGCAGAGACCAGAAAAAAGTAGCTTGTTATCCTACTTCACACAAGAGTTGTCGGGAACCTATAGTAATCTACAGAGTGAGCCTATTGTGTTAGCTCCGCCCACCCTGTGTCACCACAGACACCAAATTCATAAATGCTGCAATACTGAAAATGCTAAGTCTTAACTCACTACCAGACACTTAAAGTCGAGGTGAACCCCTTCGTCACGTGCATCTGAGTCCATTTCAGACTGAAAACAAATTGAGAGGCGGACCATATACGGTGTCGATGATTTGATTTGACAATTCTGTCGACTGGTTTTGGCATCGGCCAATCCTGGCGTGTTCCACCCCCAAATCGGGTGGGATTCAGCGTGTTGTCGTGCTACGCGAGTGGGATCCGTGGAGTAGCAGGCAGCCACCGGCTTCGTGCGGAACGAGCGGACAATCCGATGCATGGGTGCTGCCTGCCCACCTGGAATCTCCGAGAGACGACCCCTGACAGCCAGGGAGGCTGTCAGGCTCGGAGGTGCGCGCCATTATCGTTATAAATGTAAATAATATTCCTGGAATGCGTGTTTTAACGAACCAGTTACATTTCTTTGCATTCTTAGACATTACCATTTGATTTAGTTTGCATAATTGCTGAAGTTAGTAGTTAGTTTATGGGCTAGAAACTCTGCCAGATGACAGGCACTAGGCGCCATTTTCCCCTTCATTTGGAAGAGAAAATTATCCTGAAATGAAGATTTGATTGACAGCTGCATGTTGTGAAATTATTGGTTGAAATAGGGCAGAAATTTGATAGTACTGGGTGACGTCAGCAAACTGTACATTACCCTTATCAATGAAATGTTGAAAAATGAACTTTTGATGTGAAAAAGTGTAAAAAACTATTTTTTGGCATACATTATTAAATAGGTGCACTGCATACCCAGGTATTTGAACTAAAAGAAAAGAAATTTCATTTTTGGGTTCAGCTCAACTTTAACAGACATTTATTTACATGGAAATCTTTGAGGTGATCACTTTAACTTGCAGGTGTGCCGATGTGCGCTGGGTTCAGTGTTTACCACCTCTGTGAGGAAATGACAACTCTGCTTTAGATTTTACCTTGAAAACATGGAAAGCCTCAAACTGGATGTTGCGACTCTTGTCCCGTAGAAGATTCATCATTAGTTTGAGATTCTCTGGCTTGCTGATGTATTTCGTCATGATGGTGAAATTGTGCCGGTCGAGAAGCAACTCCCCCAGTAACTAGATCAATTCAGAGCGAGAAACGGTGTTAAATATTAGTTTGAATTTCAAATTTGTTGTGATGACAGATCAAGCTGATTCATTGCTGCCCAGACTGACAAGTTGACAGCTAAATTTGACAGGCCTTTGTTACAAAGTACAATATCACTATTCAGACTAAAATGAAAGTAAACGCTACATTTAGGCCATGTTCAGACTAGGAGGCCAAATCTGATTTGTGAACTTTAATGACCTATTCGTCTGGACGCTCCAAGTTTGATTTGTGTCACTTGTCCCAAACCACATATGGAGGTCTGGACACACAGATCCGATTTGAACACTTGCCCAAAACAGATTTGTGGCAGTGCGGACACACTCCCAAATCAGATTTGGGAAACCAATCAAGATAATGATGGTTAATGACTTTAGCAGCAAATCAGATTTGCCTGTAATGTGAACATGGCCTTAGTGTCAAAAATATTGGCAAAAGGGGAGGGAGGGGGGGTCAACATGTAGATTCTAGTGGATATGAAAGGGGGCACTGGCAGACATGTTAACCATACATTTTGCTCCCTCCACAAGATGGCGCTCACTTCATTTAGACTGAGGTGATACCTGGAGTAACCCAACACTTAAAGAGACCCCCCCCCCCCCCATCTTTAAATAGCTATCTAAAAAGAGTCGCCCCACTACATGAAACCTGTTTACTATGGCAAGACCCCGGGCCCTTACCTTGAGGGATTGCCTTTTAGTCACGTAGTTCTCAGAGTGGAGCAACTTCTCATATTCACTAAAGAACTACAGAGAGACAGAGAGAGACACACACACAGATAGAGAGAGAGGGGGAGACAGACAGAGAGACACACACACATACAGAGAGAGAGAGAGAGAGAGAGAGATGGTATTTTATGTGTCATGCAGTGGTTTTCAGAACTGCATCTCTGGTTTCAAGTGATCTCCCCACACTGACAACCACTTTGTGGAATAACCTTCCAACAATTGGTAGGCAATTATAATGATATTAGATATTGAAGAATATTGCAGCAATAGATCCACACAAAAATGTATGGCTGTGTCTTTTCCACAGGAATGTGGAAGAGTGTTTTCACAAGGTAAAGGTTAGCTGAGAAAAATATTGACGCCTTCAGTGTCGATTGCTCTGTATCAAGCTCTTTAAGTCGTTAACTATTCTCTTAGCTGCCAATTAGCGGCACAGATACGTGATGTCAGGTCATACTCAACGTACCTCCTTCTATTGCACTTCTGAGAAATCAAATTCTTATAATATTAAAACGCATGACAGCAATGCAAGCTCATCAGGTTTCAAATCAGCCTGGCCTTACCCGCTCATAATGTTGCTCCAGGAACTCTGCGCTCAGTAGCTTGTGTCTTGTGAGTAGGTCCTGGAAAGAGAAAACATAGGCTATGAGCCTCAGGTAGATCAAACTTGCTGGCTGTGAATACCATAACAGGCCACACCTCACCTTATATCAACAACAACTTGTTTCCCCTCATCATCATCATCATCATCACCACCACCACCCTCCTTTATTTTACCAGGCAAGTTAGTTAAGAACAAATTCTTATTTACAACAATGACCTGGCAGGAGGCAAAAGACCTCCTGGGGGAACAGGGTTTGGGGAGCAGAAAAGAAAAAAGAAAAAAAGGAGCAGAAAAAACAACAAGCAAATTGTTCAAACTGACAAGTCAGACACAGAGACACACAATGCTCCCACCCTCCATCTTATCAGGCTTATAATCTTTTGAGATCTAAAAGGACATGCTCCAACAGGAAGCGTTACACTTTCTTTCAAAAATATGCAACTACCTGCTGTTGTACTAGGGCACCGATGAAAAAGGCAAACACTGGCGTGTGTACTAAGGAGCTTGATTTCACAGTGTAATCGAAAATAAATGTAATCGCCATCATTGCCACATTACAATCATCTACCCGCGAGCATGAAATAAGAATCAGTGAAGGAAGTGTGGAATAGGTTTAATCTAGGCGGGATAGGGAAGTGGTGCTTTTGTACAGCTTTACTCATAATTTTCCCCTAAAACTATATTCAACACCCTAAAGGGGGATGAATGTACAGAAAACAGGGGGTGCATTCTGTTTCATCTTGACCCATGGAAATTTACCAACACCTTCACAGACCATGCATGGTGCCTGATACTGACAACCGCATGTAAGTAACAAGGATCAACAGGCAATTAACTGACAGAAATACTGTGAGAATTTAACCGTGGGTTCATTTGGAACTTGAAGCCTCTACATGTCTTTATTTTAAACCAATTGCGATATTGTGTGTGTGTGTAGGATCCATTTTCTGAAGTTTTCGGTGAGTGTCGTATACCTTCAGAGAACGTCTATTTAGTACCCCCCCCCCCCCCACCCCTAAAAAAAAGAAAAAGAAAAATCGACTCACTTTAAAAGTGGCAAATGCGTCTGAGGCGATGTCGAATGTGGACATCTCCACATATCTGAAGAAGTCGTAGAACTGCTCTGACGACAGTGTGATCTTGGCCAGTGGTTCGTGTCTGATGCACTCCCTCAGCATGATACCGCAGTTTAGGGCAATTTCTGGAGACTCATACCTGAACAGAACAACACAGGAGACAAGCTTATAGACACCATGCTAACTTAGACCCGTGTGTCGACCTAGCATCTTTTCATCAGCTCCAACGTCTTTTTTTCAGTTGTTCCCAATGAGGAGTGAGCGTATTCGGGCGCACACGGACATCTAGAGAAAGTGCGCTGCGTCCAGCGTCTATTTTCACAGCGCTCCGGCGTTTTTGTGCGCCGGCTCCCAGCGCTCCCAGCTGAAAATATTGCTCCTTTTCTGGCAACTAATCATGTGGAGAAACTATCGCAACAGAGACAAAAAGGCTCAATTGTGGGAGCAGATTGGCTGGACACTTAATATTTCTGGTGAGTGTTGAGCTAAATCACCGTACGTGTGTTGTTAGCTAATGTTAGCTGTCAGATATCAAGCTAGCTACCGCACTGAACTAACGTTAGTTTCAGACTGCTTCCTTTTATATTGTGAGCTGAGATCAGTGCTTCCTAGCGTACTTCCAGCGTTTAACGGTCGGAAAAAGACGCTAGATGGACACACGGCCTAAGGGCTTAGGCTGCAAATCTCTTCTTCTACCTGTAATCTGTAAATCTATCTGTAAAGCACCTTGAGATAACTCCTGTTATGATTTGGGGCTATATAAATATAAAATTGATTGATTGATTGATTGATTGACCCAGGTTATGTTCCTATTCATAGAGGTTCATATTTCTGAAACTAACATCTTATTGCAAATATTTCACTCATAAAACCAGATATGAACAGAAGCACTCAAATCAAATGAACAAGACAAGTAATACAAACTATACAGGGCATGCTACTGAATTGACAGCAAGAAGATCAGAGATATAACCGTCTGTAGTGTTTCCCGGTCATTTGCCCACTCTGTCCATAAAAGAGAACTAACAAATAGCTGGTAGTGACATTACTTCAATATAATGTACAATTTACAGCATTAGTTCTCTGATAATCTCTTTCTCCCAAGCAAAATTGGTATGCTAACTGAAATACCTCTAACCTTGTGAATCGGAATCGATTCAGGAAATCAGTAGCGATATACCCAGCCCTAGATATTTGTATTAATCATAACAGTCGTCTTTTACATGTATTGTAAGAAAGAGAAGATTCCTTTAAGTTAAGAAGTGTGTGTGTGTGTGTGTGTGTGTGTGTGTGTGTGTGTGTGTGTGTGTGTGTGTGTGTGTGTGTGTGTGTGTGTGTGTGTGTATATGCCTCCTCACCCTTTAAGTAGCATGAAGAGGATATTCTGCTGGGTGCAGAGGTACTCCACTGTGGGTGTCCGTGTGCCGATCTGACGCCTCAGGATGTTGTTGAAGATCTGAGCCACATCCTTCTTACCCTGGTGGTGGCAGACACAGGACCCTTTTTTTAAAGGTCACTAAATCACAAAGGTTTCAACAGTTATGTTGAAGGGCTAACGTATAAGTGGCAATCTATATCTGGGTCATCCTGCTGCTAAAAAAAATAAATGCTGATGGACAGCTCCTTGAAAACAAACACTGAAAATGCTGCCACATGTTTCAGATGTTCCGTTAGAGGAAAATAAAAAGTGTTCGGAGAACTCAATATTTGGCCTCCTTATTTTTTTATGGAGTCGGAGGTGCGCCGCGTAAGGTTTTGAGATTTTCAAGTGGGCCCGGAGTTGGAAAAGGTTGGGAACCGCTGTTCTATTCACCTTATTCACCACGTCCACTTTTTCTCTCTTCCGCGTTACCCACAATTGTATTTGTTCTTCTGGTTCAGCGCTAGTTGGCGGCCAATTTCAAAACAAAACGTCACTATGAATGACGTTTGGCAACATTCAGAAGCTACACGGCGGTCAACTTCGGTTACATGTTCATAGCGTTACTGCTGCGAGGAGCCGATGGCTGTACCCGGTCGGCATTTAACGTTAGTTACAAAAGCACGTCGATAGTGTTTTCTTACTGCCAGTAGCCTACAGTAGGGTTTGACAGATACTAGCGTCAGCTAGTCCGACCAGTCACAGAGCCAGCGCTCCCAATCCTCGCTGCTCGTTAAATATTTCCAAATAGGCGTTATTCTGATAAACTGGTCACATATTTGGAATGTTCTCATCCGAAAAATATTAGAACTTTATAACAGTGTGTTTTTTTTGCTTGAAAACAGCTTTTTGGCAAGTCTAAAAATGACTACGGTAGGAGTCATCTACTTCCGTGTCTAAAACGGATAGACGATTACCAAATGATGTCATGCAAAAGCGCCCTTGTATGGGCAAAGAATAAGGTGAATAGTGTAGGCATGAAACCTGCTTTCACATGTGGCATTTCATCAACAGGGAGAGGAAAGACAGATGTCCTCTCCAGACAATGACATGGATAATGACACATACTGTAGCTATATGACAAAAACAAGATGGTGTAATCAGCAATGGAAATCAGAACTGGGCATTCAACAAATGTAATATACGGTATACACAAATGTAAAAATTGGTCAAATAAATAATCTTATTTCTAATCTGCACTCCTGTGATGAGCGAGGCCTCCCCAGCTTTTCCCTCTTCAACACACGGGAGGATGAGCGAGGGTAAAAAACCAAGAGAAAGATCACCCAACATGGTGACTCATCCTGTGATAGAGTGACTCAGGGAAGCAGCTGTTAGCCTGACATATTGCAGGGGGAGACATGTGCTTGCCCACGTACCAAGATGAGCAGCAGATTGGTCACAAACACCCTAGCATCTCCACTACCTGCATGTACATCTCCACCAGTTCCTAGCACCTGCAATACCTGCATATATATCTTTTATTTCTTATACATGTTCTCATGTCTTTACATATAGAAATATATGTATACTTTTTATTTCTTGTTCATGTTTATATGAGTCTGATCTGTTATCTCTGACATTATTTGTTTGTTTATGTCATGTCATGCTGTTACGTTACGTCCTGTCATGTCTGAAGTTTGTAGCTCACTGTGAGCTTTTGAAGGTATTGGGTAGGCTGTGAAACTGAATTGCCCTTCTGGGATTAATAAAAGTTGTCTGAAGTCTGAAGTCTGAATGTACATCTCCACTAGGTCCTAGCATCTCCACTACCTGCATGTACATCTCCACTAGGTCCTAGCATCTCCACTACCTGCAGGTACATCTCCACTAGGTCCTAGCATCTCCACTACCTGCATGTACATCTCCACTAGGTCCTAGTATCTCCACTACCTGCAGGTACATCTCCACTAGGTCCTAGTATCTCCACTAGCTGCAGGTACATCTCCACTAGGTCCTAGTATCTCCACTAGCTGCAGGTACATCTCCACTAGGTCCTAGTATCTCCACTAGCTGCAGGTACATCTCCACTAGGTCCTAGTATCTCCACTAGGCCCTAGTATCTCCACTAGCTGCAGGTACATCTCCACTAGGTCCTAGCATCTCCACTAGCTGCATGTACATCTCCACTAGGTCCTAGCATCTCCACTACCTGCAGGTACATCTCCACTAGGTCCTAGCATCTCCACTACCTGCAGGTACATCTCCACTAGGTCCTAGTATCTCCACTAGCTGCAGGTACATCTCCACTAGGTCCTAGTATCTCCACTAGCTGCAGGTACATCTCCACTAGGTCCTAGTATCTCCACTAGCTGCAGGTACATCTCCACTAGGTCCTAGTATCTCCACTAGCTGCAGGTACATCTCCACTAGGTCCTAGTATCTCCACTAGGCCCTAGTATCTCCACTAGCTGCAGGTACATCTCCACTAGGTCCTAGTATCTCCACTAGCTGCAGGTACATCTCCACTAGGTCCTAGTATCTCCACTAGCTGCAGGTACATCTCCACTAGGTCCTAGCATCTCCACTAGGCCCTAGTATCTCCACTACCTGCAGGTACATCTCCACTAGGTCCCTACTATCTCCACTACCTGCATGTACATCTCCACTAGGTCCTAGCATCTTAAAAGTCTTAAAATAACAATAATATTGTTTTTATCACAAGTATTTCTGGGACAATATATCGACCAACAGTAGTTATGGCGATAAGCCTACTTGTTGAATCCGTTTCTCCCTCCTTCCCAAACACATGTTTGGTCTCACCTCAAAGTCAATGAGCTGCAGGTCGGCTATCAGAGTGCTGAGCAGGCCACTGTTGTAGAGCTCCTGTGCCAGCTGGGCCACTGCTTCTGTCTGGGGCTCCTTCTCATTGGTGCCGTACAGGATCTCCTTCATGGCCACAAGGCTCTTTGACACCTCCTCTGTAGCCTGGACAGACGTACATACAAACACACACAGGAATACATGGAACATTGGGTGTTAGATTTGGTAGATTCCCTGCCTACCAACATAGGGGTCGCAGGTTTGAGGCCCGGCCCCGTGTTACCTCGGTGTTACCTTGGTCAGGCGTCCATACAGGCACAATTGGTGAATTGATTAAACTCCTCAGTGTCAGGTGAAAAGAAGTGGCTAGCTAGTATCGGAGGAAGCATGGGCTAGCACAGGGGTACCCAACCTTTTTAGCACCGCGGACCGGTTTAAAATTGACATTATCAATATTGCTGCGGGCCGGGGAGGGGTGTGTGTGTGTGTTAAAGGAGAATTTCGGTTTTTTCGAACCTGGAGCCATCTCCTGCCATTAATTATGATTTGTCCACTCACCAGGCGATCCCCCTATGTGGGGTTTGGCATAACCTTCGTTATTTCGAATCCCACATAGGTTACGCCAAACCCCACATAGGTTACGCTAAAACCACGACCGCAAAGCGTCCTGCCTGTATTTGGCCAGTCGACAGGAAAGTATCGCAGGACTTCACGAGACTTGGTGACCTAGATCACGTTTGAGGTAATTTGATCCCTGTGCACTCCAGGAAACAGCCTGGGGTGAAATAACACTCGGCTGGATGTTGACGGATCAGATTACGGCGATATGTGGCGAAAACGGGAAGAAAAATAGCTATTTAGATGCAGGAAATACAGGCTACCACCTGGCCCCAAATCAACTCCATTTTACGACTGACTTGGACGATATTGATCTCAAAACAACGCTAGGACGCCCAGAAACGCTGCAGACATCGCTAGGTGAGTGGCCAAATCATAATTAATGCCAGGAAATGGCTCCAGGTTCAAAAAAAACGAAATTCTCCTTTAAGGGTAGGATTTAATAGATAATGATAATAGTTTGGATACAGTATCAAATACACGGATCCTCGCATGAACATAATATGAACATTGCAACTCGCCATGTGTCTACCACATAAACAGCCTGCATTTATTGATCTTTCTCTCTCAGTGAGACGTTTCTTCTAATCCATAGATAGTGGATGGCCACAAGATAGAGATGTGTTTGCAACACTTTATGATTTCACTTAGTCGTCTTTTTTACTTCACAAAGAGGTGTGCATTGTAGGGCTGGGCGATAAAACGATAGCAATATATATCGTGATAGACACGTGATCAATACAATTAGCAATTTTTAGCTATATCGCCCAGCCCTAGTGCATTGTACTCTGGCCTGCAAACCCATCCAGCGTGGGCTCTTTTTTTTTATGCATGCTGGGAAAAAGCACAATGTTTTATGATCCTCTCCAGCTTGCTCCTGTCTTTTTACTTTCAATGTCATGCTACTGCTCGCTCTCAAAGCACGCTATAGGTCTCTCTCTCTCTCTGTCTGTCTGTTTCTCTCTCTATCACTCTCCATCTCAGTCTCTCTCTCTCCCTCTATTTCTCCCTGTTGAACCATACCATTTCCTCACGGCCCGGCAGTAAATGCTTTGCGGACCGGCAGTGGTCCACGGACCGGCAGCGGTCCACGGACCGGTGTTTGGGAACCAGTGGGCTAGCCTACAACTCTCCCCAGATCGGCAGAGGGGGTGAAGAAGAACAAGCGCCAACCTGACTGACTGTCCTGACTTTTCCATCTTATGACCCCGGCGGGACCGCTGGTCCAGACCAGCGCCGTGGTAAAAAAAAAAGAATACATGTAATATTTATTGAACCGGAAACCATAACAGCTGCAAAGAAAGCTACTGCCAGCCTTCAGAGAACTCGCTCCAACTGATTTTTTTTTAATAAACTCAAGGTCCAACCATCTGAACCCAAGATATTCTAAGTTTTCTAACCCTAGAAATGCTTATTTTTTGGCCCCATAGACATATCAGAGGTGACCTGTTCCACTTCGGACATAGTGGGAAAGAATGAGATTGCAATTTGCGAGAGCCTTTACCTACCTTCTCTGCCTTCTTGTCGGAGATGTCGTGCTTTTCCAGCACCGTCATGCTGTCCTTAAGGTTCTTGACGATGTCCGCCGGCGACTTGTGGGATTTGCCAAAGGGGAAAGGCATGGTGGAGAGTTACCACGAGCGACCAGGCAGCGCACTGTCCACCTGGGGAATCACATAAGATATTGGTTATTGAATGATGGAGAGGCTGAGTGATCTTAAGAGAAAGGCCGTAACTAGTACTTGTGTTGCACGGTATACCAGTGCCAGCAGTCTACCGCAGTGCTAAAATATCACAATGCCTACTATACCAGCTGCTTTACACGATGCTACTACTGTTGGATACTATACCACCATCAGTACCGTGGAATGACGCTGAGCAGCACAATGTTTTACATCTGTTCCCAAATTCACTGGTTTCTGCAATCTGCAGTCACAATATTATATTGACATTAGTGCACCATTTTGTGGGAGCAGCTAGTAGCACTGTCTGTGACACATGTGTGTGTGACGTGTGTGTGACGTGTGTGTGTGTGTGTGTGTGTGTGTGTGTGTGTTTCTGTATGAGCCATTCTTGTTGTCATCGTCGTGGCAGAAGCTTCCCCTAATGCTAAAAGTTTGATCTGGAACTACTTCGACTCCCTTCCTAAAGGGGCAAAGCTTGATAAAGCTATCCAAGTCATTTGGTGAAAATTCCAGTATTTTTCATATCGCAATATATAACGCAGAAACAAAATATATTACAATGTCATTTCCAATATCATGCAGCCCTAATTGTGATACTTGCTGGGAGTCAACTAATCTAATCTTTGTTGCACTGCTGACTTAACAGATGGCCTCCTGGCAATAAAGATGCAATCTTTCCAGACAAATTCTATAGAATACTTATACACCTGTGGCTGCAATGATTTTAGCCGAAGTACAGAAGTAGACAGAATGAGATAGATGATTACAAAAATAATATAGGCTATGCTATGACTCACAAATGATTCAGAAGTCATAGTAATGCTGAGATAAGAATGACACCACACAAGTCTGGACAGAGGCTGACAAAACAGATCGTAAATACAGGCCTAGTCAGAAGTAAAAATAAAAAAAAACCTATGCAATACTACCTTATTTGATTAACAGTTTGCACTAAGCGCAAACTAAATTTAAATGATAGCAGTTTGTAAAATTGTTGATAGATTACATGCAAGTACTTTTATAGCAGATCTGAAGTTCATCACTTGACTGAGCAACAGCACAATCCTGTAGAGACGGGTCACTGTTAGCGAATGATTAACCATGCAATGTTTGGTACCACGTAGACCTACCTAAACCATGACATAGTTCATGTCCTTTGCATGACCCTCTCCCAGTACACGACTGACTGACTAACCTATCTAAGTAAACGTGGTCTAAAGTTACACACATATTTCTCAATGAACTTGATGAATGTAGGGTAAATAAACACAGTCTTTGATCCCCTCAGTACACACACACACGCACGCACGCGCACACGCACACACGCGCACACACACACACACACACACACACACCTCTGACCCGAGATAAAACTGAATGATTCTACAAAGACCATAGCAAGGTATGAACGAGATGTGACCGCCATGTCTCACTGCCACTGCCACTCTGGCACTGGGTTACTTTACAGGGGCCCTTATCTGAACCATGTTGCCTGACCACACACTATAGAGGGTATGCACACCCACTGGAACACGCCCCCTCAATCGGGAACGAGTGTCAAAATGAGTGTCAAATTCCTCCCTGAGCAGCAGGTGTTACTTATCTAGGCTGATTACTGCATTCAAGCTCAGTCTTGCTGTGACTCAGTGGGCGTGACCCCACAGTGACTTCTGCCTCTGTGACATCACATGCATACCCTCTATAGGGCAAAAGCCGAAGTTTCACGAAGAGTTTGGTGGTGGGCTGAGGGCCTGGCTTGGGTGGGGCCATCCTATCACCGCTATCACCACTTATCAATGTCATCTGCAACACAGCAGCCTAAATTTGTCTTCTTCGCTCAGAGGGGAGGTTATCTGGGATGACTTTGCTAACTATTCTAAGAACTCAAGACATAAGGATACAAAGATAAAACTCTCAATCTGGTGATTAACAATCAGCTCTAAAAAATAATGTTGGGAGTAACACTGTCTGCTACTAGGGTTTGTCAGAGAACATTGACAGTAGTGCACTTAGGACTTACACAGGTAGAGGTACACATTAACCTATAAAGATAGATACCTATAATAAAGATATATAAAACTATAAAGAGAGGCACCGGTCAAACCGTCTGAAACCAACCTGTCTTCTGACCTCTGAACCGAAACCCTGGTGCAGTCAAAGTAACCCTTCCTTCTTATGTCTTAGTTGGCAGGGATGTCCACATTTAGAAAGCGCTGCTAGAGCGGAGCCAGGAACATAAACCAACCAAGCAGTACTAAAGTTGGAGTGACAGTCAACGATTCATCTGATGTATCATGGGTGACCGGTTGAAATACAACACTAGTCCTCGGTGTCAACCGTGATGCAAGCAGCTACGTTTTCCTTGCTAATTCGTTATTAATCTAGAGACACACCCCTCAACTTCGCCAGGTGGCCAAATCCGCCTTTCACACAGCCTAAAATGCTCGTTAATGTAGCCAGCAAAACCACATCAGTGCTCCTGACCCGCTTCGGTGACGCAAGTAGGAAGGTACCACATATGGCAGGTTAGAAACCAGCTGGCTGCAGGCAGCTAGCGTTAAACCACTGACTCAGACATCAAGCAGGTACTGTATGCTGGACATTTTAGCTCCACTAGGACAACACACGCTACCACTGTCGCGGGCCTGACTTTTCCACAAACTAACAGTCTTGAGTCTACAACACAAAAAGGCTTTGTCAAAACCTCGGCCTACTGAAAGGTGCCAGTCTGAACACACTTTAATTACTTGTTGTAGCGAGATGAAATAACGTTAGCCAGTAGCCACTGGAGCATAAAGTACAGTTAGCCCACACAGAGCAAACAAAATAGTGTCAAAAGAAGGCTCTTGCGTCACTCCACCCTTCCCGTCCAGATAGCAGCAGATGCTCTGCTGTGCATAATGTTGTAACGTATGCGCCAACCCTCCGTAGCTAACTGTTAGCTAGTTTGCTTAAAGTTAACATTAGTCCAAGTATTTCAGTCATTTCCTCCACAAGACTAAGTTAATTAAACTAGGTGTACAAGTAAAAAAGACGAACAACTTGCCTACCACCAACGGCGTAACGTTAGTAAGCTGGCCAACAAGAAGTTGACACTGAGCACCGCCCCTGCCTGTGCCATGCCTGCTTTGTGATGGTGTGAAGCCAGCCAACTTTGCGCAATGCTAACAAAATGGTTACTTTCTCGGCAAGTTAAACGGTGTTCAGCTAATATGAGTCATCATTCAAGTCAAATCACAGCAAAATACGCGATCCAGCTCACTCCGGTTTTGCAAGCTATCAATGTGCCCGTTAGCGTGGCCTATTATATTTCAATCAGTGCCACAAAACAACGCTGCTGCTGCTGCTGCTGCTGCTGGCTCGCTTGTGCAAGTGTGTGTGGTCGACACACAGGAGGCCTGGGTGGGCCTAACGATAGGCTTACAAAACAGCGCTAGCTACTTTAACTTCATCTAATAAAATAACGAATAGCATTGGGAATCATGTAAGCTAAGGTTAGCGTTATCTGGATACCGTGATGTAACCTTAGCTAACTCAGCGGAGCGAGTCCCAATGTTAGCGTACGTTAACGCTAGCTCCTGACTGATACAAGCAATTCCCAACGTTAGCCACCAATGACAATGTAAAGCCCGTGCCAGCGTTAGCAGACCATCAGTAATGTAACGTTAGGTTAGGCTGAACGTTTCTCCACATTGAGAGCTGTCCAGCAAGCTACGCAAATGTTGCTAGCGATAGCTAAGTTTGTGGCTATCGTTGTGTTAGCTGAGGTACAACGCCTGTAAATATTATATCAAATAAACACAATATCAATACCTTGTACACGGTGTTTTCACTAGTCTCCTCCGATTTTTCAAGACAGCAAAAGACAATTTAGGTGCTGCGCGGAACGATAAACTCCTTGTTTCCCCTTGTTCGTCGCCTCTCCTTATTTGTAACGTTAATGTAATTGTGTGGCCACTGTTTCCTAGTTCTTTCTCTGAGTGCGACTGGTGGTGAGGTTAGCAATGTGGTTGTCATTGCAGCGAGGTCTGTCGCCTCCTCTGGTCGTTTAATAGCATTGCAACAATATTGGATGCATGCAGAGAGGGTGACCAGTGTCCACAGGAGGGCGCTCTCACATCATGGCAGTAGGTCTACCTCGTCCATGCTCGTCACCATCACCAGGTACGCATGCACATTAAATGCTTTTTGGCCTGGAGGAGACTACCTCCGATTGATTGGCTGTCATTGTTCTGATGAACGTTCTGATGACAGCTGCTGGTATTTCGACCCACATGTAGGCGGTGGTCATTTTTCAGTTTTTACAGATTATGAAAGTGCAGATTGTAAACTTTCAAATGATGTGTGTCACACATTGTAGGCTAATCTGAAAAAAAATTAAGGAGATATGCTTATTTGAATGTTCACACATAAAAGCCACATTCAGAGATAACGGCCCTCAAAGTTGGAGAAGCTTTTCACACCTAGGCAGCCAGGTAAAGGGGGACTGGACAACAAGGACTTTTATTTAACAATATACACTTATACTGATTCTAAAACGGCTGCATTTTATGTGGAATGGATAGTCCAAAACCTAAACTTGTGTATTAATGGAAAAAACGCAGATATATGCGTTTGATATGATATATACAGCTGCTCCCCATTGGAGCGACTGTTTCAGTCGCTGCCGGATGTCCCGGCTTGTTACAAGCTCTGTCATTTGCTCCGACCATGTCAATCAGAGCGGCTTCCGCTCCCTCCTCCCTGTGTGTCGCTGTAAATAGGGTGCCGCGTCTATGTGCCGACAGGCCGCAGTGCCGACAGGTCGCAATGCCGATAGCCCACAAGCAGAACCAGCTGAGCGAGGCGGCGTGCAGCGTGTCGGTGGAGCTAACCTCTCCCAGCCCCCACGCCAAACCTAACCTCCCCCTATGCCTAAACCTAACCTCCCCCAGACCCTAACCCAAAACCTAACCTCTCCCAGCCCCCACGCCAAACCTAACCTCCCCCCACGCCATGCCTAAACCTAACCTCCCCCAGACCCTAACCCAAAACCTAACCTCTCCCACCCCCACGCCTAAACCTAAGGTCGGCATTGCGGGTGGTCGGCATAGCGGGTGGTCGGCATAGCGGGTGGACCCCGTAAATAGTGCCCTGCCGCCTCAGTGAAAACAACAACGCTAACTAGCTAGCAAGCTAACGGCAGAAACCTACACGCTAGCTCGTTGCTACATGCTGAAAATGGCAAGTTGGATTGTTGGAAACTATTTTCCAAGGGCACTGCCACCAAGCCTCGCCCATCGCAATCCCACTATGGAGACCTGTGCCGCCAGACTCATCTGCCGGTAGGGAGGGGAGGCTGGCCAGCGAGACTACAGTGACCTTGACCTTTGACCACCAAAATGTAATCGGTTCATCCTTGAGTCCAAATGGACGTTTGAGCCAAATTCTACGAAATTCCGTCAAGTCGTTCCTGAGATATCGCATTAATGAGCTAGAAAATGGCATTGATGAGGTCACAGTGACCTTGAACTTTGACCTTTGATGCCCAAAATCGAATCAGTTCATCCTTGACTCCAAGTGGACATTTGAGCCAAATTTAAAGAAATTCCTTCAATGCATTCCTGAGATATCACATTAACGAGCATGAAACCGGTGGCCGTGAGGTCACAGTGACCTTCAACTTTGACCTTTGACCACCAAAATCTAATCTCATCCTTGAGTCCAAGTGGACGTTTGAGTAAAATTTGAAGAAATTCCATCAAGGTGTTACTGAGATATCAAGTTAACGACTTTGAAAATGGAATTTGTGAGGTCACAGTGACCTTGACCTTTGACCACCAAAATCTAATCAGTTCATCCTTGAGTCCAAGTTGACGTTTGAGCCAAATTGGAAGAAATTCTGTCAAGGCGTTCCTGAGATATCACATTAACGAACTTTGAAATGGCGTTCATGAGGTCACAGTGATCTTAAACTTTGACCTTTGACCACCAAATTCTAATCAGTCCATGCTCGAGTCCAAGTTGATGTTTGAGCCAAATTGGAAGAAATTCTGTCTAGGCATTCCTCAGATATCGCGTTAACGAGCTTGGAAATGGCATTGATGAGGTCACAGTGACCTTGAACTTTGACCACTAAAATGTAATCAGTTCATCTTTGAGTCCAAGTGGATGTTTGAGGCAAATTTGATTACATTCTGTCAAGGTGTTCCTCAGATATCGCGTTAATGAACATCGAACGGGCGGACGGACAAACAACCAATGAGCATGCAAACATTCAAATTAGACGACATTCATCCAGAAGGTGCTAGAACGTCACATGCAACAACCATCTAGAGCAGTGGTTCCCAACCTTTTTTGTCTTATGTACCCCTTGAGCTGTTTTTCCATGACAATAGTATCCCTCACTCATGCGTGTTGATGATCATATACAAGTAAATCTATACAAAATATATGTTTCACTGAACTGCCGGTGTTTGGGCTTTTTAGTTGTTTTTTTTGCCATTATCAGTAGCAGAACAGTGTAGCAGTTGACACTTGCCAGCAGAACTAGTTGCGGCACACACATCACATTTGAACAATGGGCTTATGAAATGACTTGGAATATATATATATTTATTTATCATTTTGGAAGTAAAATGTATTCCCCAATCATTCCAAGTACCCCTGGTTGGGAATCACTGATCTAGAGGGCACTAGAACCTCACCTCATCCAGAAGGTGCTCGAAACCTCTGTAATATCAAACTAAATGCTATAGAGGGCACCAGAAACCACACTACAGAATATAAATGCCTGGAAGGCAGAACAAGAGTCACTATTAACTTTTCATTAACTGGTTCGTTCCTGACTCGTCCCTCATTTCCAAGGTTTGTGCAATATAGCTTTGACAATTTTATGACCTTATCAGGAAAACTATAGCTAAAGCTAATCTTATGTAATTTTCCTAACCTCATGAAACTTCCTGTTTGATGCCTGCCCCGCCCACTTACGTGATGCAGTTTTTATTGTGGTTTCACAGCTAGGGCTCAGCAAAAAAAAAAAAAAATCATTTTCACTCATCAGACAAGAAAATAAACCCTATAATTATAGCTGCTGCGCAGCAATGGGTCGTGGCCGGGCAAGTCTCAAGTCTTTTAGCTATAGTCCAAGTCACGTCTCAAGTCTTTAGTCACAAGTCCAAGTCAAGTCTCTTATGGATGAGCTTTCTATCATCTGCTGCATGCAATCCAGTCTGCTTAGATTAGAACACTGCCGTTCATGACGGCTGGGGCAGCAGGTTAAGTCCATGGCAGTTGAACATAGAAGCGGAGAGAGTAGGGACAGTGGAGGCAGAGAGAGATAGACTGAAAAATTGCTTATACTTTGGCATGTCATCAACAACTATGACATCACCCACCCATTCTGCTCAGTCAGGAAGGATGACATCATTGATGACATAAAATCACTGATGACATCATCACTGATGACATCACTGATGACTTCATTGCTCAAGTGACATCACATCATTAGGTAATTAGGGCAATTATGATGCTCTTTAGGCTATACATGAGGGCAGAATTCAAAATACTGTCAAAAATTCAGTTTTTGACATACAATTCTTAGATTTTGCACACTTCAACTACTCTGACAGGAAAATTTTGTCATTTTTTTTTCATGGAGATTCAAGCTTTATTTAGCAAGAATTTGCATTAGCTGTTTAAAGTACCATTTACAGTAAAACATTTTGATGCACTGTGGGCTCAATTTTTGATCTATCAAAAATCTGTTTGATACTTTTGTGGAGGACAGTCTACCGATGCAGATGCTGGAGTTTGGTGTCGTTAGAAGAAAAAATGTGGGAGTAGGGTTTAATTAGTTTTACAGTTTTTGCAGTTTTGCTGTCTTTAGACTTCATAATTGGCCATAGGTTGCAGCTTACAAAAGTTTCTCCTCATTTGAGCACACATTTCGGTGAAAGTGCCAAAGCCGTAGCCCATATGCCTGATTTGTTATGAATTTTCAAAGTTTGAAACTTTAGACGGTCGCTGTAGCGCCACCATCAGGACTATTGGCGCCAAATTCATGTCAACTTAGTTTGGCATGGGACTGGACCGTTGTGCAAAGTTTGGTTTATTTTCATGCATGGGAAGTAGCCGTCTTTATCAAGAACAAACATTCAGCGAGGTTCCTGGCAGTCCAAAATGTCAGCTTTATTAGACTAACATCATACAACGAAGACTGCAAATGGGAGGAACACTGGGTGAAGTTCTTCTGTCCAATGGGTGTCAGATATTGTCAACGTAGCGTTTGTTATGGAAATTTGTCTAATGAATAAGCACTAACAAGCAAAATTGATGGATACATCTACAACAGGTGGCCTGGTAGAAAAGTTTTTCAAGGTGCTTTTCTATGACAACATAAATGAGAACAATAATAATAATAAAAAAAATCTTTAGAATCTTTTCCTCTTGAGGATCTCTGGTTTCCAGTTAACTGGGTGGCTTTCTTCCGTAGCTGTGTCATCCTCCTTGTACACCTTGATGGTCTTGTCAGCCTCGGCGGTGATCAGTCGGCTTTCCGAGTTGTCGAACACACAGGCAAAGATCCCCGACTCACTGTCCAGGGAACCAGGCTGCACAGCCGCATGGATTCTCTGGAAGTTGTAGCCTGTTCTCCAATCCCACATATTGATGGTTCCATTGTCGGCTCCAGACACCAACACGCCATCTGAGTTCACAGCCAGAGTGTTGATGATGGCGTTGTGACCAGACAGGTTCTGGATGAAGCTGCAGTCTGGGAACATCCACTGCTTGATGTTGTCAGCAGAGCCAGAGGCAAAGGTGTATTGTCTCGGGTGCAACACCACAGCTCGGACAGACTTCTTATGGTTGGTCAGCGTGGCTCTGGTCTTCCCAGCAATCAAATCCCACAGCCTGATGGTTGAATCGTGGCTGCCGGTGATGATTTGTGGCTCTGCAGCCTGGCATCTGACTGTGGCCACAGTGTTGGTGTGGCCGGACAGGGTGTGCACGTTGGCTTTTGTCCTGATGTCCCACACCCTTGCTGTGGCATCTCTGCTGCATGTCACCAGCACGTCGATGGTTGGATGAAGGTCCAAGTCATACACAGCACTCAGGTGTCCGTGGTAGTGCCTGATGACCTTGTTGTACTCCAGATCCCAACACTTGACTTGCTTGTCTTCTCCACAGGAGAAGAGGTAAGGACTGCGGGTGCTGACCGCCACACCACGGACCGTACTGATGTGCCCGGTCAGGGAGAGTTTCAGGTTCCCACTGGCCAGGTCCCAGATCTTTATGGTTCGGTCAGCAGACCCTGTGACAAACCACTGATTCCCAGGCTCAACAGCTATGGACCTCACCCAGCCAAGATGGCCACTGATGACCCGAAATAGTCTCCATGGTGGATGCCACTGCGGTTTAGGCATGGTTGGTGCTTTTCTTGTGAGAGCAGAATTTCTGGTGCCTCCTCCTTCCATCAGTGACACAGCATTAGAGTGAGGCTGAGATCTCTCTGCTCCTCCTGCATGTCTAAGGATGTCACCAACGCTGGCGGCTGTGCGACTGGCCTCCTGCCTGGCTTGTAAGGGGGGCAACACCATTGCCATGGAATGGACTCCTCCCTCACTGGGCAACCTGTGTATCTTTGTGTCAGCAGTCAAGGCTATTCCAGGTCCAGAGGGGTAAGCATGTGTCCCAGTGATCAGGTAGTCTGGGTCATCTCCTGGCTGTGTGTAGCCTGGGTGGACCTGCAGGCCACCCGGGACGTGTGAGCCTCTCCTTGCCTTCCTTCAGGATTGGCATGTGTAACACTGCACTGTAGTCTACAGACACTCAGACACACAAGTTACTTGCCTCCTTGCTGTTGTGGAGTGGATGAGGTACTGCGAGAGCTGATGTTATGTAGAGGAAGAATGAGCTACTTTACTTGCCTCCTTGCTGTTGTAGAGTGGATGAGGTACTGGGAGAGCTGATGTTATGTAGAGGAAGGATGACATCATAGATGACATCATCAGTGATGTCACAAGACTGTCATCGGTGATGACACCGATGACATGACAGCAACAACTATGACATCACCCACCAGGTCTGCTCAGCCAGGAAGGATGACATCATTGATGACATCATCACTGATGACATCACTGATGACGTAATTGCTCAAGTGACATCACATCATTAGGTAATTAGGGCAATTACGATGCTCTTTAGGCTATACATGAGGGCAGAATTCAAAATACTGTCAAAAATTCAGTTTTTGAGATGCAATTCTTAGATTTTGTACACTTCAACTACTCTGACAGCAAAATCTTGTCAATTTTCAAAAGTTGTCAAAGTTTGGTTTATTTTCATGCATGGGAAGTCTGACTTCCTAGGAGGAGGAGGAGGAGGAGGAGAAGGCGGCGGTGGCAGCGGCCACTAATTATGTCCCAATCACCTTTAATTCACCCTATACAGTGAAATACAAAATATCCAAATTAACCGAATCTTGAAAAAAAAGGCTACTGCATCATCCAAAAACAAATTAATTTAATCACGATTGGCTACTCAGCCATCTTCATGTAGCCTACTAAACCAGTGGCGACCTAGATAACACTGTTTGGCTGAAGTGGGCAATAACAGGGGAAACAACAACAACAAAACAAAACTTTTGGGGGGAAACATTTTCTCTTGTGTCCGGCTGCATGGTGGACGCGTGGCAGATGTCCCATAGCTGGTATGTAAGACCCCCCCCCCCGGATAGTTGTGCGCGCTCGTGTGGTTGTGCAGCGTGTGTGGCCACTCAAGATTTATAATCGGGCTTTTTAAGTCCTACAATGCAGCAGCCTGTAGTGCGAGGTCTGCTGTTGAAATCGATGAAATGCATCCATTAATTCTCACTATCCCGAAGCAACAAGTGTGCAGCACAGCATGCCAGCACGGCACGTGTTGTCTCAGACATTAATGTTGCTTTGCTTTTGGATTCAATTCATTCATGCATTGCCACATAGTGGTCACACTCAGGCAGCCTTCAAACAGGTAATGCAGAGTAGGCCAGTCTATACTTTTCTGAAAATTCCATGCACATCAAAATTAAGATATAGGCTATTTTATGGAAGAAAACTGGGCTCTTAATTAGCCTAGATAATTGTTTGCCTGTTGTTTGTTGTTGTATTATTCATTTATTTATTTGTGTGGGTAATACTTTTCTGAATTGATTTTGGTTGAGAGATAGCCTATATATTGTCTTGTGAAGTTCAAGCCTGATGATCACCGACTGAAGGTCATATTGTTCAGCCACCTTTTCATTTCCCGCTGTGGCTGCAGCTGGTTCCACCTGGCCGCCTCTGGCCACCTGCCTGCCTGGGGCTCTGCTGAGTCCAGCTCCTCCCCGCCGGCCGGAGTGGACTGTCCACTCTTCTGGAGGTTATTACTCTCTTCATGGTGATTAGGTTTGGCTGAATAGCGGCATTGTTCGGCTCCGGTTCCCACGACCCGGCATTCGCCTGGCAGTCGCGTGGCTCTAAACAAGCCCCCCCCCCCCCCAACCGCTTTAGGGGCACAAAGGTGGGGGGACATCTGGTCAATCTGACATCTGCTCACTAACAGTTGGCCGCAGATGTTTGACATTCGCAACTTATCGCAACAACAGAACATGATCAGGTGGAACAACAAGACCAACCTGTTTCACTCTCCTGATTCTCAAATGTAGAGGTCTAGTTTTTTTGTTGTAGGCTATAGGCCTAATATAAGCCGATTATCAAATAGGCACTCATGGAAGAACTTCGGCACCCTGTTTGAACCAGAGACCATAGGAATGTCGTGCGTAAAGCTGTCCTGTCGCTCCATTACGCACGGATCCAGCATTAATTATTGAGTCGGTAGGGTAACCTTGAAGCCAGTTGGATTCTCGCGAGATCTTGTTAAACGAAACTAACCCATCCATCTGGCAGCGTCAGGTTAGTAGGCTATGGGAGCACCTGTTTTAAAACGTGGGTTATACTGTAATTGAAAATGCTCTGAATTATGGACTTCATGCAGCTGTGTGGCTTTAATGTTATTATAATGTAATTGTCACATGACATCGGTGGAATTATAGTTTGGATGCTGAGACCAGCAGCCCCCCCCCCCCCCCCCCCCTTTCCCGGGTAAGCTACTGAATCAGCTTACATGTGAGCAGAACTACAGTATGTATGCCCAGGTGTGTTGTCAAATGGCCGTCCTATTGTGTGTATATTTTCCTGCGGGCCTTGAGAGAATAGGTTTGGCCTTTTTGCAGGTAGTGTAATGTTGCTCCTGTTCATTGAAGAGAATGGGCGAGGGTCTCCCCGGAGTAAAGCACGGTAACTGCACACTCTTGTTCATCCCTGGGAGAAGAGGAAACGAAAGTTTTTTTTGTGGGGTAGAGGGTGGAGGAGGCGAGGGGCGCAGTGCATGGTTTCAGGCTGGACATCTGTCGCTTGTGTGTGTGTTTTTTTCCAGGCCGAGTATCTCGGCTATTGAATGGAGCCAGTGACCTGTCAGTCTTGACTGATGGGACCCCGTGTGTGGGAAAATCCCACAGCCAAAGAGTTGGACCATTCACATGCTAATTGCGCCCTATAAATAAGATGGCCGCGCCGCGCCGAGGGCCCTATGAGACGCGCTGAGACTTCAGCGAAGGCAAGACACAAGTCAGCAGGCTCCCCAGAAAAAAGATGACCGCTTCATCTATGGCGCACAACGTGGGGAAACATCCGAGTGCCAAGGAGGAGAGAAAGGTATTTCCCTTGATATGGATCAGCTCTCTCTATAATGCTGCGCAGCGCACTTTGTCTTCTCCGCTCCGGATATGGTGCCTCGCAATGTTGGTTGCCACTAACCGACTATTATATATTTTTGTATCCTTATAGCTCAGAAAGCCGCTTATTGAAAGAAAAAGACGGGAAAGGATAAACAATTGTTTGGACCAGCTGAAAGAAACTGTGATCGGAGCTTTCAGACTTGATGTGAGTAGGCTATTTTCTTCAAGTACCCTAGAACGGCTATATTATGATAATTCGGACTAAAAATAATAATAATAATAACGAACGGCCTGTTAATCTCTCAACAGCAATCCAAACTTGAGAAAGCCGACATACTAGAGATGACAGTGAAACATCTGCAAAACATCCAGACTACCAAACTGAATGGTAAGTGGCCTGGCTCAGCGAAAGACAGGCAACAAGTGTCTTTTTTGGATATCACAGAGCATGGGGACCTCCAGGGTCATTGATGTGGTTTCAGGGGTCCCCGAGTTTAGGCTACTATAGACTATCACAATTACTCCATTTATGAGTTTCACAATTAGAGAATTAGGTAAGCTACAGTATTTGTGTGACGGTTTCGATCATAGTTTTCACTGTCCACTTCACCAATAGCCTAAATAATGGCAGCTGCAATTCATAGCTAAATTACAACTACGGTACTACAATGTTCTCAATGGGATTCCTTAGAACAGAATCTTATTAAATGGTTCTTTACCATGAAAAAAAGTTTGGGATTCCTTGAACTAGACGACTATTGGGCAGCAGAGGGCAGTAGCAACACACTGAAAGGTCACTTCAACACTGGTTCAACCATTCACGCAGTGCAAAGGCCAACTTTTGTTCGGAGTGTGAGAACTCATTTTTGGAGAAGTGTGACTTGAATGTCTTTCCATTGGCCAATAGTGGAAAACTGGTTGGATTGGGCAGCTTCCAGGTGTGAATGGTTTTAGGGATGTCAGACATCAGGTTGAGAAACAGCATGTAAAAATCCTCCCTGAAAGGCTTATTGGGGAATATGCTGCGTTAGAAGAAAAAAATAGATAAAAACAAATAAAATAAATAAATCTGTGTGTTTTGAAAGCACAACACCCTGCACCCCCCCCCCCCAAAGTTGCTCATTGGCTGCAGCTAGTGCTGCCTCCGCCAGGGGGTGCTGTGACCTCACCTCTCGTCTCTTCTCCCCTCAGCAGACCCCTCGCTAGGCCTGGAGGCACAGCAGAAATACAGCACGGGTTACATCCAGTGCATGCACGAGGTCCACAACATGCTGCTCACCTGCGAGTGGATGGACAAGACGCTGGGGTCCCGCCTGCTCAACCACCTGCTCAAGTCCCTGCCCGGGCCACGCTCCAGCCAAGATGAGCCGCGGCCCGGCCAAGGCCTCCCCGCCACACCCGGCAGAGGAGAGCCGCAGCCCGGCAGCCAGATCCAGAGGGAGGCCGGTGTGCGTCAGGAGAGGCCCCTGCTCCACAGCCCCCACCTGGGCATGCTGGAGATGTGGAGGCCCTGGTGAACATGGTGGACTTGACTCAACGCAATTTGATTCTCCATTTTGTTAGCCGTTCCTCTTGTTATGTATCTTATAGATATGCTACTGAGAAGACAAACGTGAGGGGCACTTTTGCTCCAATGATGATTATTCTAGGTTTGCTGTAATGATTCTATCCTACAGTCCTTTTTCAGTACTTCCATCAGAAGTCGACTTCCTGTAGCCTGCTTTGTAGAAGGCTCTTATTAATCTTTCTCATATTTATTGTATTAACAGCTTATATTTATTTGATATTATAAGGTATGACTTTTCTTATTAGACTTTGCTCAGCACTGTTTAGATTTTGTATTTTCTGCCTCCTTTGTTGTATAGTTAACCCAAGCATTAATTAAAACATTGTGCACTTCTAATTCTTATGGCATTTCTGCTTTATTGGATAGTGTGCAGTAGAGAATGAGTGGCAAAGAGCTGGTGACATGCAACCAACACACACACACACACACACACACACACACACACACACACACACACACACACACACACACACACACAGCTGGTCAGTTAGACATTGTAATGCTTGTTTTGACAAAAGTGGCTGTTGCTGCTGGGTGTTTTTGTTTGTGCTCTCACCATGCAAATAGCTCATGATGACATCATGCACACAACTGCAGCTCATCTTGGTCAAATGGAGGCCAGAGGTCACAGGACACTGATGCGTCTTGACAATAATAAGAGAATTATTTCTTGTAAAACACAAAGCTTGAAGGAATGCATGTTGTGCGACTAACTGTTCCAATAACAGTTTGTAACGTCTGTAGGTAAATTCTTTCTGATGTGATTTAGGTGCCGGTCTATTTCAGGGACTATGACCTTCTCTCAGCTGATGGTTAGCATTCTTTGATTTTTCTTGGCATTCTTGTTAAACGTGTCACACGTGGGTTTCCCAGACATGCAGTGCTGAATAGTGCCTGAGGCAGTTGTTCTGAAAAGTAAACAATAAGTCAGTCTGTCTGTTTGTGTATGTATCTTATGTCTGCTTGACATTTTCTCCAAATCACCCGCTGGCTGTAACAGCCCTATAATGTCACCAGAGATAGACGGATTTACAGTCACTCATAAAGTCAGTGGCTTCTATTGGCTCATAACAATAAAGAATGTGTTTTTGTTCCTTTCTGTTTTTCATGCTGCTGTGTGATAAATGAGTTTTCTGCTGATGTTCAGGCTCCTTAAGTTCACGTTTACTGCCTAGTTGGGCACGCGTACTGTACGTGCAGGAAGGTGACAGACAGACGTACACACACGTGTCTGTCCGATGGCATTTATTAGTTTCTGACTCTGGGAAAGTGGGAAAACGGTAAAATTCCCCAAAACTACTGTATCTCTGAACTATTTAGCCAAATCACACACATTTAGGCTATTCTGTCTGACCACCTTTTGATAACGTAATGTAATAACTAATGTCATATTTTTTCACTCCTATTCACTGAGCCTCCCCTGAAACTGCTTGGAGCCCCCCTGGGGAGGCCCAGCTCCTGAAGCTAGGCTAGACCCCCACCCGCCCCACCCACACACACACACACACACACACACACACCTGCGTACGCGCCGGCGTGCACACAATCTGACATGAGGTGGATTTGAACCTGTGACATGACAAGTAGTCTACATGGTCTATGCACTTTATCCCACTGATCCTACAGGAAGCCCTGCAATGTTTGCTTTAGTTGTGTCATTTGTTGACATTGTAATCTCACAAATTAACCTATGTGACAAACCAGTCTACAGATCATTCAAATTTCTATAGCAGTGAGTTATTAGTGGTTCATAGCCTATGTAGGTTGAGATTTTCCCATTGACAGAAGTTACATTAGATGTAAATCGGGCTCAGCAGTTATACAAACTGGCAGATATTATATTATATTTTTGGTCCCAAAGATCACATTCTTTACCGCTAACAGTGATGATCATGTTGTGGGAGAAAATATCGATATATCGTATTGTATCCTCTTCCGATACATTATCGATATGGTGCCATATCGTGATACCATATGTGAAATTTATCCTAAAATGTGTATTTTCTACATTATTTTTTCTCCTGTAAACTATAATTTGCACACATTGAAAAGATTTTACTCAGGCATTATTTTGTATCCTTCTTTTAAACATTTTAACTGCATGGACAAGTTGCAGTACATTGTTTCATGTCAAGTCTTTGAATAAATACATAAATCCTGCTTTTTGCCTTTTAGGGGTTTTTCCTCTTCAGTTAGCCTACACAGATATCGTGATATGTAGATGAAATTTCTTGCAATGTATCGATTATCACTGTATCATGTCATGATACCATTATCGAGAGCCAAGTATCGTGATAGGACCATTATGTGAGTTGCTCTGCTCTGCAATTCCCACCTATAGTTGATATGCGGTGATATTACCATCGTCTATTCTAGTCTAATTAATAATCTTAATATATTTACCATGTTGTTGGAAATTATTCTTAACACAAAGTTCATGATCACGTGGTTCGGAGTGGCTTATATGTGTATTTAATTACCCTATTGGGATGATCATTTCCATTTAACAAGTAAAGTCTTTGCAATATACATTTAACATGCCTCTGATAAATAAATAAAAAGTAACAAATTTGGTTCAAATTAAAATAAACTGGAATGCTGAGTAAAGTAGGAGGATATGTAAAGCACTGTCTTAAAATGGGCGTTTTATAGGCTACTGCTGATTGGAAGCACTTCATATATTCTTAAAGTATTCTTTACAGCACCATAAATAGTGTGTAGAAGTGTTTGAGTGCTTTCTACAAAGGTTCTTTATGGCGCAAGAGGGTTCAGCTAAAGTCTAAACCGTTTTCTGGCACGTTTCAATAAAAATGTAATGCATACTGTTTTTAGAACGTGCACAACATGGCCCAATTCTCCCTCTGCTATTGCAATTATGATTGGCCACCACAGATCTCATGGAGCTGGGCGGTGCGGTGCTGAAGAGAGAGACGGAGGGGGACGCCTGGTCCCTGGGCGAGTTCACCAACAAAAGCGAGCCGAGACAGCTGCTCTCTCCACAGTCCAGACCATTAAAGATCTGGAGCGGAGCATTGGGGGGTGGCGAGGTGCCAAAACCTCCTCCACTTCAAAGCTCCGAGACTCGCCCTTCATTTGGGGTAGAAGTGCTTTACTGGTGCCTTTACGGAAACGCCGCGCAATTCCGGAAAAGCCAGTGCGTAAAAGTGCCCCCTAAATCCATCATCTTATTTACCTGAAAGATGGCACAGACATCTCCGTGGTGCGTTTTCGGGCAGACAGAACTGCTCTATTGTAAGGGTGATTTGCATGATAATGCGCTGTACAAAACGCGTATAAAAACGAGGGCAGAGGGTTGAGCACTCTTGTAGACATAAACAAATAGACATTGTGCGTAAAAAGCCTACAACCAGCACATCCAAACCAGAGAGTGACTATTCAATTCACAACCTAATTGTTATTTAAACCCAGCCAGCCTATATTGTGCATGTTTGGCCTAGACCACGTTACAACAATTACAGTAGACATATGAAATGGTTATCAATATAAAAAAGCAATTCCAGAAATGATAAGCTTTCTCAGAACAACAGAGAACTGAGAGCAGTCTACGTGAGAATGCAGTTGCACACAAATCAGAAGTCACCAAACAACGGGGAGAACAAACGAGACGCAGGCCAACACCTGTCGCTTTCTTTGGAGAAGGGCCCTTAATTCCCCCGGCTGATTCAGTTTGGGCCGAGGGGCCGCCAGCAGCAGCTGCCAACTGAAGGCATCGCGTTACATCCGCCAAGCAGCGGGTAAATCTGCTGAGCCTCGGACACAAAGCGAGCAGCGAGAGGACTGGGTAGGGCGGAAAACAGACCCACACAGCCAGGCTACTGATAGTGATACAAGTGATATAGTCAGGCTTTAAACTACAATTGCATGATATATATACACGTTTATACAATTTATACAATATACAGTTGCATATATATATATATATATATATATATATATATATATACCTACATAGGCTATATATCGTCATATATACAATTTAGTAAGTGGGCTCTGTCTTTCTGTCTGCGATTTTGGTCCCACATTGTGAGATTTGTGATGATTTTGGTCAGTAATGCTGTCACTGATGATGTCACAATGTCTATGACATCATCAGTGATGTACTCGAGCACTCGATGATGTCATCAGTGATGGTCACTCAAGCAATTGTGATGTCACTGATGATGTCACAGTGTATGACATCATCAGTCAATGTGCGGACTCTACTTTTCTCTCACTACTTATCACTCACTGACGTCATCATTAGTGATGCGAAGTTGAGCAATTGTGCACTGTCACTCGAGCACTCCATGATGTGATCAGTGATGGTCACTCGAGCAATTGTGATGTCATCAGTGAGTGATGTCATCAGTGATGCGAGGTTGAGCAATTGTGCACTGTGCATGCATGCCAATAGATCAGACGAGGCCATGCAGCAGCCGCGCAGCGGGCAAGGCCGAGCTGCGGGTGAGTACGCGCAGCGGCCGAGCTGCATATGGGAGCCCGCGTGCGGGCAACCTGCTGGGCGGGCGACTTCTAGCATATATACACACACACACACACACAAACAACATAATTTGTAATTCTGTGGTCAGTTGAGATTATTGATTGTTTAAATAAAATGTAAAAGTGAAACTATTTCCCCACATATCAGGCCTTAAAGTGCCAAAAGTAAACTGGACAGTTTTCTTTGTGACATGGAGATGTTAACGTTGGGGATTGTACAGTTGCGCACAGAGATCCATGGCGCACAGGAGGCAAGGCGCATAGCTCCGTCTCTCCTGGGAAGAAAACGCTGTGCCAGGCAGGCAGATGCCATTTTCAGTAGGCTACTACTACCGGAATACCCATCCATCCCTGTGTGACATGGCCATTTAGTCAGGTTTCGCTCACAGAGTTGCAATGCAGTCTCTCCTCTCTCTCCCCAGAGGGTTTTCATAGTCGACTTCACTGCCTGATTACAACTCCACTCACCTGTGGGCTCCTCCACTCTGCAGCTCTCCATGGTGCTGAACATGTCTTGAGTCATTTTGGCCACTATAGCCATTTTTGTTCATTTAGTCGGCCCTAATTGTCTAATTCAAAAATCTGGTCACTCACAGGAGTGCTCTTTACACGTCCTGAAAGATTCAGCACGATTGCACGTAAATGGCATAGCTGTATGGCCAAACACAATTCTGCTCACAGACACTTCATATTCGTATTATAGGATGGAATCTACGCAGTAGATGGCCTACTACATGAGGCAGGCCACAGTTGATGCGTCATGACCTTTGCACAAAGTAACCAACAGGGGGAAAAGAGAGCCGCCGGGCCCCTAACACAAAAAGCTATTTTATGAAAGGCCGTGCAGCTCCTCGGGGCGCAGACCGGGGCTGACCGGAGACAAAGGGAGTGGGCGCTCATTGGCTCCGGCGGTGTGCGCTCCGTTGTCCCCCAGCGAGAGCAGCTCAGCCCCTATTCACATGTTAATAAGCCCCTATAAATACTAACAACAGCCACTCAGCGCCAGCAGCACGTCTCACTAGGATTGCACAATAAACACAGGGCGCCTCGCCTGTGCCTTTATAGATTTTCTCCTCTGACCGGTTCCGTTTGCCAGCTGCCCCTCAGTGACGGGTCGGGAGGAAAAGCAGCATCGGGGGGAAATAGCGACAGAAACGGCGATCCAACCAACATGGCCCCCTCGGCTCGGCCCAGCAACAACGGACTTGGCATGGATGAGGATGAGTCCTACTACGGGATTCAGCGAGGGGACAGAAAGGTACGGAGGGTTGGGATGGTTGAGGGAATAACAGGTTTACGCTCTTTCTGGACCACTAGCGCATGACGCACTTGTCACGCCGTTTTTTTTACGCCGCGATATCGTTTAGCTAATTAATCCGCAATTCATTTGTTGTTGCTGCAAACTGCAGCTTTATAGCCTACCAAAGCGCTCGAGTTCAGCTCAAAGGCATTGCAATTTATCAGACGATAATCGAATGCTGCATGTTGTTTGTTGCAACTTTAATTCGCTAATGATGCGTTTTCATTACGAGAAATTCAGAGAGCCAGTTATAAATGTCAAACATTAGGTTTTAGTTCACGCACGCCCACCACGCATCAGTAATCCAGCGCATGAAGTGGTGCAGGTGACGAATTGGAATGGAAACTGATGGCGAGTTAACGCATTTATTCTTTACTTTGCTCTACAGACTCGAAAGCCTTTGGTGGAAAAGAAGAGGCGTGCTCGCATCAATGAGAGTTTACAGGAGCTGCGGACTTTGCTCGCAGACACAGACGTGAGTACGGCGCGCACACACGCACGCACACACACGCACGCACACACGCACACACACACACACACACACACACACACACACACACACACACACACACACACACACACACACACACACACAGACACACGCACGCACCTTTAATGCACCCGCTCACCTGTCGTGGGATAAAAGGGATGTTTGATTGTGATGGAGGTCACCTCGTTTCCACAGTTTCACTCCAAGATGGAGAACGCGGAGGTGCTGGAGATGACCGTGAAGAAGGTGGAGGACGTCCTGAGGAACCGAACCCAAGGTCGGTTTCTATCAAATAAAATAGACTCTTGGTTCTCAGATTGCACACTGAGCAGTGTTTAGTTATTCACACTCATTATTGCCATTACTGTACATTTTCTCCCCAGTAAGCCAACACTAACTGTTACATGTTCAGTTGGATATGCTCTCATATAGCCTAGTACCTTCAAACAAAGTAATGGGAATATTTTCACCCAGTGAAGGTAAACTCATTCAAGCATCCTCTCATCCAACCTTTTAGAGGACAACTAATTATGAAGAAAACAAATTGTTGGGTGGAGGTGGTAGGCTATATAGTTTTGGAATAATTTGTGTTTAGTCTGATATTTAAAGGGAGATGATAACAAATACAACTTTTTAAAATCTATTTTACCATGTGTTCTGACCTGGAAATAGTTGCTAATTTGCTACACTATTCCTTACTGGTAAGAGTAATGACATCAGTTAATAATGTCAACACTGCCTTAGCAAGACCACTGGTCGGTGCAGTCCAACAGTAATAAGGTTGATCATTCTCTAATAAGCCTTCTCTCTCCTCCCCACAGAGACGGATGTGGTGAACCAGGAAGCCAGCGAGCGGTTTGCGGCCGGCTACATCCAGTGCATGCACGAGGTCCACATGTTCGTGTCCAACTGTCCGGGGATCGACGCCACGGTGGCGGCGGAGCTCCTCAACCACCTGCTGGAGTGCATGCCCCTGAACGAGGACCACTTCCAGGACGTGCTGATGGATCTAATCACAGACACCTCCGGGAACAGCGGCACTGGCACTTGGCACGGCGGCGGCGAGGCACTGTGCGCGGCGCTAGCCTCGCCCGGGGGGCGGAGCCTGTCCAGCGGCTCGTCCTCGGCCCTCTCCCCGGCCCCCTCCACCACGTCCAGCGAGGACCTGTGCTCCGACCTGGACGAAACCGACAGCGAGCACAACCAGAGCTCCGCCGAGGGGCCGGAGAACCAGGAGGTGCCGGGCGTTGTGCCCACCATCGCCTACCCCCAGTCAATGTGGAGGCCCTGGTAGAGGCTTGGGGGTTGGGTTTGGGTGCAGTAGGGAGAGTTTGGAGCAGGGGCGCTGACAGAGATATTGTGGGCACCATGATCAGATGGGAGACTACTGGACCCCCCTCCTTCGTGCATTTAACGGAAAACCCACCTCAGAACACTTTGACACTGCTATTGGTGATGCACCTTGCATTCCTGGGTCGATTTTTCTATTTTTTATTTTTTATTCCGTTCCGGCGGTAACTCGCCAAATGTAAACAACATGACGTCACATTGTGGTATTTCCAGTGCAGCTACAATGGAGTTTGATATCAGAACACCCCCCCCCCCCCCCCCCCCCAGCTATTTGAAACATCAGTGGTAGACATCAGGTTTTGGTGTCTAGACTCACAGTTTTGCTCCAACGTACACAATCATACAGAGACAAAACCATCATGGAAGAGGCAGAGATAGCAATTTCTGGCCTAACAGTAGACCTCCACCCCAGACTGCCAAAGTCATGCTCTCTTCTGGGTTCACCAAGAGATTTCATTACCCGTCCATTTTCCCATAAAATAGTTTTACTTGCTCAAACCATGTGATGCAGCTATATTTAGAATAAGGAGAGACCATATCACATTTCACTCTGAGAATTTTTGTTTTGTTTTGTTTTTGTCCAAGTGAAATGTTATATGCTCTTTCCTGATTCTAAATATAGCTGAATCGCTTGGTTTGACCAAGTAAAACTATTTTTTATAAGCATTTTACAAAATGTCTATGGAAAAATGAATGGGAATGAAATATCTTAGGTTGTATGCCGAACCCGGAAGAGGGTATGACTTTGGCACTCCAGACCAGAATGCAATGCAGCCACAAGACATGTTGAGTTTTGTGGCTGTTGACAACAATCACCAATCCCCAGAGAAGGGCAGGAAAACCCCTTCTCTCTGGGTTGTTGAAAGGCATTCTGGGAAGTGTAGGAAATCACTAACTGAAGTACAAGTGTAGGCAGGTTTTGGGACAGTGCTGGTTACACCAAAAAGTCAATTGCAACACTTTGTCACAAAATAACTCCTGGAATGCATTGAACATCCATCCATTGGTGATATCTAGAAATCTCCTCCTATGTATGTGCGTCTCCATTATGATGTGTTGATAAGCTATAATTGCATGCACATTGTATTGGTATGAGTTATTAGTTATCAACACATCATAATTGAACAGTGTCAGAGTGTCTGATGAGGACTTCTCCTTTACCTGACGTGACACCTCTGCTCTCTGGAGGGCTCCTCCAGCTCGGCCTCCTGAAAAGCATCCCTCCCTCCCCCTTCCCTCCTCGTAGTGTTGCCCCTGGTTTGGAGTCTACCCGAGTCCAAGGTTGTGACTTTTTGTTGTACCTGGAGATAGAACTTCACTCTCAACATTCACTTATAGCTCAACGGACAGAGGAGGAAGGATTTGGGATGTTTCAGTTTTTGTTGTAAATAATGGCGTGTATAAAGGATTTGTACAAGGACAAAGCTCTTTTAGAAACCGAAAAGTTCGGCAATTCCTCTGATTAATATAAATATTTCTATTGTATTTCTGTATAAGGCCACAAAGGCCTGTAGTTTATTTGCCCTATAGCCCCCTTCAGGATGACCACTTGATCTTGTGATGATGTTTAGAAATGTTTTGCTATCAAAATGTATGAATTTGCTAAATAAATAATAATCTAATAAAAATAGTATTGTCTTATGCCACACAATGCCCCTGAAATGCTGAATAGGATAACACCTCCCAAGGGAACCTGGGTAAACATTTTGTATTCAAGAAATGTAGCTAAATGCTAAACTGAAGTCTTTTAAATTGACTACCGGTAATTTACATAAAGTATAGCATGTGTAGGCTATTACAGCAGTGGATTAAAGTTAGATTCCTACGGCCCATTCAATTAGGCCTAATAGCCAAGTAATTAACTGTAGACTATAGAAACCAATAGACTAATAGACATTCAATGTTGGTCTGTGCACACTCACATGTCCAATTGGAAAGAAATGCCAGAGAAGTTCAAACAATAGCCTTTGCGAAAATCACACACTTTGGGGCGTCTTTTACTCTTCAATTTCTCAACCCAATTCTAATGTTAATCCTAAATGATAGACACACTTTGCAGGTTCTGCCCTTTTTGAAATGATAAACTATAAAAAGGCCTATATAATGTATATGATGTGGAGGCTAGAATTGTAGGCTACAATTCAGTAGCCTAAGCCCCGGATCAAATGCTGGAGGTCTGCTCTCATTACAGCATCAACCCCCCACATGAAAGAGTCACACCTCTGGCTTCGCCTAGCCAAGACTAGTGTCTTCATTCACACCTCACCTACAATGAGCGTGTTAACAAAGGGCTGTTAGATCCTGTCTGGACTGTCTCTAGGCCCTGAAAACCACCGGCCTCAAACAAACCGACAAGCCTCAGTGTCTGTGTTGATTTGTTTCCCTCAATCCAGCTCTCCTTTCATCTGTCGGGGAAAGAAAACAGCACCTATATGTCCAATTAGACTAGACGGTTGCTTCCTCTCGGAGAAACTCAACTTTTCTGCAGTTTCTGTTAAAGAAAGTGTGACAGCCAGGGAAACGACTACCGGTAATTATAATATGGATGGAGCTTGATAGTTGGATAGGCCTCAACTCAACCCAACTTTAATATTAGGCTATAATAATGACCAATCTGATGATTTCATTTTCAAAGAGTCACTGAACTCTTTTATTGAACCGCTAGGGGCGCCAACTCGCCGAACCACTAATTAATAAATTCCTAAAACAGCTTTAGGCCTATATGGACTAAATTGGATTAAGTGGATCAGTGACAGACTGAGATATTAGACTATTTGGTGATGACCAATTAGCCTTTAGACATAGCCTGATCACCAGACTGTGTGTAGGATATATAGCCTACAGTTTAGGGAGAGAGGGGACATTGTTCCTGAATGCTCTCTTTTACAATGATGAAAACAACAATATTAAACGTTAAATAACGGTTATTTATTTAGGCCAAAGTAAGCTATGGCAGCAACTGCCACATTTTGGGGGAAGAAGAAAAAAGTTAACACAAAACTCAGGCTGCATGATGGCGCTGTGACAACCTGGACTGAAGCCCAACAATGTCTAATAAAGCCTGAATAGGATCTTAATTTCTTGGTTAAAAACCATGTTGTTCACAGACTGTTGTCACCCGAAGGAATAGCTAACAAGGGGGTGGGGGGTGGGGGTGTCGCTGTTCACACATGGCTCTCAACCTGGACTTGGGTGCGCCTGTCAAAGGAGACACATTGAAATAGGAGCGGACGAGACGCGGGATCAAAGCTGTCGGTCGGCGGGCGACCATTTGACAGAGGAGCGTCAAAGCCCAGGCAGACCGTGAGGAAGGATAGGCTACTATACCACCAACATCTTCACACACACACACACACACACGCACGCACGCACGCACGCACGCACGCACGCACGCACGCACACACACACACGCGCGCCTTTTGGTTGACAGCATAAAGTGGGGAGGGGAGAAAAAAGAAAAAAAAACGTTACCACTATTCCTTCAAAAGTTGTAGCTGTCATATAGATTAGCCTATGTTGCATAGTTGATTTCTCTATTGTTGACTAATGTGTTAGGCCTACTGTAAGTCGCTTTGGATAAAAGCGTCTGCCAAATGACGTAATGTAGGCTAATGTAATGTAATGTAATGAGAGTGTGTGATGGAGTCCCTAGAGAGAGAGAGAATAAAGCCCGTTTGAATTTGAATTTGAATTTGAGAGAGAGAGAGAGAGAGAGAGAGAGAGAGAGAGAGAGAGAGAACCTGAAGTGGACAGCCAGGTAGGCTAGGAGTCAAGACCAAATAGCTTACACCCCTGGTTTTACTTTAGTTAGGCCATTAAACTAGTTATCAAAATGAAATATTATAGGATAGCCTAAACGTGCGTGATTTGGTTAAAGAGATTAGAGATAGGCTACAGTATATTTGGCGTAGTCTGAAGTATGTCAAACAGCAATATCAGGCTATCTTGGTCCAATTGTTGCATGTCTATGGGATCAAATAACATCATGATCACATAGGCATTCAGGAATTGAGCGAGGGGGGCTCCTTTTTCCAAGCTTTGTCTGGGGGGAGGCCCACAGTCTCAGACTTTGAAACCCCCTGGCACACTCACACCTGCTTATTCATGCAATTATACAATCAGCCAATCATGTCGCAGTAGTGCTGTAGGTAGGCTATATATCATGCAGAAGAACGCATAGAGGTCAGCTCAGCAGCTTCAGTTAATGTTCACATCAAACAGAATGGGAGGACATGTGATGTCAGTGATTTGACCGTTGGTCACGACTGTTGGTGCCAGACGGGCTGGTTTGAGTATTTCTGAAACTGCTGATCTCACAACAACTGTCTCTAGAGATTGCAGAGAATGGTGCGAAAAAGAACTGTGGTGCAGAAGAGCATCTCAGAATGCAATACAGCTAACCTTGAGGCGGATGTCACTTTGGGAGCCGGTTGACACTGAGCTGAAAGCTGATAGGCTACCTATCCAGTATTGGTATACTGTCCCTCTAGTCTAGTGCTCAGTGAGTGTATAATGCCAAGTCAGCTTCTGTTTGGCCCACATTCATTGCAGTGGACTCCATCGTGTATACCTATTTGAATTAAGGTTTGCAAGTGAAAGGGGCCTACACTATTCAAATTCAGGTTTTCATTTTCTCAAAAATATTTTGTCCAATAATAATATTAGTAATAACTAAAAGTATTATTGTGGTAAATTAAAATCGAAAAAATATGAATATATTGTTGTCCTGTGAAATGAGTGAGTTAACAGGGGGTGCAAGCAAATGCAATAGCATGTCACATTCTCATTAGGGCCTGATACTTATAGACTTAAGGCCCATCAACCAAACTTGATGTCACTTTTTGTAACTAGAACAGATCATTTTGATAGGCTTTTAGTTCAGCAGAGTGCTTTTCCCCCAATCACACCCATGCCTGTCGCCTAACTGAAAACGACAGATGACAGGCTGACCACATTACCACATTTTGTTTTAGCTGCAGCGAAAGAAAAAAAAACATGGGGGAGGAGTTTTTTCATCCCAATGCATCAGCTGTGGGTTTGAGTGTGCATATGAATTCTGAGGTCAGAGGTCAGAGAGATGCAGCAGTTGGTGTGAGAGACTCAACGGTGTAGGGGAGCATATGGCGCTGAAACAGATCCCCGGGGATCCCTACCATCCTTGGGTGCTCAACTGACTGTGGCTGTGAAAGAACAATCAGTGCCGATGCGACAGGACATCATCCACTTTATTGGCAGTTCTACGATAAATCCTGTGCGAACTATTGATTGCATTCTTGAAGTTGAGCTGGGTCCCCTGAAGTCATACCACGCATACAATGAAGTCACACAGACAAGTCATTTTTTCTTTGTTTTATTACATCATCAGTTTAACGTCTCAAACACATGTTCTCACCTACAAATGCACAACACTGGCATTTTAATATACCACAGGCTCACAGTGGCAATGAGATAATAAATATATATCCACAACATAAGGTGCTGGTACCGTGTGGATGCACTGACGGAACAGGACGCTTCCAGCAGCCCACCTGTGTGTGCAATTCATTTAAAATGGCTTCCCTCTTTGCAGGGCCTTATAAAGACAGCAAAAAAAAAAAGAAAAAAAAAAAAGTGCAACCTCAGTCTTGAGCTTTGGCATCCATAACAGCTGTCCTAATGCCAGTTCGAAATTAAGAAACAACATTCATGTATCCGTTGCACACAAGTGAAGCCGCCACAGCAATATATTTTGCACAAAAATGAGACAAAATATGAAAAATAGATTGCAGCTGAGCTGTGGCGATGAGAGCCTGTCCTCTCTGTCCATTCATTCATAGAATCGGATAGCGGGACAGACGGGAGTCCACCGCACCCCTTTGAGTTCAAGGCAGAACCAGACTCTGAACACTCCTTGGAATTACTCAAGTATCTTCATCCAGTGCACTTTTCCCACATAACACATACTGTACATCCACTGTGGGTTATTCACTGTGTCTGCTTACAGTAACATGACCTGGGTTATCAGAGGTAGGTCCCCAGTGATGCTCGAAAAGCTCTCACCTTTCTTCAACAAACAAGACAAAACACAAACGGAAGAATAGAAAAATAGAATACAGAATAGAAAAATAAAATCATGGAAAAATATTGTTCTGACAAAGTGAACGAGAGCAAGTATGAAAAATAGAAAAGATAAAAGATGAAAACAAACTACGCCAGTGAGGTAGGTACTCTTTGGTCTAGACTGTGTTCGCGTACATTCACAACCTTTGTCTCCGTGGCGACAGTCTCTGGCCCAGCTGTCATACTGTACAGTATAACACATGTACTGTATTATGGAGCAGACTCAGAGCGCAGCTTCCTCTCATGCTACGCCACATACCGTAGTTGCCATGTTACAATGTTCATCACCATTTCCTCTGTAACCCAGCTTTGCATTTGGCCAGTGTTCAGTAAGTGACTGAGGCAACAACGGTCCCCGTACCTTCCACCACAGTGCTTCTCAGTGCTGATTTGATGCTCAGTATTGACTTGTCTCTTGACCAACAGCTTTCACAGTATTCAGCTCCTGTCAAGGACCCACACTGCTGAACACCCATCATCCACAGAGACTTCTGACTTCCAGCTTTCATGTCTTCTCAGTGGCACCCTGAAACATGCCACTACTGCAACAAAGTCATCACAGGGTTCACAAGGTGTTCAGGCAGTGAGAGCTTCTCTTGTTTTTTTAAATCAGAATTGGAACAGCCTTTCAGAAATGTATCCAAATATGAGAAAATGAGACTACAGCCAAAAACTTTGTTTGAAAAAAAAAAAAGTAGCTGTCATTGTCATAGTTGTAAAAAAGAGAAAATTTTGCATATGAATCGGGTCATTTTGTTGGTTGTTGAATCAGATGCTACCACTGCTGTGTGCCTGTAAATATATCAGTGATTTCTGAAGAGACTGAGTTTTGGCACACAAGATAAAAACTTGTCTATGGTACAAAAGTGGGAGTGCTCTTTGACCCAGCCTACGTTACCCAACGAGCACCACATCTATTCGACATAGTTTCTGATGGGAACGCAAAGGGAACGCTGGGATTTGAATGAGTTGACTTTTCCGTCTGTGTCAAACACAAGTATGGCGGGGGGGGGGGGGGGTTTCTTGGAGGTTTTCTTGGAGGCTTTCTTGGAGGTTTTCTTGGAGGCCACAGGTCACCAGCCACACATGCTGGCCTCAGATTGTTTCAGAGATTGTATGTGTGGTGTGTGGCTTGTAACAGCCCCGGTACAGCTCTACTGCCCCCTGGTTGGGGGGATTGAGAACTGCAATTCAGCAGTCGTCTCCTCTACCCGACACACACTAAAACACACCACCAAACACCATCACAATGGCAACAGAGTTCAGCTTGGACAAATGTTTTCAAGTGCGTGTGGGTGTGTTCAGTCTCACACCCACAATGTGCGTCTGTGTGGGTGTCTGCGAGTGTCCGATCTGCAACACGAGAGTCCATGCTTTGGTCAAGTGTTTAATATACCACAGGCTCACAGTGGCAATGAGATAATAAACATATATCCACAACATAAGGTGCTGGTACCGTGTGGATGCACTGACGGAACAGGACGCCAGTTCCTCTGCTGGCTGCTCGCTGTGTGTTCAAGAGCCAGAATCTGGCTGAGGCTGCGGCTCTTCTGATTGGCTCCGAGGGTTCCGCGTCTCTCTGCTGGCTTCTTCTCCTAGGTTGGTCATTTCCATGTCAGGCAGGTCCTCCTCAACGGGGACTGCAGCGTCCTCGCAGTATAAACACTCCTGAAGACCAAACACACGCATGGTAATTATGGTGTATGCAGAAGATTGGAGTGGGAAAAATATCCGTACACAGAAAAAATGCAAGTGTGCTGTGTAAGTGATGACGTAGTAGGGTGTCAGCCCTTTGCGATCAGAAATCCTGAAAATGCATCATATGCAGAAAATAGACTAATTTGTTCTCAAAAGGACAATATTTGACATTTTAAACTTTATCAACCCTGACTGCTATATCACAAAGTATCCATACGTAATGGAATGCTATTGATAGTGCAGTCAAGCACTCTTCCAGTTACTTTGGCCTCAAAACCCACGTTTTTAGATGGGTTCAACAAACATGGGATTTTTTGAAGGCCGACAGCACTATTTTTTGATTGAAACAGCTTTGAAATATCTTTAAATTCAACCATTTTCATGCCAAAATAACACCACTGAAACTGAGAAAAATAATTGATCATTATTATTAATAATGATCAATTTGAAAATTAAACATTAATGCATACTTGTGTGGAACCTGAACAAAATGACATTACAATCAATTTAAAGGTTTACTATGCAACTCTTTCATAAAAAAAAAAAATCCTTTCCCTTCAAAAACATCAATTTCCACACACACAATACTGTGGCAGTGTGTTTATGGACAGAGGCTGCCCCCTTACTGATTTTGGTGTTTACATTTGTTGACATTGTAGTGCTCCCACATGGGGGCTCAGCCAGCCAATAACATGGCTCATAAGGCAACAGCCCAGCCAATAGCGTTGCTGAGATGTTCTGAGGGGGATCAGCTCCAAACAGCTGTTTGGAGAGAATATCTCCATGGTTTGAAGGTAGGTGTGTGTTTATTTGTGCCTTCATAACATAACCGCTGTGAAACTATCAGAAAACAACTTTCAATCCATGCTTTTCAATGGTTTTCTGGCGCTCTCTCTCCCCATATATTGTCAAGCTCACTCGACCACATAAACACAGAAAACAATGTAAAGAATGTCTAACCACGAAAATACACACATGGGGCTGCGTCTGACCACATAAACACACTGCCACAGTATTGTGTGCATGAAAATTAAAGTTTTTGAGGGGAAACTTTTCTATACGGATAAAAAATGTTTTTTAATGAAAGAGTTGCATAGTAAACCTTTAATGGCTTCCCATAGACAACCGGCAACTGTAGAATTACTTATAGAATAATTGCGTTCAATTGTGTGTATATATGTATACTTTATTTCCCCTTTTCAATGTTTCAATAAAAAAAAAAGTTAAATTAGGTACTGCCTGGAAAGTGGGGCTGGGTGAGAACGGGGATCACAACGATGCTCACCTTAACATTGATAGCAGAAGGCAGGCCTCCTCTCCTCATCCAGGGGTGCTCGTCCATCAGCTCTCGGCGCTGGTCTGACGAGAAACGAGGCTGGTTCTTCTGCATCTGCCTCAGCCTCTCCTTGTCTTCCCGAAGGACCTTCTGGATGTCCCTGCAGGTCAGAAGATGGGCCAGTCAGAATTTAAACAAATCCATATAATGATCTACTACAGCTGTGGAAATTACAAAAATGAGAAGCTAGATATCAGCAAGAGGAATGGAATCTGCACACTATTTTTGCATCGTAAGCCTCTTCCTGACAGTGTGCAGATTCTTCTTTTCTTCCTGATATACTACTTCCTGTTGGTGGCTCACCTGGGTGGCATCTGATAGGTCATCATGACCTTGTTGTCAGCATTGTCCATAAGCAGCCAGATGGGGTCCTGGAGGACATATTTGATGAAATGTTCTCCCTCCCCGTGGCCCTGCGACTGGCTGCCCTCAGAGCCTCTTTTGGGACGAGTCACACTTTTGGCTTTGGCCTTGGTTTCGTGTTCCAGGGAGTCAATGCTGCCAAAGTACTTGCTGGTGTTGCTGCTCCCTGTAGGGGGTTTTGGATGGAGGAGGAAATGGTCAAAGGTCGAGTTGCTCTCTATTATAATGGCATCATAATAAACCAAAACAGTTATACCATGGTCTGCGTGAATCTTTTCTGATTGGCTGGCAGGTGTGCGTTAAAACTGTTAAACGCACACGTAGTCCGGTTCAAATCTAATCAAATGTTGTAAATTCATCCACTACACAACCTGCACAGCTGATTAATCAAACAGCGCAGCTAGCGTTATTTAACTTGCTACTTCAGGCTGACAGAGCCTATCTCATCATTCATGAAAATATTCATATTGATTTGGGGACAATAACACGGGTGGATAGCTAGCTTGTCTTGTTGTTAAATATAGGCTACCGTTATATTTACTGTTTGTCAACCGTATGCAATGTTATTGACTTTGAAAATTGCTAGCATAACAATGTTAGCTTTCTGGCTCAACTGAGCCAATTAAAGTGTTCTTCTATGAGCTGAGCGAACTAGATTCCCTGCACCATACCGGCTTGTATCCAAGGTTCCTCCTATTTACTGGAACAACAAACATTGTTTCCATTGCATGAGAAGCGGACGGGATGTAATGATTGTTCCAGATATTAGTCAGTTTCCCAAGTGTTGCTAGGTAAACAGAGTTCTGGCTTGTGAAAAACTTTATATTTTGATTGCTAAACTTGCACCAAAAATGTGTGAATGCTTTTAATTTATATTGTTGGCAAATGACCATGGTATAAGTGGGATAATCAACTCCTACGTGTGCGTTAAACCGTTTGAATGCACTTTGCGGAGGCAACTCAGCGTCGGGTGGTTCTTCGCCTCCACGTCGTGCATTACAACCATTTAACCGTTTAGTTGATTATCCCTTCCATAAACATTGAGTCCAAGCCTGGATGTTTGCCCACTGACCAGTTCTGCTGCCGGAGGCTCCGCTAGCCGACGTGCGGCAGCCGTGGGATCCCGAGCCAGAGCCCATGGAGCCGAAGCCCATGGAGCTGGTGCCAGAGTGGGAGTCCTCATGTTCCTGCAGCAGGATGTCCAGCAGTTCACTGGATGATGAGTTGCCGTCGCTGTGGGCCCAGTCACCTGGAGAGTCCATCTGCAAAGCAAGGCACCAACCATTAGAGATGTATTACATTACACTATTTAATAAGTAGCATTTGTTGATTTTGTGTCTGTTAGATAGGTTAATTTAGGAGGGGTCCAGGTGTAACCCGAAGAGATGTGTTTTTACTTGAGGTCAGTACTCTCTCAAGCCAGACAGTCTGTACTTCAGACCATTCAAATTTGGCCAAAGAGAAAAAAAAAAGCTTCAGACCAGAAGGAAGTTCAATGGTATTCGACCAATCACAACAGATGTAAACCTATCCGAGGCAGGTGATTGGGGAAATGAGTGGATGTCGCGCCTTGAGTGGACGTCCCAGTCCTGCCACATCGGTTTTGACCAACTTTCCCCTCCAAGAAGTACAGACGGATAGGCGGGAGCATTTGCAAATAGCGGTAGCCAAAATGTCTGTTTTAAGAGAGTATGAGGCCGGTGTAGTAACTGTGTAAATGTGTTGAATGAAGAAAAAAAGTCTCACCTGTTTGTGGTCTTCAGTCTTGCCGGTCGCTCCACTCTTCTCCCCTGCTGCTGCTCCTGTTGTGCTGTCTTGTCGCTCTATGGAGCGTTGCCCCTCCTCCATGCTCAGCAGGTTGAGTTGCAGGGGCGAGCTGCAGCGAGACTCAAACAGCGGTGGCGATGCAATGGGGGAGCGAGACACCGCCCCCTCTTGGGTCTCTGTGGCCGGAGCTTTGGATGGCTCTGGGGCCAGGCTGTAGGGGAAGGGCTGGGCTGCATAGGGAACTTGGGCCACAAACTGAGTCTGGACTGGGAAAGGCTGGGCCGTGAACGGCTGCTGGCTAGCATATGCGGCCTGGGGGGCTTGGAAATGCTGCTGGGTAGTGTAGGCAGGCTGCGTCTGGAAGGGCTGCTGGGTAGTGTAGGCCCTCTGAGGGGCTTGGTATGGCTGCTGGGGAGTAAAGGCAGGTTGGCCAGTGAAGGGTGGTTGTGTTTGGATGGAGTAGGCAGGCTGCGTGGCCTGGAAGAGCTGCTGGGAGGCATAGGCGGGTTGTGTCTGGGTCTGCTCAGGGAAGAAAGTTGGTGTGGGAGCGGCCCCCATCTGGGGCATTTGGCCTAACTGTCCTATTTGCGGGAAGAGGTAATTGGGCAGCACCAATGCCACCACGGGTGTAACAATAGAGGCGGCGTATGGAGCCGCAGCCGAAGGGGCTTGGCTGCTCTGACCCTCCCCAAAGCCCGCGGAGAGGGAGGGGTCGGTGCAGGGGACCTGGGCTGCGGCAGCAGGGGCAGTGGGGTAGAGCGGATAGGCCGGCACCATGGCTGGGTAGGAGACATTGAAAGCCGATAGGGAGGCTTCCGACGGGGACCAGGAGGTTTGGTTGAGGCCCTGGAGCGGAGGGCGGGGCTTGTGGTCAGACATGGCGCTGTCGGACGACTCGGGGCGCTCCATGCGCAGCTTCTTAGACTTCCGATTACGGCTGACCTTCTTGGCGGCGGACTCACGTCGTGTGGCACCTGGTTTGGACGCACTTCGGAGTCCAGAGCCATCTGAGGAGAGACAACACAACAAGGTTATTTTGAGCATTAAGGAGTTGACGAAATGCCTACAGCTGATTGTATATGTGCCAAAAACGTTCATAGAAATATGTCACCCTAGCAGTTTTCAATGCTGTTTTGTGTAGAGAATCAGGTATTGTGTGAAACATTCAATAAAGAGCTTTACGGGTTCATTTTGGACCTTGGTGGTAACTCTTAAAGCCTTGTACCTTCAGTATCCTTGTGGTCGGGCTGTGCATTGCAGAGCTCTCGGCAGCGGGTGAGAAAGGCTTGCTCCTCCTTCTGGGTGTGTGCAGCCAGCACCTGCTTGGTGAGGCCCAGCCTCTTATAGGCCGCCTCCTCCTGGCAGGGCGGAGATACCACACTGGCGAGCAGCGCCAGGCTCTCGGCAACATCCTCAATGAGCTCTGTAGATTAGACAAACAACCAATCAAAATACAGCCCCAAGCTATATTATCCACATCAGTTGTCATGACTTGAATCCAAATAACCGAGAAAAACTAACATGTTTATAGCTAGGTTTCCATATTTTTACGTGAATTGTGATCTATCAAATTATAAGGCTGAATAGAAATGGGAAATATCACTAAAAGTTAATCAATATGAAGATTTATCAAGGTTTCTACACATGCTTGAGGATATTTTTTGTCAATACAGAATACAATACAGTATAATATAATATAATACAATAATAATAATATAATACATAAATAATACATAAATATAATAATAATAATAATAATAATAATAATAATAATAATAATAATAATAATAATAATATAATACAATACAGAAATTATGCGATTCATAGAGATGGAAATGCTTTTGTCATATAAAATTATTTTCTTTTTTATAATTTCTTTTTTCGTGGACATGTTCTCAGTTTTTAATTTGCTTCAAAGATTTGATGGAAATTTAGCAGTATGCGTTACATACTGTATTTCAAAAGTAAAAAAAAAAACCTTGCTTGACAGTTGAACTAGAAACATAGTCTGTTGAACAGAAACATAGTTTATGTCAGGCCACGTGCTTTTCTGTGTTCAGTCATTTCTCTGTGAGAACAGGGACTCGGAAACTCACCAGACTCTGGCTGAGGCTTCTTGTCTCCTACATGGACTATGGTGCTGCTGTAACTGCACTGTGAGGTGATGGACAACACGCTCTCAGCCTTGCTGGGCAAGGTGAGTGGTGCCAGGGGGCCTCCCACCACGGCAATGGCCCCAGACGGACGCTTCTTAGGTGCTTTCATGTTTGACAGGCCTGGCTGGGGGTCTAGCATCAAAGAGTCTAAATGGGGACAGAGGGGTTCTCCGTTAGCTCAACCCGTGAAGCAAGCATCCTGACTCGGCCCTATCAAACACATACACTCACTGAAGCCTCTTCTAAACATGAAGTCTGGATCATGTCTGGCTAGCCAGAGCAGGATATTTTCCGGTTTTACCTTTCTAGGCATGAGGAGTCTTTGTTTAGAAACAGCTGGAAATGATCCGTATTCTCTCTGCCGATAGCGAGTAGAGTGGGCGGGGGGAGGGGGCGCGGTAGGGTGTATCATAAAAAGAAATGTGATGTGGAAACAGCTTTAGTGAATCCGTAACCAAACTTGATTAAAAAAAGATGCAGTTTTAACGGAAGATGCATTCCGACGCATTCAGGCGATAACGTGGGGTGGCAATGTGCCAGAAAAAGTGAGCGCTTGCCTTTGTTACATCGCCCAAAAGCCGCCAGTCAAAATACTGGTCGCACCGTCGCACTAACATTACACTGTGGATGATTTTACAAGTGGCATTCAAGTCATATCTGACTAGTTTTCAATTTATTTCTCCCCTCAAAAGTTAGGCTATATGTCTCGATATAGGCTGATGCAACTCTTGCATTTTTACATAGCCTACAAGACAGACAGGTCAGGAGGAAAAGAAACCATTCAAGCCGTTTGCAGCACTTGAGGAAACCGTGAGTTTGCTCGTTTAATTCGTTGATATATACGATTAATTAATAGGCTATGTGAACGTTAGCGGGTACTTTAGCCTATGCAGTAGGCTAAAAGTAGTAGGCTATCATCTCCTTGTTGCATTTTTAAACTGGCAGATGGGGGAGAAAGAAACAATTCAACTTTTACTTGTTTACTCACCTAATTTGGCTCTCTTCCAAATAATCCAGCCACGTAACTAACGCTACGTCCATTCATGAAAATAATGATCACCGGGACATTAATGGTTTGTAAAGTGTCATTTAACCACCCGCCCACTCAGACATACAGTACATGATCCGGAACATGAGCTGCCGGTGTTAAACAACAGCCGTTTTTCCAATAATGCTGATCCTGTACTAGGGGCTCAGATGGTAATGATCCACACTCGCGGGAGTGCGCATAAGGTGGCTAATTGTTTCTAAACATGCAGGCCGACCGGCTAGCAGCTGGTTACAATCCGGATTTCACTGCATGTTTAGAAGGGGCTTGACACTGTACACTGTGTGTGTGTGTGTGTGTGTGTGTGTGTGTGTGTGTGTGTGTGTGTGTGTGTGTGTGAAGATATACATACCTTGCATGTCGTTCTCAGAGCTTTTCTTGTCCTCATCAGAGTTGGAGGAGAACTGGTACTTCCTCTTGATAGGGACGTTACAACTCTCCAGGTACCTGGGAGAGAGAAAGGAGTCAGAAACATCATACATGCTAAAGTCATCAACTTAACACATGCACACACAGAGTCAGTCACTGGGCTGTCACTCTTTCCAAAATAAAGTTCAAATTAATTTGAAATGACACAAATCAAAGTTAATCGCCCCAAATAATTTTCTCCATGTTTGAAGGAACTAAAAAAGAAGAAGAAACACAGCCCTAACATGCTTACCTGTTGACACTGTCGAGGCAGCTGATCTGCTGGTAAGAGTAGACAGTCTGGTCTTTACAGGTCAGGTCCTCCATGCTAGCTGCAATACTGTCTTTAGCCTGCAGAGGGGGCACCAGGTCCTTCAAGCGTACCACTACACTCTTCATGGCTGCTGATGCTGCAGGAGAAAGACAGATGAGTTAGAGCATGCACACAATTATATTTCACAATGTGCCTGTATTTTAGACAAAATAATTTCATTACAAGTTATTAGTACCACAAGTCAGTATGGCAGGTACTTGTGAACATACAAACAGACCCAAATCATTTGCCAAATCAGATGGTTCAGCATTCTATATCAGCTGACCACATGCCAGCACGCATAGACCCGAATTTCTATAATTCAGGAGCGCACACGCGCACACGCGCACACACACACACACACACACACACACACACACAGACACACACACACAGACACACACACACACACACACACACACACACACACACACACACACACACACACACACGTTAGAATGATGCTAATGTGAACTCACTGTCAGTCTTCTTTTGGTCCGCTTTGGATAGAGAGGGTGAGGAGGAACGGGAGCGCAGGTAGACCTGGGAGTCCTGGTTCTTTTGCATGTGGACTCCCTTGCAGATCTCCTGGAAGGTCCTGGGGGGCTTGGCCTTGTCCGTCTCCTCCGCGGCGTTCCCGGCGGCATTCCCGTTGGTCTCGCTGGACGAGCCCACGCTCACCAGCTGCTCGTGGGAACCGTTGCTGCCATAACCGCTGGAGCCCATGTTGTGGACCGGCTAGTGACAGACCAGTTGTTATAGAAACTGCAGGGTATGTGCACAGAGTTGTCTATGTGTGTGTTAAGGTTTTGCATGGAGTCACTCTGTGTGGGGGACTAGGTTTGCATGTACACACCTGCAGTAGCAGCCTGTGGATCTGCTCACTGATTTCCTGGATGTCTGAATCCACGATCTTCCCGCCATGGAAAGCCTGGGCCGCAAAAACGTCTTCATTCACAGGACCCCTGAAACAAGCACACACACACACACACATCAACATAAGCACACACTTATTGTCATGTGAAGTGATGCTCATGTGACATTCTCAGAATATAGCTGTCATTACTACTAGGGCAGCTGTGTGCGTAAATATACTCACATGCGGACTTTGTGCCTGCCGATGACAAAGGAGACCTTGCGGCTCCAGGGGTTGACAAAGCTGGACCAGCTGGTGTCGATGGTGATGTACTCGCCGTTCTTCGTGCAGAAACGGATTGACGAGTGGTCAAACGGCTGGCCGGCGTACTGCAGAACTGTTGGAAGAAAGAGGTTTAACAATCGTTTCCCAATATATCGTTTTTTTTTTACTGCTGATGTTTGTTCCATTGAAGGAAAAAAACAATAACAAATTCAATGCCATTTTTAGTGTAATGAACTCCAAGTGTAAGAGTTTTAGCCCCAAATGGGAGTTGAAAAACAGCTGGATTTTGGACTTTAGCACTGTGACTGTGGTCAGAGGATGAAAAGGCAAGTTTCCAACCAATCAGCTGACACGATCGAGTGAATGAAAGAGGGTCTTACTCTTGCGATGCACAGCCAGCATGAAGGGTCGGTCAGCTGGGTGCAGGTGGAGCAACAAGGAGGTCCCGATCAGGTCCTGGGGGAGGTAGCCCAACAGAGGAACAGCCCTATGGAGAAACAACATGTTACACACACATTAGCATATAGCCATTCTGTGGACGTCACTGCCACAGGAGTGCGGTCACGGTGCCAATGTCTTTTGATACGTTTGGAGATACTTCTGCTCTCATTCTAAAATCCTGTATGATTGTAGAGGAGCTGCGTGCACTCACCTCTCATCCACATCCTCCAAAACACAGTTAGGCGTGTGTGTGGTGGTGAAGATACGCTTGTCAGAGGGGATCCTGGGCGCTGTGGAGAGAGCAGGAGAAATGTTAACATTGTTTGAATGTATTCATATGCGTGCGTGTGTATAGGACTGAGCGACCCTTTTTACACGTACACCAATATTCTGATCTAAATGTGACAAATACTGCAGTTATGACATGAACACAATCTAACTTCATTACTTGACAATAAAAAAAAAAGTAAAGTGCTAGACTTTTTCTCACATTATTTCTGGGTTTGTAGCTGATTGAACTGATTTATATAACATATGTTGATGTCACAGTTGCAGAAGTTGCTGTAGTTGCAGAAACAATATGTGTGTGTATGTGCACCTTCATATCCAGAGTGCACCCTCTCAGCCAGCAGGAGGCAGCAGAACTGCTCCTCGGCCAGCTCGGCATCCTGGACCTTCATCAGGTAGGGAGTCATACGGAAAGGATAGTACTGGAGATTCCCTTCACGCTCTTTACCCCCACTACACCAAACACACACACACGCACAAACAGCACAGTTACGTAGGTTAGTAGGTTGTACGTTTAGTTTAGAGCACAAATCACTGAACAAAGAGCAGGAAACTATGGATCAGAGAAGCCGTCTGGACTGCTGACACTCACCTGATGCGGCAAAAGAAGGACTTCTCCTGCATGCACTCCGTGGGAGAGGACTCTGAATAAGAGATGGGGAAGAAGAACAGGATTAATATATCACCTAATAGATTCAATGGACTATTTCCAAAAGCCACATCTGCTAGTCATCTAGATTCAACACACTGGTGACCGACCGGAACTGGGAAAATCTTTCACCGCAATGGCACTCAAGAAGACATAATATATATATATATATATATATATATATATATATATATATATATATATATATATATATATATATATATATATATATGTGGCAGGCAGGTGTGTGTGAGTTAGGTGAGCATTGGTTTCTGTGTGAGTGAGCATGTTAGTGAAGTCTGTGCTAAGCCTGTCTGCAGACTGGAATAGATGCTTGTGGTGCAGGTGGTGTGGTCCACTGCCCAATGTCTGCTCCCTGCGATCAATAAAGTATTTCTGATTCTGATTCATCTGATGTGTGGCTTTCCACGTGCCCTGACTGGGCAACACGGGGAATGGACTGACATGTGATATCTGTGTCCATAAAGCCAAAACTTTCAAGGCCTTGATTTTGTTCTCTCTCAAATTCACAAACTTTCAAGGATTTCACGGACCCGTGGGAGAGCCCTGGGGAATGAAAGCTTTCAGATGTGGCAGAGTGTTGGAGAGCGGCTGGTTACCTGCTCCTGTGCACATGCTCCATGACGGCAGGCGGTAGGGCGTGGTGAAGCTGTAGAACACGCTGACGTCTTGAGGCGTCAGGAACTCCACAAACTTGGCGTTGTTGAACACTTCCCGCTTGCAGTTCAAGATGGTCGCCGCCTGGTCCGAGATGAAGACAATCTTCCCCGTGATGAGCGAGACGGCCACGGCAAATATATCCTGTTGGACAAGGCAAACCACATCAATCAACCATGTCTGCTTTTTAAATCGGCGGTCAGCACTATCCCATACAAGCCTATATCAAATACATCAAGTCAGCTATCAAATACAACCACAAATTCCCCCATGGGACTACACAGAAGCAGTAGCACCTCCCTGCTGTCGGGCGGCGCTGTGGGGTACTTACAGTGTTTTTGAGGGTGTATTCGGAGGTGATTCTTTTGATTTCCTCTTTGGTGTAGGATGACACGTCTGGACCTGGTGGCTGGCTGTCATTGATCATCAGCATCTGGTAGTACTCCTCATTTGCTGCCGAGCCAAGAGATGCATATATAAATACACGCATGATCTCACACACAAGGTCAGTGAAAAACACGCTACTCTAAGCAACATTGAGCATTGAGAAATTGAACAACTAAAGTTGAATTCTCAAAGAAATATGTCATTTGAATCCTCAAAGAAATGTCATTGCAATATTCTACAATGAAATGATGCATGTTGGTAGTGATGTGAAGAGTGATGATGTATGAGAATGTGCATGAAAAAGTGCCAGGGGAGGGGGCTCTTACCTTTCACCTGGTTGACACAGCTCAGGGCATATTTGAGGGTGTCCATAGTGCTGGACTTGCCCTTGCTCCTATTTTCCAATGCCAGGTGCCTCTTCAGCTCCTTCAGGGTCTTGAAGAGCTCCTTCTGTGTCTTAGCTTTGGCCGACTGTTCGCTACTGCAGGGGGTGCATGAGACAGATACCTGTGCGTCACTGACTGTTCGCGACACTACCTGGACACCCTCCATCTAGTCTAGTGTGTTCTAACATTAATTCTGGTGTTTCCTGGTAAAGTGACTCAATTGGAAAATTCCCTGATATTACCTAACTTAGGGGATGCACCACTAAAAACTACATGATATTCCAGTAATTCCATGGTCAGTGGAAACACTGGAAGGCAGTTTAGAAGAGCAGAAAAACAAATTATATTTTTTTCTTTTCCCAAACAATCTTGACAAGTGTCTCGCTGACTTGAAAAAAATCTCTCTTCAACTGTTAGGCTTTCATTTTAAGACCAGTCAGGGTTAATTTACAGTAGTTGAAACCATCACTGATGATTGGTGCCCCCTGGCTGAGGAGTTCATGCATACAGTTGTGGTTGAGGTGTACTGTAGGCAACAGAAGAGGGGTGCGAACCTGCAGCCACTGGTTGAAGGGTTGTCTTGCTCGGAGCTCATCAGACTGAAGGCGTTGGAGCTGCTTGGCGCTGAGGAGCTGTGAGAGTTCGAGCTGCAACAGCAAACAACAACGATGTTACTGGAGGCAGCGTACACAACACAGGGGCAAAAAACAGATAACGACGAAAGAACAGCTAGAACTCCATATTAGTGAAGGTCACACAAACAAGTAGGCCACTCTCTGTCGCTGTTGTTTTTTTAACTTTGTTTTGATAGATTTTTAGAATGAACATGGCACAGACATAACAGGCACAGACAGAAAACAAAACATAGATTGCAAAGTGAAATGTGTTGAAATTGGGTGAAAGGATGCCCTTTGCTCAGATTGGCAGAGAAAAGTTGGTCGGCTGAACTGAAGTTGATGCACTAAATCTGTCTCTCCAGTAGATGGTTTTTTCCTATGTGCTTTAGCAGTATTTTGTTGTATGTAATTATGGTGATTAGCATTATCCTAAAAGTGAGAAAATAAGTTGTAGCAGCTCTAAGGCTGGATGGTTACTTTTTTACTCGCATATCAATCTACCAGGCTTTTTGCACTGTCGGTTTTTTGCAATTGAATTTTCTAATGATTCCTTTCAGAATGTATTGACAGGACACAGAATGAAAAACCAATATCAACTCTGGAACACTAAGAAGTTCATCTACCTACAGCGTCATCACCATTGTCAGATATACAGTAGTAGGTCATGCAAGCACAGAGATGAGTCAGAGTGCAGGTTATGCAACAACCAACCGGGCATTCTCACCAGGCCCAGTAGAAAATGACAAAATAACCTTCTGTGCGTACGTACGTGTGTGTCTGTGTGTGTGTGTGTGTGTGTGTGTGTGTGTGGAGGAGGGGGGGTGTCAGTGGAAACCTTGCATCACACAGAGCAGATTCATCAATAAACTACAAAATCTGGGAAGGATGCACCAGTTGGCCAGAGATAAGGATTTGAAGCAGGAACAAGGGAAGGCTAATACGCCTGAATCAATCCTTATTCAAACTCATGCTATTGACGTGACGTCACATCTTCCAGCAGCTATTACAGTCTTAGCTAAGTGACGGCCATGCATCAGATGTCTTCTTTGCCTGCATATTACAGAGTGTTCCTGTGGTGATCCCTCAGTGAGGCCCTGCCTGCAGCACCACACACAGCATCCTTAAGGAGTCTACTGACCACAAGTCAAGTCAATTGTATTTATATAGTGCTAAATTATAACAAGAGTTCTCTTGAGAGAGTGAGACAGCCTACTGTCCTACAACAATAGAAAATGGCCATGCCTATTACATCTAATGAAGCTTACTTCCGTGACCTAGATGGTCCTCTCTCCCCCGTGGAGATGGGAAGAAGACACTGAATTAAACACGGTTCAATGCGATGATGGATGTGCTCTCACCTCTTGCTCCTCGATGACTCCGTGATGGCAGAGTCCTTGCCATTGCTGCTGGAGCCGCCCACAGACTCGTTGCCGTGGGACTCGTTGCCGTGCGACTCGTTGCCGTGGGATTCCGTGCCGCTGCCGCTGGAGCCGCTGCCGCCCATCTCCACGTCGTCGTGCCGCTGTGGGCGCGGGCGCTTCCTGTCGTCGTGGGCGGAGGCGGCGCGCTCGTGGCTACTGTCGCTCCCCTCGGAGGCCAATCCCAGCTCAGACTCGAGCTGGGCGCCGCCCTGCCGGACGCAGCTCTCGCTGTAACTGCTGGCCATGCGGTGCAGTTGACTAATGGATCCACAGGAGGAGCCCTCCTCTTCCTCCACCTGGAAAGCCGCCCTCTCCCGGGCCCGGTTGCACCCGTCCATAGTAGAGTACAGGTAGCACTTTGGATTGCTGTCTTCAGACATGGGGTAGCACTTTGGATTGCTGTCTTCAGACATGGAGTAGACCGCAGGGCAAAAGCTGGGGAATTAGGCGATCTTACACTTGGGAATGGAATGCCGCCCTAGGGGTGTTGTTGATGCCTCTGGAGGGGTGGTATTCTGAATGAGGAAAACAAGAAAACATAGTTGAAAATATTGAGATGCAGTACAGAGCAGTAGGGTAGAAAACAAATCAATAGGTCCAAATGCAATCGTAATCTTAATTTCAAAAGGAAGGTATGGGGGTCAGACAGACTGCATCCACCATAAAATGCATACCGATAAGTGGTCATTTGCTTTAGATGTGGACACTGCAGAATGTATTCAAGAGAGTCAAGACCGTTTCAACTTGATACGTTAAACATTCTAAGTGGATCCTGTTGCAGAGTTCGCTAATACAATTAAATAGTTGACAGGAAATAAACTAGGGTCCAGAATAGGGATGTTCATTTTGAAAATTTTCCAAAATCGATAATCGGTGAGAATTAACGATCAATTATCGATTATCGATTTTATTAATACTTAGAAAATTTTCAATATTTTCATTTTTTTTTTTTTTTTTAACAAAATGAATGCCTATGGCAGAAAATACGAAAGACAACGTGTTCTCCTCAATGAACTCTTTATTTCAATGTGTCTCCTCTTCAACACTGCTTTCCCCGGCGCATGCCGGTGTGAATTTCTCATGTTTAAAACAGTTTTGTTGGCACAAAGGCCCATGCCCAGCCAGAAAACTAGAGACTATATGAAGCTCCACCTCATGTTAGTCGGCTGTGCAATGGAGTGGGGCGAGGAGGAACGAATTCCACCCAAACCTAGTCCAAAAAAAAAAAAAAAAAAAAAAAAAATTTAATAATTAAAAAATCGATCCAAATGCCACAGGATCGATTCCAATCCTTAACGATCGATTATCGATTTTCGATAATTGATGAACATCCCTAGTCCAGAACGGTTCCCTAGCAGTAGCAACATAATTCCAGTGAAACGGTCTATAAGGAAAAGGGCACAGCAATGGAGGTGACATCACCAATGACAACATCCATGATGACATCACTCAGGTGTGCTTTATGTAACACTGACCACATTGAAAAGCAATGCAGAAAAGAAGAGGTGCCATTTTAGGCACATTCTTCTTCAAAAGAAACCTGGTAAAAAACACAAGAGCAAGTTTCCAGCATGACTGCTGCCTCCTCCTGCTCAAGCGTAGCCTCCAAAGCAGAACAACATGTTCAACATTTGTGCTATTTATGTTGGCTAAGAGCCTATAATTGGCAATGGTTATTTAAAACCAAATCCACATCATCTCCTTTCTTCGTGTAGGCTCGTATCGGGGATCATGTATTTATGTAATAATGTGGAAATTCAAGTAACAGGTAAGGAGAGTAAGGAGTGGCCACAGGTTGGAATGATGTCAACAGTAGTGAAAATTCCAAGGAGTTTTAATAACAATAGCGTTCATGGAGTTATGATCTTTATACTAATTCCTAGGAAAATATAAGACGCCCATTTACTGGGTTAGAAGAAGAGTCAACAATAAAATGCTTTAACAAGAAATATCACACACAATGACACTTCTTATCACATCTTAACACAAAACATGTTTTAATTATCATGGCCTGTCTTCATTGTCATATTCCACCACAATGACATTCAGCTCTGATTGATTGATTGGCTTGCTTACAACAACTAGATTCAGCCATCTAATACTGAAGAGCAGTAGTAGGTCAAGAGATATGAACGTCCTTCCAGCAGAAACATCACAAAACAGATAAAGCACACAAGATATTTTAAGTGTTAAGCTTGTTTTTTATATATTTTTTGCACAATCCCTCTAGTCTAAACTTATGAAATGTAACTCTAAACCTCAAAACACAACAGCATACTGTGAAACTGAGCCCCCCCCCCCCCCCCCCCCCGCCCCCCAGCCCCCATCAGCTTCCAGCTTAGCCCTGTTTTTTTTCTTCTTCACTCAATACACTCAACACACTAGCACAGATCTCAGGCTGCATTATACAACGCTGCTCCACATGCATGGATCAGGTACCGCGCAGCACAGTGACAGCCTTGTTTCATAAAGACACAGTATCCAACTGCACCTGCAGACCCTAATTCCAATGACACGTAAGATGGAAATTACATGAGCAGAGCAGACCAATAGAATAGAATACTGCAATTAGTTTCCTAGTAACCGAGTGCAGCACACAATCCAATCAATTTCACAATGCAAACAAGAACATTTGCTCAGTGTTATCTAAATAGGCTTGCTGCCAAACTGTTCTGATGGTTAGGGAGTGATTATTTTTGTCTTAGGCCTGCTTCAGCGTTTCAGTAAAATCACACAATAATGACACAATCTCACAGTGAATTAAACTGGTACATCATGTTCCCATTGACACTTCTTAATCACATCTTAACACAAAACATGTTAAAAGTCATGGCCTGTCTTCATTGTCCACCACAATGACATCCACACAGCTCTGATTAATTGGCTTGCCTACAACAACTAGATTCAGCTATCTAAAATACTGAAGGCTAATATAATAATAATTTACCACAAAATCAGCTCAAGGCCTGCCTGTGCCCTTAGGCCTAACATCAACATCCAAATCTTCTTGGACTTAAAATAATCAATGTTACGTGATGTGACTTTTATCAACTTGACCTAATATTCACAGGTGAAAGAGAGTGTGACAGTGGGGGTGTGTGTGTGTGTGTGTGTGTGTGTGTGGTCAGCACAGCAGACCCCTGAAAAGACCTTCAAACTGAAGTGGACTCTTTGCTCAACAGTTGAATAAATTACTAAAACAAAACAAAACAAAATCAAGGTTGGAGCCAGGTCATGCTTGTAAGAACACAATGTCCTTGTTTCTCTGGGCTTATTTTAAATAGGTTCGAGCCAGGTCATGCTTGTAAGAACACAATGTCCACGTTTCTCTGGGCGTTACTGAAACGGACAGACTATAGGCTTATTTTAAATAGGTTCGAGCCAGGTCATGCTTGTAAGAACACAATGTCCTTATTTCTCTGGGCGTTACTGAAACGGACAGACTATAGGCTTATTTTAAATAGGTTCGAGCCAGGTCATGCTTGTAAGAACACAATGTCCTTGTTTCTCTGGGCTTATTTTAAATAGGTTCGAGCCAGGTCATGCTTGTAAGAACACAATGTCCTTGTTTATCTGGGCGTTACTGAAACGGACAGACTATAGGCTACGCTTATTTCAAATAGGTTGGAGCCAGCAGCCAGGTCATGCTTTTAAGAACATGATGTCCTTTCTTGTTTCTCTGGGCTTTACTGAAACGGACAGACTATAAGATTATTTTAAATGGCATGGCATGTCCTACCTTAGTTGAATGAATACGACATGTCATACAGAAACAAGCCAAGTCAAAAAGACAAATTCACCGATATCCAACAGAACTGCTCTGTAATGGGGGCAAACATCCCTTCCCCCATGGTACCCCACTGACCTGTTATTGAAAATCCACACACACACACGTTGACCTGCAATCCGCTGCACGGTACACTGACACAGTTATGATTATGTCAAAGTGGCCATATCGTTGAAAACGCACTGTAAAACAACAGCTGCATGGCCGAGTGGGGGTTATTCCACAAGAACAAACACATTTACAAGCGACAGATCACGTGGAAACGGTGCTATTTGTTTTAGAAAAATACAATAAGTAGAGCAAGCGCACAGCTTCACGCATGCGCAGAGGAGTTCATAATGCAATTTATGTTTACGCTCCTTTATTCTGTCTTGTAAAAGAGAAAGATGAGCAGACAAACCTGTGCCGTCGACGTCGATACGCGCTTTTCGGATATCCTCCGTGTCAAATACAAAGACGAAATCAAAGTAAATATCCTTGGTTAGAGAGGGCTGAATCTGGGAGCCTATTCAGTCTGACGGCTTGACAGAGTATTCTACGGTTCCTCCTAGGCTCGCGCTGGAGTGGCCCCATGGTAGTGGCCCACTAGCGAATCCTCGCGCTCGATGGGTGACCTCAATTCAGACTCCGCCCCCAGCTGTTCCCCATTGGCTGGAAGCTCCGGGGTTTCCATGGAAAACGTGATGGTGTCCCAAGAACGGAAGCCCATTGGTCCAAATGGCTGTCCTTCGTTTTATATACAACTGTCAGCCCCCGCACGTGGATTCCCATGTTGTTTGTGTCAGCCCCCGCACGTGGATTCCCATGTTGTTTGTCTCCAGCATGGTGACTGAAGTAAGTGGAGTCCAACCACGTCTCGCTCTGTTATTACATAAATGAGTTTGAGGAGGGTCTGCATGGAAACCGTTAATCGTCCTAGATCTACAAGTATCAGTTTAATTGATTGGTTTATCACATAAGCAGCGCAATATGCTGCGTGATGAGTATGTAACCGTACATTGTATGGTAGGCATATGAATTTAAGTTTAAGGGAATCATCCCAATTGTTGACATCTGCAGCTAAGTCAAATTGCTCAGACCAGTCCGTCCACTGACGTCCCACTCCAGTAAAGGTTTCTGGCATAAATACTGGCCGGGGGGTGGAAAGCGTATTAGGCAGATGGGGTTGTGTACCTGCTGCGACCACCGGCCCAGTCTGCCCATTTGACCCGCCCTGCTGGGGATCAGCCTCCAGAAGCGACATTTTAAAGGTCAAATATCCCACCGCTGCCACCAGTGTGATAAAACCTTTAACTAGGGCAGTTAAATGCCGCCCCGCCACCTGGATAAAACCAGTATTTGGCTTAATGTCACAATCAAGAGGCTGAAAGAATCCCACACAACACTTTAACCTACATGTTTTAATGTTGATGTGTATGTCCTGTCTCTGTATTATTTCATCTTAGCTACGTTCTTAGTAGGGTTTTATGAATTGCATATGCAGCCAGCTGTCTATTTGGAAGTAGTGGGGAGGGCCAGCCTGTTGGTGGGATTGGGGTGTGTGTGGTCTTCCTATTAGCCCACGGGCTCAAAGTGTGCAGTGACGTCACGTGTGTCTGCCTGTTTCCAGTGCAGTGCTTGCAGTGCTTAAAGCTAGTCCGTTCTATATCTAGCTCTAATGTGTGGGGTGTTTTACAGTTGCCTTAACTGTCCAGTGTGCAGTGTAAGCTAGACGGTTGTATTTCTAGCCTAGTGTTTGCTGTGCTATAAAGTGTGCAGTGTTATTGAACCACAACGTCCCAGCCCATTGGCTGTGTCAGCTTTCCTCCTGTTTGATCATGACCTGGTTGCCATTGCCTTAACTTATTTTAGCTAATAAAGTGACCTTTTTGTATTGCCCCCCTGTTTCCTGTGCTGTGTGGGATTCTTTCAGCCTCTTGATTGTGACATTAAGCCAAATACTGGTTTTATCCAGGTGGCGGCAGCATTTAACTGCCCTAGTTAAAGGTTTTATCACAGTAGGCATATATGCATGCACTGTATGTACGCACTAACGCAGCGTCCTATGTTGCAGATACAACATTGAGACTATAAAGTGACATCTGAGGTAGCCCATGAAAGGATATTTTGCACAAAATGTCTTATTGAGAATGAGAGTTAGTTTGGCAACTTGTCAAAACGTCGCCTTCGACTTTCTTCATAGAGAGTGCAGCCCAGCTTCGTTTCATAACGATGCCACGCCTACGTCAGCTGCTGTATAGAAGGCGTTGTTGGAAAGCATGCAGCATTGCAGTGTATTGTAGCGACCCAGGGTTTGACATGTCGGTGGGGATTACGACATTAAGTGAAGGCAGCATACTAGACGCTCTTAGTGCCACTTCCTGTCTCGAGGCAGGAGTCAGTCTGTGTATGAGAGAGAGCTGGCTGGTTGTGTGTGGAGCTAGCAGCGAAGCTACCGCTAGGAGCTGTATGTGAAGCCAAGAATAAAAGCCTGTACCAACGATAAGTCTCCGGTTCCTTGGACGAATACCTGATTCGTTACAGTATTATGGAATAGTGTGTCAGGGTCGAATGAATGGAAAAATAATAATGTTTTACCTAAACGGAATAGACCCTTTTCAATCACGTGGGCCATTTTGTGTCGAAAAGGCAGAATAAACACAGGTGCAAGTAAAACACTAATGAGGGTTTCCAAATCCCAATCATGGAAGTTGGAAACACTCATTAGTGTTTTGCTTGCACCTGTGTTTACCCTGCCTTTTCGACACAAAATGGCTCACTGCAGTGATACTGGCTTTATTGGAGAGGACACGGGATAACATATCGTGATTACTGATAGGCTACTGATTAGTGAGGAATGTTTGTAATGTGGGCATGGCCTATGTGGGTCCACAGATCTTTACATTTAAACATTTGTATGACGATATGTATGTGTGTGACGTTCAGTGTTGGGGGTAACTCATTACAAAAGTAACATATTTCATGTAATATATTACTTTTAGCAGTAACTCAGTAATATAAATATATAATAATTATTACTTATAGGATTTCAGTAATATTATACCAGTTACTTTGTCAAGTAACTCAAGTTACAAATCGAGTAATAAAAAAAAAATCAAAGCACATACCGGTATTTAAAAAAAGATACAATCATTTCCTAATCAAAACGTGTGTTTTTATGCAAATGACCACTATAGATGACAATAACAAAGGAAAATAATAACATTTAGAATTTTGGATTGTTTACACTGACTTCAAGGCGGTTGAAATTATTTTTCGGGATGGTTCCGGGGTGGCGATGTCATTCTGCTGCTGCTGTTGTTTTGGTAAAAGTAATGCAAAAGTAGTGTAATAAGTAATGAGTTACTCTACACAGACAATAATATTGTAACTTATTACTTTCAAATGAAAGTAACTAGTAATGTGTAGTATATTACATTTTGAAAGTAACTTGCCCAACACTGGTGAAGTTAACGCCTAAGTTCCCATGAAAGTTTGCTGTCAGTGGGTCAGGTCCGGACCGGTCAGTTCCACCAAAGCGCTTGAGGAAGGAAAACTGCAAACCACATTCCTTTTATTGTGCTCCCTCTATTGTTGGCAAAATTGTGATTTCCTGAACTATTTCAAGGGGGTAACACAGACTTTACAATAAAGGTCACTAAATTAAACAGTTGCTTAATAAGCAGTCATGTTCAGTCATATAGGCCTACTTGTGAACCTGTCCTTGTTTCACTGGGCTTTTAGGCCTACTGAAGTGAACAGACTATAAGAAGCTTATTTTAAATGCCATTGAAACAAGCCAAGTCCAAAAGCCAAATTAATTGATATACAACAGTAGCTACTACTCTGTAATGCCTATGGGAACAAACATCTCTTCCCTAACATGAACACCATGCAGTAGCCTAAATGATTGGGATACTAGACACATTAGTTGGGCCTAACTCTTAATTAAGGGTTAATAAGCATTCAAACCAACCCTTAATTTAGCAGGCCTTACTGTATAGTGTTACCATTTCAAGTTAGGCATTGATAGGCTATTTGTCAAGCTTTGCTCTCATTCCTGCAGCCTCCACTGTTTCACTCCAATGTGAAACAGTGAGAGAGCGGAGTGGCAAATTGTAATATTGTCACATGCTGGCATGGCAACAGACACCAGACTGACCCTGACATAAGGGGGCCGGTTGCAGCCACCCAACCACTGAGCTAGCACAGCAGTCAGTCAACAACCAATCTGGGAACCCATCGGTTAAACACACACAAAAAAGGTCAAACTTTGTCTGTAGGTCAGTGTGATGGTCTGTTGTTTGTCTGTAGATCAATGTGATGGTCTGTTGTTTGTCTGTAGGTCAGTGTGATGGTCTGTTCTTCATCTGTAGGTCAGTGTGATGGTCTGTTCTTCATCTGTAGGTCAGTGTGATGGTCTGTTGTTCATCCGTAGGTCGGTGTGATGGTCTGTTGTTCGTCTGTAGGTCAATGTGATGTTATGTTGTTTGTCTGTAGGTCAGTGTGATGGTCTGTTGTTTGTCTGTAGGTCAGTGTGATGGTCTGTTCTTCATCTGTAGGTCAGTGTGATGGTCTGTTGTTCATCTGTAGGTCAGTGTGATGGTCTGTTGTTTGTCTGTAGGTCAGTGTGATGGTCTGTTGTTCATCTGTAGGTCAGTGTGATGTTCTGTTCTTCATCCGTAGGTCAGTGTGATGGTCTGTTGTTTGTCTGTAGGTCAGTGTGATGGTCTGTTCTTCATCTGTAGGTCAGTGTGATGGTCTGTTGTTCATCTGTAGGTCAGTGTGATGGTCTGTTGTTTGTCTGTAGGTCAGTGTGATGGTCTGTTGTTCATCTGTAGGTCAGTGTGATGTTCTGTTGTTCATCTGTAGGTCAGTGTGATGGTCTGTTGTTTGTCTGTAGGTCAGTGTGATGGTCTGTTGTTTGTCTGTAGGTCAGTGTGATGGTCTGTTGTTCATCTGTAGGTCAGTGTGATGGTCTCTTGTTTGTCTGTAGGTCAGTGTGATGGTCTGTTGTTCATCTGTAGGTCAGTGTGATGGTCTCTTGTTTGTCTGTAGGTCAGTGTGATGGTCTGTTGTTCATCTGTAGGTCAGTGTGATGGTCTGCTGTTTGTCTGTAGGTCAGTGTGATGGTCTGTTGTTCATCTGTAGGTCAGTGTGATGGTCTGTTGTTTGTCTGTAGGTCAGTGTGATGGTCTGTTGTTCATCTGTAGGTCAGTGTGATGGTCTGTTGTTTGTCTGTAGGTCAGTGTGATGGTCTGTTGTTCATCTGTAGGTCAGTGTGATGGTCTGTTGTTTGTCTGTAGGTCAGTGTGATGGTCTGTTGTTCATCTGTAGGTCAGTGTGATGTCTGTTGTTTGTCTGTAGGTCAGTGTGATGGTCTGTTGTTCATCTGTAGGTCAGTGTGATGGTCTGTTGTTTGTCTGTAGGTCAGTGTGATGGTCTGTTGTTCATCTGTAGGTCAGTGTGATGGTCTGTTGTTTGTCTGTAGGTCAGTGTGATGGTCTGTTGTTCATCCGTAGGTCAGTGTGATGGTCTGTTGTTTGTCTGTAGGTCAGTGTGATGGTCTGTTGTTGATCTGTAGGTCAGTGTGATGGTCTGTTGTTTGTCTGTAGGTCAGTGTGATGGTCTGTTGTTTGTCTGTAGGTCAGTGTGATGGTCTGTTGTTCATCTGTAGGTCAGTGTGATGGTCTGTTGTTTGTCTGTAGGTCAGTGTGATGGTCTGTTGTTCATCTGTAGGTCAGTGTGATGGTCTGTTGTTTGTCTGTAGGTCAGTGTGATGGTCTGTTGTTCATCTGTAGGTCAGTGTGATGGTCTGTTGTTCATCTGTAGGTCAGTGTGATGTCTGTTGTTTGTCTGTAGGTCAGTGTGATGGTCTGTTGTTCATCTGTAGGTCGGTGTGATGCTCTGTTGTTTGTCTGTAGGTCAGTGTGATGGTCTGTTGTTCATCTGTAGGTCAGTGTGATGGTCTGTTGTTTGTCTGTATGTCAGTGTGATGGTCTGTTGTTCATCTGTAGGTCAGTGTGATGGTCTGTTGTTTGTCTGTAGGTCAGTGTGATGGTCTGTTGTTCATCTGTAGGTCAGTGTGATGGTCTGTTGTTTGTCTGTAGGTCAGTGTGATGGTCTGTTGTTCATCTGTAGGTCAGTGTGATGGTCTGTTGTTTGTCTGTAGGTCAGTGTGATGGTCTGTTGTTCATCTGTAGGTCAGTGTGATGGTCTGTTGTTTGTCTGTAGGTCAGTGTGATGGTCTCAGGGGCGGAGCGACCCTATCAGCCCAGAGGGGGCGAAGCTTTTAGGGGGGCCCACGCCGCCGGCCTTGAAGAAAAATTTGCCTTTTTTGCATGTTTGAATCTGTTTTAGCCATATTTAGTGGAATGTCTCATTTTAAACACACCAATGTTATTGTCTATTGATTGAATTCCTCTCACACTCACACCACTGACTTTATTAAATAAAGTCATTTTAAGTCACAACTGTAAAATAGCTGATAGCCCCTATATCCGAAAACACAATTTGTCACTCATTGAGCCAAGTAATATTATCTCAAAGAAAGCCTACAGTGAAGCCACTTTACAGACAAGCTTGTTCTGAAGAAGAAAAAGAAAAAACACAGGTTGCCAGCCAGGCCTCTTCAGATGTTTCAGCACCGAGGCACAGCCCTCGGTTCAGCACCACCGCAGATGGTTTTTGTTTTTTGATGGGGGCCCACTGACGAGTGGGCCCGGGGCGGGCGCACCCTCTGCCCCGGTGTACCCTCCGCCACTGGATGGTCTGTTGTTTGTCTGTAGGTCAGTGTGATGGTCTGTTCTGTTGTCTGTCTGATGGTCTCTTGTTCATCTGTAGGTCATTGTGATGTTCTGTTGTTCATCTGTAGGTCAGTGTGATGTTCTGTTCTTCATCCGTAGGTCAGTGTGATGGTCTGTTGTTTGTCTGTAGGTCATTGTGATGTTCTGTTGTTCATCTGTAGGTCAGTGTGATGGTCTGTTGTTCACCCGTAGGTCAGTGTGATGGTCTGTTGTTTGTCTGTAGGTCAGTGTGATGGTCTGTTGTTTGTCTGTAGGTCAATGTGATGGTCTGTTATTCGTCTGTAGGTCAGTGTGATGGTCTGTTGTTCATCCGTAGGTCAGTGTGATGGTCTGTTGTTCATCCGTAGGTCAGTGTGATGGTCTGTTGTCCATCTGTAGGTCAGTGCGATGGTCTGTTGTTTGTCTGTAGGTCAATGTGATGGTCTGTTGTTCGTCTGTAGGTCAGTGTGATGGTCTGTTATTCGTCTGTAGGTCAGTGTGATGTTCTGTTGTTCATCTGTAGGTCATTGTGATTGTGTTATTGTGGATTTGGGTTTCCAAGGGCTTTAAATACATTACACCACTGCATATAATAAAACAACCTGTCACCCGTAGGTGCTGAGGCGTTTCCACGGCAGCCCGCCTCATGCCCGCAGACTTCGTCGAGCCCAAAAAGGACAAGTCGCTCGTGGCCTGTTTGAGCTCATGGCCAGCAAAGCCAAGAGCAAGGCCACGTTCAGCAGGGTGCTGGAGGTGTTCACTCAGAGGGACGTGAGGCGCCGCGGACACTTGAAGTTCATCTATGCCCCCCTGAAGAAGATGGAGGAGTTCGGTGTGGAGCGAGACCTGGCTGTCTACTAGACAACAAGTGGCTGGACATTTTCCCCAAAGAGGTAGAAGTTTAGGGTGGATTTTGGTAGTGAACACACCTTTATCCCATTTTTATCCCCCATTAGTGCTCATTTTAATTTATTTATCCTGGTTGCTGCTCCACCCTCTGCCGATCGGGGGAGAGCCGAAACTGGCTCCACGCTACCTCCGAGACATGGGCAGTTAGCCAGCCACTTCTTTTCACCTGACAGGGGAAGCTTCACCGGTAGGACATAGCACGTGGGAGGATCACGCTGTTCCAACGAGTTCCCCTCCCTCCGAACAGGCGCGTGAACACACCTTTAATATGGGCCTTGTGAATAAGTGATGTAGCTGTAGAGTTAGCACGCCCACAGGTTTTGAAAAGGACTACTGTACGTCCACTGGCACAGACTGAGACATTGCTTATGCCTTTCTGAGGCAGACACACAAACCCCACAGCAGCCTTCAGTCCCCACATCCTCCCTCTGAAGTGAGTATGCGTCCGTCCTCCATACACAAACATCTCATGAGTGCTGTTGTGGCAGCGGACTGGGGGACCCTGTGAGGGGGTGGAATTCCATAGGGAGGTGTGAGTCAGTCATGAAGGTGGGCTTGCTCTGTTAAAGCCCGAAAGCTTTGGCCGGTGGACAGAAATCCTCTCGGCGTCAGTAACAGTGACAATTGACGGAATGGGTCTTTAAAGCACAACGCGTCATGTATAAGCCCCCGTTCACACAGTACGCCAAAGCAACGCTCAACCTAAGCTCTACCTACGCTGAACCCACAAGTTTCATTTAACAGGCGAGGCCGTTTACACCACCCGCGCGCGTGTCACGCCGAAGCCCCGCTCACGCCTCGCTCAAGCGATTGCTCAGGCTTCACGCCTATTCCAAGCGTGACGCGTGCTGAAGCCGAGCATTGATCTGTCAAGCCAGGCATGAAGTCAATGGTAGTTTGTGGGCGGGTTCAAGGCGTGCCGAGTAGGCGCTGAGAGGAAAAGAGAAGGCTTCTTGTGTGAACGGCTCAGCGTGAGCCTGCCTCAAGCTTCAGTTCTGCTTACGTTAGGCGTACTGTGTGAACAAGGGCCTATAGCTGTGTTGTTGCTTCCCCCCCTCTGGTGTTTCACTGTTTGCCCTATGGAGCTCAGTGTTGGCATGACGTCACATGGCGGGTGAAGGGAAGCCATTAGATAATATGACGTGATGTAACACGTTCCTTGTCGGGGTATTCCTTCCCACCACACAGACGGGTCAGAGGTCAGGGTCAGCTTCAGGGTCAGGACACCTGGAGCTGGTAGGGATTCAGTGTCTTGCTAAAGGACACTCAACAATTTATATGACATACATTTCTGGCTCTGAAAATATGATCAATATGCTAATGAACATTATGTCCCCAAAATATGAAGGTATCTGTTTGGTATCTGTAACCTGTTGGACACTTTTCATGAATGTTTACCTGCAAATTGTCAAAATTATTTGTTTATTTTTCTTCATACTATTACTATCTCATATATTTCTGAATATTGAATGTGAATTCACTCCATCTACAGTATAGTGAGACAGTGGCTTGAACCTGAATATGCAGTGAAAGAAGGACCGTCTCCCTCACTCTTCCACCCTACTGACAGACAGATGGCTGAAACAAAAAATGTCATATCCACTGTCATGCTGTTGGATATTTGTGAGGATTGTTTGCGGAGCAAAGTTATGGTAAGCTCAAGGTCCAAAGTCAGTAATAAAAGGTCAAAAAGGTTATCTTCATTGATCAGCAGTTCCAAGTCCTGACTGCACCAGCGAGAAGCTCATGGGCTGAGTGATGTGATGTGGCTCCACCTGCTGGATGCTGGAGTCCTTCTAAGCAATAATGATGTCAACTCTGGATGAATTTTGAGGACGTAACACATTGATAGGATTTCACTAGCAATGGCTGTTACGTGGCTCTTACACTTCCAGTAGCATGTGGCTTTAGCTTGAATAACGTGGTCCTCTTCATGTAGGACATCAAACATGCGAACCAGCATGCAACCCTGCTACCAGTACCACATCAAAGTCAGACAGGACCAAATATGATTGGCTGCTCTACCAGCCTGCTTACATCATACTCATACTCATGCTCAACCAAACTCTGCAGTGGGAACTAGGACTCATTGTTGCTGTCAGTCCTTTGAATAGACGCTGTGGGTTTGAGGTTGAGAGACTCACTGGGCGATCACATGTGCCTAATGGTTAGAGTAATTTACCGGTATATCAGTTTAGGTGTTAACAAGGTTTCAAAGGTGATTTCAACTCTGTCACGAAAGGTTTGACAATTATTTGTTTGATTGTACCATCTAACCAATCAATCAAATCAACAGCAAACCTTTCCAGCACACCTGATTAACTATGCATACTGTCGACCACTCAGAGCATTCATTTAAACCTGTATGTAGGTGATTTAGTAGATTTGAATTCTAAATCTGTCTCAAATGGCATTATTCAAATTTCCACAATGCTGACAGCTATATTAATTTGGGTAACTTTATATTAACAGATCCTTGTTTGACTGGACCGTGAAGGTAGCCTATTTCTAGACCATATCGCAGCTTATTTGACTCAAATGTGTTGTGCTAAAATGTACAATCTATAAAAACATGAACAGTAAAGATGCATAATCACATGTACATGGCTGACTGTGTGTGACAGAGGGCCCCATTAATATTAACCCCATTTCCACCCAATGCTTGGAACAGCAGAGACTGAGGAAAGCAGTGTCACGGATGCGTCATCGGAGGACTGGAAAAGCACACGTCCTGCTTTCTCATTGGACGCCTGTGTGTTTGATGCAGTCATCTTAAGACAGCCGGCCACCTGTTTGGTTCAGTGATGTCAAGGGAGAAATGGAAAGTGGTAGAAACACACACGTCCAAACCTGAAGAGGGCAGGTGCAGAGCTGAAGGTAAACTCAACTGGAAGAAGAAAAAAGAAAAGCTTGTACGAGGGACAAATGCATACATGACTGTGTCATGAGTGTGGAGGCAGCAGTACAGAAGGAAGTCATCAATATCTACAGTATCTATGGTGAGGTCATTTATACATGCCCCATGGTGCACTACTAAACCAAAGGTGAAGGGAACAACCACGGGTAGATTTAAATGATAGCCACAGACATCCACATTATCACTATGCATGCTATGTGTACTGCTTCTGTTCCTTGTTTTTCAATACACAAAGATACTTTCAAAATTCCCAGGCTGTTGTGCAAACTACTTGCCAGATTGTAGTAGACATATTTTATAGCTTTGCTGCATTTTCCCCCTTCATTGAATGCAGTGATTTGTTTAGCCACGAGTGTCACATTTATCTTTATTTATTTGAGGGACAATGGACATTATTGAACATTATAGACCCTTTTCATGGGGGCCATTTTGTGTCGAAAAGGCAGGGTAAACACAGGTGCAAGCAAAACACTAATGAGGGTTTCCAACTTCCATGATTGGAACATGGCCACCGTGAAAAGGGTCTATTGTAAATGTGCCAGTGTTAGCCAGATGGCTAATTTTCAACTGCTGTCCCTTGGAGCGGTTGGCTCATCCTCTACTAGAAGGAACCTTCCTAGAACTAGGAGCAGTGGGCAGCCCAGGGACCAACTCCAGGTCGAGTGCCAGTGCCTTGGTCAGAGGCACAAACAGAAGTATCAACCCTAATAATCTAACCTCTATGTCTTTTGATGGTGGGAGGAACCTGGAGCACCCGCCCACACAAAGAGGGAGAACATGCAAACTCCACACAGAAAGGACCTGGGACAGACCGGGGTTCGAACCCGGGACCTTCTTGCTGTGAGGCAACAGTGCTAACCACTGAGCCACCCCTCCGTTTGTCTGACTCAATAGTAAACCATGATTTACACCTAACAGCCCTAGTTGTTTGAACTCCCAGATCTGAATGAGCAAACCCTCCCCCAGTGTGTTATGTAACCAGTCAACAACACACGCAGCTCGCAGCAGATGATGTAATGTAGTTGACAGTAATAAAAGAGCAATAACTGAGGCCGACGACACCGTGTCAAAATGCCCCACGGCGTGAGAGGAAACCCATTTCCTGACTCCATCACAAAACCAGTGGACTTCAGATGGCGGCCCACTTACAAAGCAGTTTCATGGTGCATGGCATGGCGGTTAAAGACTTCCTGCCGAGCTTAATACCTTTTCAATTCTACTTATGAATGGGTTAGGGTTAGGGTTATGAAACAAGTCGGCAAACGTTACATAACCAGAGGCAACGCCGAAACAGGTTCCCAAGTTTAAACTAAACGCGTGTTCCCAGGTTTACATTTAAGCTAAGCAGCAGTGCCAAGCTCCTGAAACGATTCTGATTCTGTAGGGATGCATGATATATATCGGCATTCATATCGGTATCGGCCGATGTTGCAATGTTAATATCGGTTATCGGTATCAGCCAAAATGTTCACATTGAGAGGAAACAATGCGGTAAATCTATGATTTATGGGCTTTTCCAAATGTTTTGGAAATAAGGAAATCCATAACTTTTTCAAATTCACAGTGTTTACATGTGTTTTTCCAGTATGTACACAATTTGATTATTATACAAATGTGTCTTTATACAGATCATCGCCGGCCATAAGAGCAATGTTAATATCGGTTATCAGTATTGGCCAAAATTTTCATATCGGTGCATCCCTACTTTTATGTGCATAGGGTTCAAATAAATAGCTAAGTCAGGGGAACAACAGGTGTACATTAGAGGGTATTGTCCCAGTGGCAAGCCATTGTGCTCTTAAAGGTACACATCCAGCACTATTGTTTGAGTGTATGAAAGGGGGTGTAGATGACATGACTCACGTGACGTCTCTCTCCTACACAAAGCCTTTCTTTACTCGCGCTCTCCCTCGCACAAAGAATGTGAGCGCTGGCAACTTTCTCCGCTCTGGAATCAATAAGCATTCATCACAGTACTGAAAACACAAGAGACTGGATCTATGGCGCTGCCCTGAGTGGATACAAACCACAAGAAGAACCAGGAATGGACCACAGGGGGAAACGCAGCTCGGTGGAAAATAACTTTAATAAAACTCCTATGAAAACAAAAAAACCAGCGAAACAATAAAAGCCTGTACATTTGACAATATCCAGTGTCTGAGAGACTTTTGAAGGCTAGCGGTGCGAAATACAGCAGCATCACACATAAACCCACAGTGACAACCATTATAGGCTTAGGCTCGGGCCCAAGGGTTCATACTAATATATACGGTTCATATACTCATTTATGGATATTGCACAAAAATCAAACACAGATGCAGATGCAGATGCCAGAGGAGCACCTTATGTCGAAACCAGGAAGTAGCTTCGCATCGCAGGGTAAACCTCCCTACTGATAAATCCCTCCCAGACCGCCGCCCAGACTCCACCCATACCTGTTCATATAAAAACAAATACACTTAGAAAGAGAGCGGCACATACTTTGCACGGACATTCAATTTTGGAACACACAATTAAAAACACAATATAAACAACGAAAGAACTAAAACATTTTGCTTTTTTGTTTTGGTCCTAAAAAGGCATGTTATATGCTTCAGTTATTTCTCCGTGAGTCTCTTCGTCAGGGTGGTTAGCGTGGGTCGGGTGGCGCTTTCAAAGGCCGACATCCTCAGGCGAGGCCTTATTTAAGACACGAAGTTCATTGGGTAGTGAAAATAACTCGTAGGAGATATTCAAAATGACCCTTTGTCCAACAATGCTCTTGATTTGACAACGAAGAAGAAAAATACAGTCATTTCAAAATAAAGAAACAAAAAAAAAAAGTTTTTAGTTCATAAAAAAAGGGAGATTTTAAAACATTTAAAATCTCATATAATATCTCTTTCTCAAAAAGCTTCCAGTGTTCAATGGTGGGCTTGGCCTCTTTGCTTCCGACATCAGAACAGCAGGCTCAGGGCGTCTTCTTCCTCTGATACTGTTTATGTCTCTCTTTCACCATTCTTTAATAAAGTAGTCTGGCACATAGAAGTTCTCAGGATAAAATCTTAAGTGGCAAAAAAACAAAAACAAAAACAAAATACAATCTTCTCGCAGTTTTGAGGCACACGAACGAGACTTCCCTCCCGCGGGCTTTGTGCACGTTGTGGTGTGATGCCATCTTAAGACATGGGGGGAAGGCGGGGCGTCTTTTTTCTTCTTCCATCTATCTGCACCCATCTGTTATGCGAGCCGTCCTTTAAAACAGTTTGGGGGCGGGGCCTCTTGGTGGTGCTGTGCGGTCAAAGCCAAACCCGTGCGGGCCCCTTCCGAGTCCGGACAGGGCAGAAACTGTCCCTCTGACGTGAGCGGACGACCCAAACACGCCCTTTCCCCCTGATCAGTAGGTCAGCCCGCTCAATCCCACGCAGGTGATTTCTGGAGCTTTGGTGCAGCAGGGTGGCTGGGTGGCTGTTTCATTCCCTTCCTTTGGCTGTGTGCTACCTCTCGTACTGTGCCTGTGCAAAACATGCAACCACTTAGCCCACCGCCACTCCGCACAATTGTCACGAGCTCTTGAATTTGGATTATTTCATTTGGAGGCACCATGCCAGAGTGATGTAAGGCGAGGAGGAGTCAGTAAATATGGGAGCAGAGTAACTGAACACTTATGAGAGTGGATTTACACTCTGTGTGTGTGTATATGCACGTGCATCAGTTCATGTTTGGGATAGACCGCTAGATTCCCTTCTTTAAATACGGGTGGTTGTCTTCTTGGGACAGCCTGCCCCCCCCCCTCCCCTCGACCGCCTGTTCTCCTCCACTCCCCCACGGTGTCCTTGCGACCTTTGGCCTGTAGGGGTCCCGGCTGCTCTAGGAGCGGTTGTCTTTGGCCACGTTGTGGGCCATCCAGTTGACTTTGGTGGTCCAGCTCTCTCGGAGGGCCTCGTCGAACTTCTGGCGGAACTGCTTCAGCGCCTCCTCGTCCGTCTTGCCCAGTGCCAGAGAGTCCTGCGGAGGAGGGGGGTGGGGTGTATTTATTAAATGTATTTATTTATTTGAGGGACAATGCACATGAATAAACATGACTGTAAATGCACCAGTGTTAGCCAGATGGCTCATTTTCAACTGCTGTCCCTTGGAACTCCAGTTAGAACTGCCAGTGCCTCACACACACTGACAGGAGGATTAACCCTAACAGACAGTACATGTTTTTGATGGTGCGAGGAAACAGGAGCACCTGGAGCAAACCCACATGAACACGGGGAGAACATGCAAACTCCACACAGAAAGGACCTGGGACGGACCAGGGTTTGTACCCGGGACCTTCTTGCTGTGAGGCAGCAGTGCTAACCACTGAGCCACCGTGCCGCCGAATTAATAATCAATCCTCATCATAACACCCAAAGCACACATGAGCTTATCTGCCTGAGGCAAATGGTCATTACTGAGAAATACTCACGGTCCACAAGGTGCAGATTATAACACAGTATCGAAGAACAGGGCTACAACTAACGATTAATTAATAAATAAATCCTGTAGTGTGGGGTAGGCATAAGATGACATCCTCAAATGTCTTGTTTTGTTCACAACCCAAAGGTGTTCAGTTTAGTGTCAAGAGGAGTAAAGAAACCAGAAAATATGCACATTTAAGAAGCTGGAATCAGATAAGCTTGACTAAAAAACAAACAAACAAAAACTCAAACCGATTATCAAAATAGTTGACAATTAATCGATTAATCGTTGCAGCTCTATCCAAGAACAAAACATTTGAAATCTCCAAAACTCAACTTTGAGGCACCAAATATCAAGTCTTTGCTTTTACACTGCTTTACACTCACATACTGTATGTATATAATCATGTATACAATCAGCAGGCACGTGTGTGTGTGTGTGTGCGTGCACGTGCGTGCGTGTGTTACCTTTAGGTACTGGATGTCTTTGACGGAGGTGAGCTCAGGCAGTCCAGCAGTAAGCATGAGGGCAAACAGCGTGATGAAGAGGTTCCCATTCTTCCTCAGGATTAGGTAAGCTTCCTCGCAGTACTGACGGAAACTACACACACACACACACACACACACACACACACACACACACACACACACACACACATCATTACATGCACACAATTAGTAATATTGCAAGGCGTCGTTATAACACTGTACAGTGGCTAAGCAGGACTGTTTTACTTTCAACCACTTTTAATACAGAATTTAAAGCTTCGATATGTACTGCACTCTCTGATACTAGTTGGCAAGGTGTTCCTGAAATTTGACCCAACGGACAGCAGGTGCAAGCAGCGACTGCATGGTGACTTGCTGTCAGATGTTTGAGCCAAATCAGAAGAAATTCCATCAAGCCGTTCTTGAAATATCGCGTTAACGAACTTGGGAATGGCGTTCGTGAGGTCACAGTGACCTTGAACTTTGACCACCAAAATGTAATCAGTTCATCCTTGAGGCCAAGTTAATGTTTGAGACAAATTTGATGAAATTCCATCAAGGCATTCCTGAGATATGGCGTTAACAAGCTTGAAAATGGCGTTGGAGAGGTCACAGTGACCTTGGCCTTTGACCACCAAAATCTAATCAGATCATCCTTGAGTCGTCATCCTTGAGTCGTTCCTCAGATATCGCGTTAACGAACATCGGACATACGTACGTACGGACATACGTACGTACGGACATATGTACGTACGGGCGGACAACCCGGATCCATAATGCCTCCGGCCTGGCTATCGCCGGCGGAGGCATAAAAACAAGACATTCAAGTTTAGTCGGGCATAGTGTACAGTTGTGAAATCACTGATGAGAACTGCACAAAACATAGCCGACAATAGCCTAGCCTACCTACAAAAACTCAATTGCATACCCCGTCATGTAGTTGCAATGCCCACTGCAAACTAGTCTCTCCCCAGACTCAAATATTACGTTGAATCGCTGCGCTCCACATGCTACATAAGTGAGTCTGTGCCAAGGCGAGTTGAAATTGAATGAGTGACAGGTCGTAGCACCGATGAGAGAGCGGTTCGAAAAATGGGCTGCGCCTCCCGTGTCGTCTGATCGCAAAGTCGTTACTGATTGGGGAGGACTGAATCCACCACTGGCATATGACTGGCCAAGTAAACGGTTCCCTCCCATAACCAGCCGGCTGAGGGAAAGTGTCCCAGACCCAGAGAGAGATCTGCAGCATGCAGTAACGTTGTGTATCAGCGTAAGAACTCATGGGTCTGCCGTTGAGACTAACTGCAAACTAGCTCGTCTTAGCCATAACCCACCCAAGCAGAATAGTTTCTCTGAAGGGACCGGCTGGCTCTAATGTGTCCAGAAACAACACATTTGTCTCATCTATTTGTCTCTTTATAAGTACCAACGTTTTTGTACTTGGCTGTTGGAGAAGTAATTGTATGAATCCAGGCTTATACTGTATGCTTTGATGGCTTCTTTGGTCTAGATGCCCTTTCTTTCTACCAAGTAAAAGTAAAGTTCCAGGTACGACACAAGGTTGAGGTCTGGTGAAAATAAAGTTTGTCTTGTCCCTCTCTCTAATGGATCACAATTCTAGTTAATTAGCTACATAATGCTCTTTGCCAATAGCAGGGAGGAGTGACAGGCCTATTGATATCAACACAATCCACTGTGTCACAGCACTGTATGGAAAAAGTGAGCTGTAATATAAAGCATTACCCTGGCTATACTTTCAAATGTGTAGTTACCAGTATCAAGCAGGGTAGATATATGGAGAGAGAGAGACAGATTGATGAGAGAGAGATTGATGAGAGGACGACATAAAAAGAGGAACAAACCTGCCGAATTTTTCGGTGTTACCCGTCTTGCCCTGTTGGATGACGTGGATGAAGTCGTGTGTGAGGATAAACGGTACGCGCTCCCTCTTGATGCCAAACTTGGACTTGAAGTTGCCCAGGATGTGGCCAAAGTCTATGTGGAAGAGCTGATGGACGGACACAAAGGCCAATCAGTGAGCACAGAGGAAACACAAAGGCCAATCAGTGAGCACAGAGGAAACACAAAGGCCAATCAGTGAGCACAGAGGAAACGAGAAGACCAAAAAAGTCAAAAGTCAAACAAAATTAATGACATGACTTTTGGGTCTTTATACGTTGCATTGTCTGCCTGACCTGTCCGGTGCTGCGGACCATGATGTTGTCACTGTGGCGGTCTCCAATCCCCAGGACGTAGGTGGCTACACAGTAGCCTGCACAAGACAGGGTGAACTCCTCAATGGCCCGGTCCAGAGTATCGCTACGAATATCAACAATGCACATCAGTTTCCACTGGGTTTACACCACTTTCACAACAGTCACAACAGTCACAGACAGCTGGACACACACACACACACACACACACACACACACACACACACACACACACACACTGTATATTATTATTATTTCCCCTCCCAAGGTGTACTTGGCCAATTCTCCCTGCTGTTGCGGTCGTTGCACCACCGCCTCTGCCGTAGACTAGCATGCTTCCACCAACACATGTTGGGGGGACGTAGCGCATGGGAGGATCATGCTATTCGTCCCAGTTCCCCTCCCCCTCGATCAGGCACCCTGACCGACCAGAGGAGGCACTAGTGCAGCAACCAGGACTCGTACCCATCGGCTTGCCACCCGCAGACACAGCCAACTGTGTCTGTAGGAACCTCTGACCAAGCTGGAAGTACCGTTGCTGGGAATTGCTTTTTACCTCTACACACCTTATTATTATTATTGATTTCCCCCCATTTTCTCCCCAATTGCACTTGGCCATTTGCCCCTAGTGCAGCGACTAGGACACATACTCCACCGGCTTCCCACCCACAGACACGGCCAAATTATCCCTGTATGGACACCCAACCAAGCCGGAGGTAACACAAGGCACGAACCGTGTTGGCAGGCAGGGACTCTACCGCAGCACTAGCCGGGTGCCCAGGGATTCATTCTTTGTATAGTTCTGACCACAGAAGAAGGAAACTTTACATGCAGTTCCTCCAGGGCACATCCAAACGTCATCTTACCCGGTGTTCTTCTCTTTGAGCCAGTTGAGCAAGGCGTCCTTGTTGAAGGCAGCAGCAGCCGCCACGTTGCTGCTCGTCAGCTGGATGTTGGCAATTGTATCCGCCGATGACACCACCTCGATGAGCCCCGCCCGGTCACCTGTCGCTAGGCAACCGTATGGCACGATTCTGTGTGATGTGTGGAAAGGAAAGAGAAGAGCTGGATGGTATCAATCAGCCTATTGTGCATCTATCCACACCCAAGTATTTGTCGGATTGGTATTAAAAAAAAAAGACGAAATATGGCATATAATAAATATAGTCAAATAAGCTTATTATACATTCACATTTTGGGTCATAGCTTATACTGTGTACATTATGTCAATGTGGGGAAAACTGTAAATATGCACACAATCACACATCCCAATAAATGTACACATTTCTTAAGGAGGCTGTGTAGATATTAACAATAACAAAACACAGAAAAATATATACTCATACAACTGTTTGTAGGGCTACTGATCTGATGTATTGACCAATGAGGGGCATTACAACCCCCGTCAACACACCATTTTTAGCACCATACCAAGAACTTTGGCTGTGTGTGTGTGTGTGTGTGTGTGTGTGTGTGTGTGTGTGTGTGTGTGTGTGTGTGTGTGTGGGGGGGGGGGGGGTTGCATAATGGCAATTTTCAGACTTCTTTAGTGCAATCTCCCTGCATATCCACTGGACTGCATGTTGGGAATAATGGCAAATAAATGTACAGTATGTATTATCACAATCATCATCATCATCAATAATATTGCCGTATTTCAATGTGATACGCAGGGTAATTTACCCTGGGTAAATACATGAATATGTGTTCCATTAAATGAAGCGCTATGTATTCATGAGATGAATATATCAGTCTAGGCTTTATTTGCAGACTTAGTCATATAGCTCTCCAGGCATGTTAAAAGAGGTAGAATCCACCAATTCAATCAATTTGTGTAGACAATGGAGAAGGAGTTTTTTAAACATCAGATTGTGTGCAATGGAGAGACAGCAAAGATGGAAGAGAGGGAGGAGATGATGTGCAACAAAGGTCAAAGTTCAATTTGAACACATGATGTTGTGAGTGCATGACGACATGCACCTCTGCCAGTGGATGATACTCTTTTATTATCATTATTTATCTTCATTGAGATTCATTGTGATTCCTGACATCACCACAAGATGGCAGTGGGTATTCATTTTGCAGGGTGCAAACTGACTAACCTGAACCTGCCAGAGATGGTTTGTTTCACAGAACCATTTGGGAAGTCGATCTTGGAACCCGGTTAAAAAAGGCAGGCAGAAACACTTGGCAGGTGATTGGATGAACCATCTGTCTATCACCGTCTATCACGGGCTAACTTCAACCATGTAGGACCGCCTCCTTCATCGGACGCTGATTCAAACCAATAGATTAGGGCGTGGCAAAATGGATTTCTTGCATGATCATGATCTTGATCTCGTGTGAATCCAGCAGCTGCGCAAAGTTACAAACTGAGCTGACCGAGACAAATCTTCTTCTGAATCCATTCCTTCTGTGATTGATCCAATTGATCTTACAAAACACACCAACTGAACTGTCCCGTGGCTCAAAATGGACCACCAATCCTACTCACCGACGTACACACATCTCGCACACCTCGAGGACAAGGAACGGCCTTGACTGCCGACACAGAGACCAAAGGGTGTTTCTTACTCTATTTGACGGCTGTTGAGTTTTTCGTGAATGAGAATTGAAATAATACTCTATATACGGACAGCTGGTAACAAGTAACGACACACGTGCGACATCCATCCCATCGTAGTGGTTCTGTTACATTGTCACCGTCTTCATCCTCACTGCGCTCGAACCCTGAACCTTTGTCCCTGTAACCTGAAGCACCGTCCTCCGGCTCAACTGTCAAAATAAACCCCGCCACTGCCCAGCTCCAGATGTGCTGGTGTGTGACGCCCAGAGAGAGAGGGTGAGAGAGAGAGAGAGAGGAGAGAGAGAGAGAGAGAGAGAGAGAGAGAGAGAGAGAGAGAGAGAGAGAGAGAGAGAGAGAGAGAGAGAGAGAGATTCCAAAGGAGCCAGAGTGTGGATCTTATTAGGATTTAATGCGGATAGTGTGTGTGTGTGTGTGTGTGTGTGTGTGTGTGTGTGTGTGTGTGTGTGTGTGTGTGGGGTGGGGGGTATGGATATCTAGGGCGTCAAAGGGTGAGAGGTTAAACTAGCGGGGGGTGATTTAGTGTCTCCCCTCCTCTTCTGCACCCCACCGCAGAGCTTCCCCTTCCCTACAGAGAGCAGGAACAAACACGTCTGTCCTTCTGCATGCATATACACATATAGCATATACACTAAGGCTGGGTATCGTTTCAAAAAATGACCATATCAGTACCAACACCAGTATGCATCCTGGCATGCTGAACTGCCTATTGGTTGTAGCTGCTGGGGTAGTGTGTCAATCACACGTCGCATTAAATTGAAGAACGCTTAAGCCCAATTTATGCTTCGTCTGCCGACACTTTTGAAACGGTCGCCGACAGAAATGAGGACTTGAGTCGACACTTTCAAGTGTCGGCGAGAGGTGTCTGCTACCTGGTGAAATGTCTAGTGTCGCTGACTACGTCACATAATGTCGCGCAAGTGTGATTGGCTATATAGACGCCGGGCTGCGCGTGACTTCCTTGTTTTAGTTTTCGCTGAAATGAAATGAATGAACATGTCCCCGCTATTTGTATCAGCATGTCCTTGATGTATGACTTCGTGAAAATCACAAAGAACACCGTGACCAACTTCCCAGAGAGAGAGGAGGTGAGTTGTGTAGTTGTGTGTCGTTATATGCGGCTGCAGTTACATCTTGCCTCCGACGTGGGTTCACTGGCAGCATTCCCTCTCTTGGCTGTCTGCACTAGTTCTCTGCCTCCCTCCCTCTGTCTATAGCGTCACGTGACCGTTGAGCCGAGGAGAGAAGCATAAATGCAGCAACATGAGCGACACTTTATTTTTCATCTGCGACCATGTGCTGAGCGACACTTTATAATAAGTATAAATTAAGCTTTACTGTTATTGGCTGCGAACAAAACCATATATATATATTTTTTTTTCTAGATCCCTGTACAAAAAGGATCAAATGCAGGTATCGTTTGATTGGAGAAGTTTCAATACCACTTGGTACTGGGTTATTATTTCGGTGGATATCGACGCACACGCACGCAGACAGACACGCACGCACACAGACAGACACGCACGCACGCACAAAATACTCACCTGAGGTCTAGATTAGCTTCCTTCCATAGAAGATCCATTAGCCTCAAAATCTGGAGTGTCAACATGTCTTGCCTTAGGTCTGTGAACAGAGAGGGAAAGATTGAGTGAGTGAGAATGAAGACAGAAAAGGAAAGACCTTGTAAAGGAAGGTAATGTGCTATTAAAAGCAAAAACATTGGAAACACTGGCTGTCAAACATGTTGATAAGTGAGAAACACAAAGAAGACTGATTGTATTCCCTCCTCATCATGACCTGGTGATATCTTTTCACCCCTCCATCCCACCCTCTTTTCCCTTTTCAGGGAAAACATCAAATTAATATCAAATTCAAGGACTTTTAAAGGACTTTTCAGGCCCAATTCCCTCAAATTCAAGGAGCCATCACGGCATAGTTTGAGACACGGATCAGGGTTAATTACTGTTACAACAATGTGATTTTTGACATTTTCCAGGCTCAGCTGAAGGTTGGCTTAGTGCTAGCATTCTGGCTTGGTTGCCGCTGTTTAACCTGCATCTTTAGACTCCAATCACTCATGCAGCACTCATGGTGCAGTGTGCACTTACTGGAGGCAGGTGGCGCGTGAAACAAGGACGCACAGACGGTGGGAGACACATGCAGAAAGCGGAATGTAGCCAATTTACTAACTCATTTTAAGTAAAAAAATTATAATAATCAAAACTTTAATTTCTATTCTTGCACAAAATATATAAATTCAAGTACTTTCAATTGTAGTGTACCCTCCCTCTCTCCCTCCCTCGCTCCTACCGTCTCCGTTCTTGAAGATGATGCCCAGGGTGTCTCCGCCCAGCAGCTTGTTGTTGTAAACAATCCACAGCGGCTTCATCTTAGAGTCCATGTACCGACACTTCTCCACACTGAGGGAGGAACCAGGGAGGAGGGAGGGAGGGTGAAAATGAAAGAGTTAAAAAAAAGGGGAAAATGTTAAAAACAAAACAATATAATATATTCTTTAACCTTTATTTACTCAGAGGAGTTTCCTGAGACCAATGCCCCCCCTCCTTTGCGCAGCCCCGCCTTACTTGAGGCCGGACAGCAGGACAGAGGGGTTGAGCGGGGAGTGCAGGTCTGACAGAGTCTCTGTGTAGCCGCTCTGTCTCAGGAGAGTCATCATGGCCTCCTTGGTCAACATGGCCTCCTTGGTCTTACTGCGAGCGTTCTTGATGGTTCCCAGCTTAATGAGCTCGTTGACCGATTTTAGCTTACTCAGGGCTTCCGTCTGGGGGGGGGGGGGGGGGGGGGATGGCACATACGAGAAAGATACGTTAGGACAACGATGCTATTTCAGAATCACATTGGTTTAATTGTGGAGAGAGCAAGAACATAACATTCATGATCTACACCCCACAATTTAACTATTGTGATGTGATATTGTCACAATTGACATGGGGTGAAAAGATAGGTTAAGAAGCTGCCAAACGTGGCCTTCAGGCGGTGATCAGAAATCACTGTAAAGTAGTCCTACGTGTTTCAATCTCGTGTATTTTGGATACAATTTGACTTTTTTATATATATATAATGAGGCCCATGTTTCACTAAATGATGCCTTCAACAATACTCCAAGCCAAAAAATATTTGGCTTGTCATTACATCCGCATGAATCACCGGAATGTACCGCAATCTTACAATGTTTGAGTGTACAGTCAGTAAGCACCTCCCATCCTTCCTGTCTGTCTCCACTATTAATTCTATCATAAAGGATAAATTCCTAATGGATAATGATGTCACTGACCATTTCTCTGACTGACATACACAACTCAACAAGCCAGCAAACTTGTTATTGACAGCTTCGCTCATTCTCCTGAAACGAACCCAAAATGTCAGCATTGCCATCTCCCAGCCGTCTCCCAGTGTGCTCTTCAAAACAGGAAGTGGCCAGAGAAATGACAGCGCTGAAGAGGAAGCGAGAGGAAGCGTCCAGAGGAGTGACTGTCACAACCGACGCTATAGAGGGCAAAGGTGATGGGGTAGGCGTTAGGCTGCTGCCGTTCTGTCAGGCTAAAAATACCGTCAATCTAGCCCTGTCAGGGTTGACAATGGACTAGTGCTATTCTGGTCCCTGGACAGCAGCTACGAGGGGAAGAGAGCCAGAGAAGAAGGTAGGGATGGGTATGGAACTGAGAATGGGGGCATTACAGTAACAGTTATCACAGGAGAAAAGTGGTTGACAAATTGAGAAAGGACCTGGTTGCTTTAGTTGAGTGTAATATAAAGCATTCTGTTTGAATAATTGTGTGTGTCTGAGGATGAAAATATGTACGAGAATGTGTGTGTGTGCGTGTGTGTGTGTGTGTGTGTTGGTGCCCTACCTGTTTCTTTAGGACCTCAATATGAGGGATGCTGCCTCGACAGTAGGCTTCCAGGATGAGGGCAAACTGGACAGTGACGGCTGGCATGTGGATCTCTGACCTGCAGAGGGCAGCAGAGAGGAGGCACGGTGAGAACAGAAACCTCAATAGAACCTAAATCCCTTTGGTCAAGTGTTGCATGTCTTTCTTTCACAACAGCCCGTCCTCACAAGGAAAACGTCAACATTAGTCGATTCTCAAGGTGGTTGAAACGGTGGTTAACATTTTTTACAAATGCGATCTCTTGTGGTTGTGTGAGTAAGTGCATGCGTGCAGTGCATATGCCAGAGTCAGTAGCTGTAACTAGGAAGTAGCGGCGACCTCTGTAACGTAACAACAGTGTGACAATGAAATAGCTCACTGACAGGCGTCATCCTCGCTCCTCGTTTTTCAACTTCCTCGTCACGAGAGAACCGGTTAGCATCCCGACGTGTTCTGTTTTTAACCGCAACCCAAATCATAACCCCCTAACCTTAAAGGAACACTCCGCCCATTTTCAACCAGCTTTGTATCATTAGAACATCAGTAGTATATCAGAAAACTGTAAGCTGTTTTGAAGTCTGTCATTTAATTTGTTTTAGTTGCCTAAATATAACCAGGAAACTCTCCCGCTGTCACCACCGCTGTCAGAAAATGACGAAAAGACGGGAGTCTCCGGGAGTAATCGGAAATCGACTTATTCTGTCGTTTCGGTATGAGGACGTGTACACCATGTCACGCACACACACACACGCACGCGCACACACACACACACACACACACACACACACACACACACACACACACACACACACACACACACACACACACACACACACACACACACACACACACACACACACGCGCACACACACACACACACACACACCGGAGGTGCCAGAAGAGGAAGTGTCCTATTTTGCGGTTGCGCTGAGCGCGGTCCAGCAGGAAGCGGGTGAGGGCACAGTCGTAGTAGGGCTCATAGCGCAACACCTGCACCAGCTGCAGCAGGTACTGGGACAGCTCATCATCACTGGGTGTGTGGGGGAGAGGGAGAGAGAGAGAGAGAGAGAGAGAGAGAGAGAGAGAGAGAGAGAGAGAGAGAGAGAGGCATAAGAGATTCACTAGATGGTAAGGTATGCCTACTTTTTCTTTTACCTCTCCATTTCTATCTGTCATTCTCAACACTTTTCTTTTGACTGGATTTTAAATGACCACACATATCAATAGAGTTTTGAGTCTGCAGGAATACCAGAGAGACAAGACAAATCGAGTGAAGGAGAAGCAGATAAGATTTTCCGGGGTACCAGATGACAGATGATGATGTGAATGCAGGAGGTTGCATCTGAGACAATCAAGCATTGAGGAGGTGAGTGTATCTTATATAACCCTTCTGTGAGGCTATTCATGTGTTTACCTCATATCGCGCAGGCAGCCCACAGCATACTCTCTGACATACTGGTCAGGGTAGTTGAAGTCCAGCAGCTCCAGAGCATCTCTGGGACTCAGCTTTGGCCAGATCTGAAGCAGCGCCTGGAGCTGAGACACACACAGAAGCACACAGTGGTAACTACACAGGTCTTGTGTTGGCTACTTCAGTGGGTAAAAGCATGGCATTAAGACTGTCAGTGTTCTACCTGTGGGATGAGCCATACTATTATACACCTGTGGTGCTGAAGATAGCATACTTAATAATTG
>NC_139642.1:28944919-28982419 GCF_964638095.1 Poromitra crassiceps
TGGATGTGAAGAACATGGACTGGAGCTTACCTTAGCCGTCTCCTCTGCATTCACCTTGCTGCCTTTTACCAGGATGATCTTAAACTGGCTGGACACGTCCCACACAGACGTCTGTGCCTGCTGCAGGAGGGAGGCGGAGCCAGGAGAAAGAGAGAGAGGGAAGGTTGTAACGAGCGAGCGAGCGGTAGCATCATTTACCATAAGAATAACACAACATACTCCAACACTCTGCCTCTTCACACAGCCACTCAGAGGGCACACACACACACACACACTCACACACACACACACACACACACACACACACACACACACACACACACACACACACACACACACACACACACACACACACACACACACACACACACACAAGTGGGCTAAACACATACAAACTCATAGACAGCATACAAATATGGACGTATAGCCTCTGTGACGTCACCCATTGGTATGTGGACTCCTGAAGCCTCCAGTTTGGCATTTTTACCATCGCCATGTTTTTCTGGTGCCACAGCGCCGCCTGCTATTGGTCTGTGATCAACAAGCTGTGCGATCACTGGACAGGCGAGCTGTCAATCACGCCCCCAAAGCGTAGTCCGCTTTGCCGCCGATTTTACTCTAAATTCAAGATTCAGATTGAATAGCCATAGTGAGCAAGTAGATTACAAAGGAGGACTTTGGCTCAGTGCAAGTATGCAGTGCAGAAGATTGAAATGGAAATGAAAATGGGACCATAATTTCCAAAGTGAACATCATGGTGTATTGAAAAAGACTTGAAAGTGATTGAGACCATAAACTCATTAAGAAAGTGTTTACTGGGGTAATAAATCGAGTGAGAAGACGGGTCATTTTCCCAATGACTTCTATACTCTTTGCAACCATAGACTGTCAAATATGTAAATGACTATTAATTAAATTAGCTATCAAAACCGTCTTTTGAACCAAACATGTTTATTTCTGCCGTAAAGTTGGGCATTTTAACATGCGGGTCTATAGGGTCACTCGTTTTTTTTTGCAGCCAGCCTCGAGTGGCCACTCGAGGAACTGCAGTTTCTAGCACTTCCGCATTGACTTAATTTTTCAGAAGCGGAGGGTGGGGCTTGATACAAACCCACAGAATGTGTGAGGGTCAGGCAGGTCGTTGTGAAGTCAAGCCAAGTGGATTTGCAAGGGTCAGCAGTTAGCAGGACAAACACACTCACATGACGCCTACAGCCTCCCGACATGACTAACGAGCACACTTCCTGCTGCTTGTGTGTGTGTGTGTGTGTGTGTGTGTGTGTGTGTGTGTGTGTGCACACACACGTGTTTGTGTGTGTGTATGGTGTTGTGAATGTCAATGTCAATGAGTGCGTGTCTAATGCTGATGTCCTTATGCATGTGTTTGAACGCCTGTCTGTGATTGAGTGTGTAATTGGCCTCTTGTTGGATGAAACAGGCTATATTTGTGCGCGCGCCTGTCTGTGCTAATATCATGTGGTTCCATGTACTGCACCATTCACAAGAACACTTTGTCCTTCTCTTCTCCTGCTTTGTTTTGACCAATTGCAAGTCAGCCTTTCTGCAGAGCGCCCAATAACAGGAGGGCTTCTCTGCTGGAAATAAATCTCACTTCCTGTAAGAGTCAACCATCCGTCAACCGCAAGCCATCGCTGTCTGCCCACAATCTCTCCTTTCTACATTTCTGTCTTCAAACTCCATGTCAGGAGCTTATTCATTACATCTATCCTTTTATGTCTGCGTCGTCTACCATGTGTCATGTTTTACATCTCCTCCTCTTCCATTCCTTCATATTTAGAATACCTGAGCTATGTTGCACAATAGTTGTGTCTATTTAGCAGTTCTCTTTCTCTGCATTACCAAGCAAGTAAGTAACTCCCTCTAGTGTCTCTCCTTAAAACAACAAAATAAAATAAAAATCACAGCCAGGTGTTCAAGTAAGAGGTGCAGGTTTAGGTCAGCGCCTTCTCAACCACCCCACCTCCGTATGCATAGGCTACCCCTGATTGGTCTATCCTCTCATGCTACAAACAGACACACATGGCACATATAGAAGCAGCTGCACCGCTTACAAATCAAGTGAGTAGGTTCAAAATAGTACTCGCTAGTCGCTTCTAACGCCTTAACTCATGTTGTCCAGTTGGAAATTGTATGTACTCAATGACAAAATGGGGGAGTTGGGTAAATCGAGTGTTTTGACTTGTAAACCCATGATAATTATATTCTGATCCGTTGGGGGCATTCGTTGGGAGACAGAACAGAATTGTAAATAACTGTTCCAAAATGTTCACGAGTAAATGCAATATGTAATATGTTTGATATGTGGATGACACCTGTATTATTTACAAGCTTTCAAAATGACACGTTGCCACGCAACAACACTAACGAGGGCCAATTCAATTAAAAACGGTTCAAATGTGGATGCACACATGAAAGAGTGAAGCCGGTGTACACCTGCCAGGGGCGGGGAGTAGCTAGCCATGTCTGCTGATGGCAAGGTTTGGTAAGGTTTGGTAAGGGTGGGGCACACCTGTTCAAATTCACTTAGAGCTCTTCCTCGGAAAAGGCGTGGCAACTGCCAAGCCCATGTTTGCTCGGTAAACTTCCGCACCTGCCTTGGTGCAGTTGAATCAACCAAACCATAGAGCTTTTACGATTGGCGAGACGACAACACTCACAAACAAGAACACAAGTTAATACAGCAGCTTGTACACCAACTTGTAGATCATTGTAGACTACAGGAGGGGGGGGGGGCGCACACCCCCCAATCACCATCAACGGCACAGTGGTGGAAAGGGTGGACAGCTTCAAGTACCTGGGAGTCAACATCCACCAGGACCTGACATTTGGCCCGGTCACACCGCCACTGTTGTCAAAAAGGCCCAACAGCGACTACACGGACTCAGGCGCCTGAAGAAATTTGGGCTAAGGCCAGAAATCCTTAGGGACTTCTACAGAGGCACCATTGAAAGCCTGCTGACTGGCTGCTTCACCACCTGGTACGGGAACTGTACCACCATGGACCGCAGGGCGCTACGAAGAGTGAGGCGTGCGGCCCAGCACGTAACAGGATGTGAGCTGCCAGAACTGCAGGAACTGTATAACCAGCGGTGCCTCAGGAGGTCCCTGAAGATCATCAAAGACACAAACCATCCCCACAACAGCCTGTTCGCCCTGTTACCCTCAGGGAGGAGATACAGGGTCCCAAAAGCACGCACAAATCGCTTGAGGGACAGTTTCTTCCCGCAGGCCACGAGACTCCTTAACATACACAAATAGTGTAGTAGCTGTACTGTACCGTACTGTAGCTGCTACCATTATGTATGTCTAATGTTTAATTGTATGTTTAATTAGGTATATGCTATTTGCACCTGTACGTCAAATACGTCGAATTTAAAATGTTTAAGCACGTCTAAAGTATGCACATGACGTGCACCTATGTGCAGTGAATATGCCACTGTCTCTGACTTGTCGTATCACTCTACTGCCTTATTGCTTGTTGTGTCTCTTGTTGTTTTTGCACTCATATGCCCTGTTATATTTGTACTATGTTGTAAACTGAGTCCACAGCACAAGAATTTCACACGTGATACTTGTACCACGGAGTGACAATAAAAATCTTGAATCTTGAATCTAGTGTGTTAAGCCAAATAATATAGCAAAGCCAAATAAATCACACACCAAATTGCAGACAAAATTATTAATAGCAGTCTGTGATAACAATCTTGACAAAAAAATGTAGAAATGACAAAATTCTGTTTGTCTACATTTCTGCAACTGAAGTCTCAACTTTTTGTCCAATAAACAGTGGACCAGCATCTTCATCTTCATGTGGAGATTTGTTCATAAACTATGGTTTATTTGACAAAGTGGCAATGAGAAACTTAAGCCAAATTAATCCAAAACTGTAACTGCAACAAAAATAACAATTTCACCCCTGATTCAAACAAAAAATGAGAGCAGAGTAGAGGACACCGCAACACAGAAATCTAGATTTTTTTCAGCCACCCACATTTTGGTACTGACCGTGGGACCCCTTCTCTTGGGAGGCAGGGGCAAAGGTGGGTTGGATGATTTGCGGGTAACCACGGCTCCGATGGCGGAGATCTCCTTGTCAAACATGGTCTTGACTGTGCTGGTGTGGACCAGGGTGAGGTGGGGTGACTCCTTGGTCTGCATACATTCCCGGATGTACTGCACACAAGATGGGACAGGAATGAAGGGTTAGGCTATGGGGGCGACACTGAAGAATCTGCAAGCACAGGAAAAAATAAAATAAACGTTAAGATTCCTCGTGCTCCCTCAAGTTGCACCATATGCTAAAGTTGACCTTGCATGTATTTAATTATACACTTAAAACATGGCTTTGTGACGCGAGGCACAAGCATTAACAGGAAACAGTATCTTTAGGGCAGAGAAAGGACACAAGCCAGAACAAGCAGATCATTATGCACATATGACTGCACAGCTCACTCCATCAAAAATAGTAGGCAGGCTGCACACACAGACAGGAGCCGTGATCAGCCCTAGTGTCCAGTGTAGAGATGACAAGCTTGTTGTCATGGCTTTGCTATTTGGAGAGCAACAGGGAGAACGAACGCATCCCCTCACTTCTCTATCACAGCTTGAGCCTCCCGCTGTGATGATGCCCCATTTAAGTGAAGAATAAGAGTCAAAGCCAGCGTGTGGCACATAGTCTGGATCACTGCATCTTTTCAGGTGTGCACATAGTCTGGATGATCTCAGCATCGTTTCCGGAACAGTTGAAAGCAGGGTACATGTAAACACATAATACCTTTACCCACACTTTACCTGAGCCGTTGTTGAGCCATCAGCCGATTGGTTCAGGTCCATTAATTCTAGTTGACATTGAAAATTTCCTGCATCAGAACTGGCACTGTGCCATGGCCCCTCTCATCTTGTGACAGGCTTTGATGGCCGGGACTGTTATGACCACAATGATTTGACTTTTTAATGACTTTTTACCTCCACTAACGGAGCTGGCCGGGAAGTCATGTTTTCGCCCCTGTTTGTCTGTTTGTCGGCAGGCTGTTATAGCAAGAAGTTATAAAGGGATTTGCACGCAACTTTGTAGAAAAGTAGGCCATGAACCAACTTAGAACTGCTTGGCCAAAAGGGGGCGTGTCACAATGGGGGCATGGCCAATCACACAAAAGCCATGAAACCATGAAACTTTGTAGAAAGGTTGGTCGTGGTACTCCTCCAATAGGGAGAGTTTGTTACGATGTCCAAGGGATACAGCTGTGTGCAATTCTTCGGTTTTGGAAAGGGTGGGGGGACGGAATGGGGGGGTACTGATTTAAACAAATGAGTGGGAATATTAAAGTGTCTTTCTCCCTGTAATATGTTGATGAACATACACTCAATAAATAAATTAAATCCAAGAAAAGAAAGGTTGGTCACAGTTTTTGAGAATACAGGGACGGATTTGGAGCTAGCAGCCATTTATGAAGAACCGTCTCTGCTCTATTCCATTTCTGGCCATGATATTGACCCAGGAGATGACTGATAGACCCTCATCCCAAGTGCATCTTACATGTCCCTTGAGAGGTCAATAGATCAAAACATTGGAAACATAAAAAAAAGATACAACCACCTATATCCTACACCTCGTGTTAAACGGCCCTGTCCATTTCAGCCAGTCCACTGCGGGGCCACCGACCTTGTACTGTATGAGCGGGTGTTCTCCGCAGAGGAACTCCAGCCGCTGGCTGACCCTCAGGACGTACTGGCCCCGCCGCGCCTCCTCCTCCGGCCCGTGGGTGGTCAGCCACTTCCTCAGGGCCAAGTCCATCAGCTCTGTGGGGGTGCAGGATGGAGGCACCTTCAGACTGGCCGAGTCCTGCAGAGCGAGAGAGACAGACAGACAGACAGACAGAGACAGACTTATTCAAGTGTTTATGTTTATTAGTGTCGAATGCTCAAATTGGAACCCAGATGAAATAACAGACTACCAGGATGTAAACAATATCTGCCGCTTAGGAGATCCGTGTTCCTGGGTTTCATTTTGAGGGAACTTGCACCTTGCCTAAAAGATGGGAATGAACTGGAAGAGAACACCACTCTTTTGTTTATTTACAAAGCCTCCTGTGGCAAGCTAATGTTACGTTACCATTCTATTTGTCTTCACTTTTAAGTTCCAGTGCTACAGGAGGAGAGCAGACTCGTTCACAGGCCTACAGGAGTTTGGACATTCCACTTATGAACACTGAGTCAGGGAAGACTGCTTTCATCTTTTACGCCCCTAAAACATGGACAAGGCTTCTGGACTCCCTCAAATCGGACCAAATTGTCTCCATAAAGACGTTCAGGATGCTGCGTGCTGGGTGACACATTATATTAGAGAGGGATTGCTCCTGTTTCTCAGTTTTCTTATTTAGTCTGCATATGGATTATCTGTAAACAAAACATCTTGTGAATTTGTGTTTGTTTTGTGTGCATTGGTGTTGTGTACACAGCCTCAGGTCTCCATTGAAAACAAGATCTGGGTCTCACTGTCAATGGGGCTTAGTTGTTTAAATAAGGGAAAGATGAAAGAGACACGGAGCAAAAGAAAGATGAGAATGCAGAGACAAGGGTTCTGGATGAGCTGCTGCTGCTGGCCTGTCTGCTGCGTCACGTCTGAAAGCCTGAAACATCTTCTGCAACGCTTGTTTGCTCAACTCAATAAGTCTCTTGTGTGCAGAGAAACGGAAACGAGCAATAGGTGGCGCTATGTTGGCCTACAGCACATACACGTCTGGACCAGGTCAATGGAGATAACGTGAGGAAAAAGAGCGAGAAATGGATGGATATGGTGCATTGAGAGGGTGTCCTAAAGGTCAGATATATATAGCAGGGTTTAAGATACGAGCCCAGACCAACAGGCTGCTTAAATCTTATTCAGCTAGAGAAACACACACGCACGCACGCACACACGCACACACGCACACACGCGCACGCACACACACACACACACACCTTACTTGGACATTCACATCTCCTTTTGTGGCTAATTTGAGTTCATGCTCCAACAGCATAAAATACCTAAAGTGCCAATACTATGTCCAAGTCTTACACACACACCACCATAGTGGCTCTAAATCTAATGTGTTTGAGTTCCACATTGAGTCCCACTGCGCCGTCCTATTTATAGCATAATAATGAGCTGATACCTGAGAGGAGATGATCATTTGCAGAAGCCCACTGGATATAACTCAACAACAAAAAGAAGCTCCTCCATCAATAATGGACAATGATGAATGGCCATCAAATGGTGAAACTAGAACATCTGCAGCAGATAGCTACAGTATGAAGTACAACATATTAGATTAGAACATGGTTTAGACCACGTGCCCTTATTAATGCTAATGATTACACCTGCGTTACTTCCTGCTTTACCACCTCAAACGGTTGCTGTGAAATGAGCCTATAGAGGACATGGTCCATGGGGATATTTGGCTAAAGTTGAAATTAGATTGGTCCCCTTTTTAAGTGGCTGGTTGATACTCTGCCCCCAGTGAGATTTGGATGCTAATGCAATGTGGGACTAGGTGAACAAGACCAAGGCTGTCTAAGACACCGAGGTCTGTCGCAGAAAGAAATGAGATGATGACAACAAAGATGGTTAACCACCAAACCCAGCTCGTGTTCATAACTACAACACTAAAACACCCCACCACACTTCCTGCCCTTAATGTGGCTTATTGTGTCTGACCTCCCAAATAGGACTTCCTGCCGATGTCCACCTGTGCACAGGGGCACAGATGGCCTGTGTGTGTGTGTGTGTGTGTGTGTGTGCGTGTGCGTGTGCGTGTGTGTGTGTGTGTGTGTGTGTGTGTGTGTGTGATGTTGATCAAAGCTGATATGCAAAGGTCTGGTGGGACACAACCATCTGTTTCAATATTAAATCACATTATTTTTTATAACAAGGAGGGAGAAAGATGGGGAGACATAGACAGATGGGCAGACAGAGAGAGAGAGAGACAGACAGACAGAGCAAGAGAGAGAGAGAGAGAGAGAGAGGGAGAGACAGAGATTCATTTTAATCAGAGTGTTTTGGTCCCTTGAGCTGTGGTGCTAATATGTGTGTGTCGGGGAGGATGGCATAATTTCACTGATGGTTTTGACCCACTTCAGTGGTGTCACATGGCTCGCTAGTTGGGCTCAGTCACATGACCGCCCCCTATTGGGGAGCCGACAAGCACGGGCAGCAAAAGAGGCAAGGCTGCATCTGTCCACACCGGTGTAATCACATGGATATGGCTACTCAAGCTACTCAAGCACAGCACGACACCGAGGTTCTGTGTGAGCCGTGCTGTCATTACAGCTTCATTTGGCATGCACCCCGGCCCCCGTCCCAGGTCCTTTCTGTGTGGAGTTTGCATGTTCTCCCTGTGTTTGTGTGGGTTTGCTCCAGGTGCTCCTGTTTCCTCCCACCATCAAAGACATGTATGTTAGGAGTTCCAAGGGACAGCAGTGGAAAATTAGCCATCTGGCTAACACTGGCACATTTACAGTAATGCTTATCAATGTGCTTGCATTGTCCCTCAAATAAATAAATAAATAAATCTAAACTGTCAAATGAAATGAATGCCTGCAAAACGGGATACTGTGTGAGATCATGTGCAAAATAAATCAGCGTTGTTTTTGGGTGAAGTTGGCCTGCCGACTCTCACCTGAGACTGATCGAAGTGGATGATGACCTTGAGGTGGTCGAGCGCGTCAGTGATGGCGGTCGAGACACTAGGCTCCAGCTGTGGGGAGAAGCAGGCCTGCAGCCACTCGCTCCAGGTCATCATCTGGACGCACTGCATCCTCTCCTCGCTGATACGGAACATCTTACTGCGGAAGTCCTTCACCTCCTGTACCTCCAGAGCGTCTAGCTCATGGAGACCTGGTGGGAGTTTGGGAAAAGGCCATTGGTAAAGTTCTGCTCTTTCACTTTCTCCACCCAGGTCGGTCCCGGGGATTGAATCGATGACCTTCCTTCTCTCCTCTCCTCTCCTCTCCTCTCCTCTCCTCTCCTCTCCTCTCCTCTATCATATCATGGTTTCTTTAAAGTTGAAAGTTGACACTAAATATATTATATAGAAACTGTGACAGGTAATCCATAAGCTGCCTTGAAGAGTGTTACGAAGATGTTTATAGAAGATCTTTCACAAAGTGTTATAGTCACCTATAATATAGGCTAATCAGTTTCAGTTACCATCAGCAACCAAGCCGTAGCTTAGGACTTTTAACACATTACATGCAATACATCCATAGGAGCATTGCTGATAAAATAATGTGCATTATCTTAAACTAGTATGTGCTATCAGCATCACTGTATGGCAGCAGTCCATACAATCTAATCAGTCACTTTTTATGGGTTATAGACAAAGTGTATTCAAGTGTGTCTTGCGAATGATTGAAACGTCTAATTGCAGATTGGATTTACAATATGGTCCAGATGGATTTCTTATAGATATGAAGCTTCATATTAAGCTTTGATTTTGATTGAAAAAAGTGAGGATTTGTTCATTGTCTCATGAATAATTAATAATCAAATTAAAGTATGCAGTCCACTGCATACTCTGAATCTAAATGGAGCAGTCCAATACTTGGCAATGAAATAGCCAGGCTCAGTGTAAATGTTCCTGTGGGGCTTTGTGCAGGGTGACACCCTGGTATTACACCGTGACAATGATCTGCCATGTTTGATTCATGGTTTTCGTGTGTGAAATGAGCTTCTCAGAAGCACTGATCCAGCTTGCAGTCACAACAGATGGTGACACTCCCACAGTGAGCAGGAGGAGGATGGTGTGTTTGCCAGGACCAGGACAGGTGGGACACCAAATAAATAGAAAATGCAAACCAATGATATTTGCCATAATTGTTGAGGAACACAAAAGAATGTGACCCAAATCTAAGCTGATTCTGAAATCGGCAGTCGACGTTTTGGTCATACCATGTTTATTTAGAATACCACAAAACCCTGATTTTCCACTGATTTACCGAACAATAACGACACAGAGAGCTGTGAGATTGTTTTTTCAATGGAATGGCTCTTTAAAGCACAGGCGTCGTTAACCTTCATGCAAAATTCACAACCACCTGCAGAACCCTTGATGCCAGACAGTAGCACCTACTGCTAATGAATGTTTACAGAGGATTCCAAATGGCAAACCTCTTATGGGATTAGTAGTCACACTAACATCAACTGCCAGGGGTCTAAAGTGCTGTTAGGCTGATCGTATCGTCTTGTTAACCTGTTGAGTTTTACCCCCCTCTATATTTTTTCAGGAAGCGTGCTGCACAATAGTCTCCTGTTAATGAAAGCAACATGTTGGCATTTAAAGCCATTTAACATTCATATGACCCTCAGCGCTCAAAGGAGGGCTCTGGACCACATTAGCTGGGTGCAAACCGGTTTGTGTGACTACATTTGGGGGGGGGGGGGGGGGGATGTTGGCAGTGTGTGAGCGTATTGTGTGTGTGTGTGTGTGTGTGTGTGTGTGTGTGTGTGTGTGTGTGTGTGTGTGTGTGTGTGTGTGTGTGTGTGTGTGTGTGTGTGTGTGTGTGTGTGTGTGTGTGTGTGTGTGTGTGGCTGGTGCCTGCGGGGTTCCTTTTCAAACAGTGCTTTGCCCTGACAAAAGCCTTTAAAAGATCACGTCAGAGCAAAGTGGAGCCAGGAGGAGGAATATCAATATCGGATGGGTCTCCTTCGATTAGTGTCAGAGCCCCTCCCCTTTCTTCCTGTGGCCAGCAGCCTGGACCACTTCCACACACCCCGGCTATCTGAGGAACCAAAGCTGTTATAGTTAACTCAAACTAAACTAAAAACTAACACTAGGTGTGTGTGTGTGTGTGTGTGTGTGTGTGTGTGTGTGTGTGTGTGTGTGTGTGTGTGTGTGTGTGTGTATGCATGTGCGCGTGCAAAAAATAAAAAATAAATAAACTAGACTTAGAAAAAGAAAGAAAACTACAATATTGTGTGCTTACAAGACATTGGTGCATATGAGATTGGGATGTCTACATGCATGTGAGTCAATTGCCTTCACAGAGTCAGGTGTGTTTGTATTGTAATAATTATTCTGAACCTTCTTAAATCTTGCTCCTGACAAATACTGCCCATATTATCATAAAATATATATATTAAAAAAACTAAAAATACTCAAACTAATTAAAACTAAACATTTTTAAACAAAAACTAAACTGAAAGGAGCAAACCCACTCTGGAAAGTAACTGAAACTAAACCAAATTGGAAACAAAAACTATAATATAATATGCTTGGAACTGTGTGCATGTGCATGTGTGTTTTAGAGAGCCAGAGGAATGGGTGGTTTTGTCTGTAATCGTGTATTTCTAATTACATAAAGCACATACAACATTAATTAGGTTTTCATGTGAGTGTGTGCTTGTGGTTGTGTGTATGCCTCTTCATTTAACTACATCAAAGGCCAGGATCACACTTGATACAATGAATTTGTGACTCTCCGACTAATTCATTTCAGCAGAATCTGTTACCGCTGCGTCATTCCACTGCAGATGCATGTGCTGGATTTATTCCATTTATGGATTAATCATGCATGCGTTGACTAAAATTGATGTCGTTTTGCCCTGATTATTGCTGGCTCTTATTGAAATGTCCTTGATGAAAAGATTTCATCAGTGGATCGGTGGATCATGTTAGTCAGTTTCCTCTCGGTACTGTAGAACTCGGCACACAGTTTGAGTGTCTAACTTTATCATGTCAAAAGACTGGGGCTTCTCTGCCAGCGGGGGTCTTTCCTTACAACGCTGCTCTGGTTTGTCTCCCCTTTGCTCCCCTTCAGGGCCTAATCTTCCACAGAGATAATACTAAGTGACGGCTGATGGAACAGACATCAGGAGGCTGTCCAGTCCATCCTCATGCTTCTCCGTCAAGACAGTCGGGGTGAAGATAGGAGCCAGCTGCAGAAGGGCCTCAGAACTAGCTAGACAGCGAGGGTGATGAACGCGGCGAATCGAAGAGCGGCGCTGGCGTGCGGGAGGTGGTGCTTCAGTGTGGGTGCGTGTGCATGCGGCATGGTTTACCGTCACACTTATCAACGCTAAGTGTTTTTTTCTTTATCAGCAGGGTCGACCCGGGACAGCCAATCATGAGTGGGTCAGAGGGAGTAAAGTGGGTGAGAGTTTGCATGAGTGCCACCTGAAGTTGAGGGAAAGGCGTGCGTTTAGCTCACCATCGTCATCGCAAAGACGTGACACGCTCTGGTGGAAGGAGGAGTAACAAGTAGGCTACCGTGAAACAGCACAAATCAAGATAAAAGGTAGGTCGACTTTCTCTGAATGTTGCTTTTAGATTCAAATAAGGAAATCTTCATCAATTATTTTCAGATTTCAATGTGTGACACACATGATTTGAAAGCTTACGATCTGCACTTTAATAATCTGTAAAAAAAAAAAAAAAAAAAAAAAAAAAAGAGGAAAATGACAGTCGCCTACATGTCATCCAAAACACTCGGTAGTCCCTGTGACATAATATCAAGCGTGAACAAACGTTATTTTCAAAGCCACGCTGCCTCACCCTTGCCGATGAGCACGCCGATCTTGGAGTCCAGCAGGCGCTCGGCCCGGCCGCAGTTGCGCGTCACCAGCTTGAGGACGGGCAGGAAGGGGCGGACGTCGCACAGCCGCCGCGTCTCGTCCTCCAGCTCCTCGTGCACCGCCACCTGGTTGACGCACTCGAACATGTGGCCCTCCATCTCGCCCAGGGCGGGGAACAGCGGGTACGACTGGGCCTGCTTCCATAGGAGCTGCGTGGGGAGGGGACAGATTTAGTGCTCACACTTTACAACGAGGGTCGTCACTACATTCACTTTAGTTGGTGGTGCATTGTGTGAATTTTGGATCGATTGCTTACAATCTCCTTGAGGTCCTATTACATAAAGTCAACTCTTCAACTGAAAAACAGAGCCTTGTTTTGAGCTTGACAGCCATTTGTATAATGAGGTTAACCAATGGTTTCAGAAAGGGTTTCAGGCCCGTGTGGAGTCTTCGCAGCTCATCGACAACTGTGTGCAATCCTTCATCTGAAGTCAAAACCACAAACCACAAAACTGAAGTTACCGAGTTTTAAAGTGACAGTGGCAAGAATGCAAGTTTCCTCAGAAATGTGAAAGACGCATGAAGAGCAACAACAACAACAACAACATGTGTCTCATGGTCATTATGATGTCATATACTGACAAAGCAAGTATGTTCCATCATGGCCCGGGAACAAACATGATGACGCAGCCGGCTTGTGGATGAGACAATCAGGATGTGAATAATGTTTCCACTGGCATGATTCACGTGGCCGTGTGTCCCCATAAGCATAGTCACAGGGCTGGGCGTCAAAGCGTGGGTCTCTGAGCTACATGCTGGAACAGGACACATTTGCCCTCCAAACAAATATTTTCCTCTCATGATTTTATGCTAAGCTCAGCTGATCAGATCTCCCCCACATACCCAGAGGCTGAAATAACCAATATAATCATAAAGTGCACTCAAAAGTGCATTGAAGATTTCCTTATTTGATTGTCCTATACACAAACCTCTACAAGAAAAGTAGGCTACTGCTGTGGTAAAATGTTATTGGTATTTATTATTATACAATCAATGGTATGCATTGTGTATTTATTGCGTAGATTGCCATCTACTAGCCAAGAGCCATGACAAGTCATGAGTGGAAATGCAGAGATATTAATATGCAGAGTTAGGACCACCGATTCCCTGGAAGTGAAACATCCTTTGCTTTTGGGGGAAATGCTGTGCCAAGTTTTTGTTAGTATGAATGAAACGCGTTCATTCATAAGCCTGCTCTTCCAGACTGCATGATAAGTGATATTAGAGTCTGGAAAGAGGGCTGTGAGCCAGCTGATAGGGCCTGGATTAGCTTAGAGCAGGGCTTTTCAAAGTCTGAGACTGTGGGCCTCCCCTCAGACGAAGCTAGAAAAAAAGCTAGCTAGCTAAAGAAAATATGATTATTTTATTCAACCCATGGACACTCCTCGATTGAGCCAAGATAGCGTGATATTGCTGTTTGGCAAACTTCAGACTGCACACCAAATACAGTACATGCAGTACAGTAAGAAAGATCTATCTGAACTGAAGGCAGTATTTGTTTCTAACTCTCGGAAAGTTGGAAAAACTAAAATTCCTCCGAACAACTGCATCTCTGAACCATTGATATAATATACTGTATATAAATACAGTCAATGCTCTCTTTAACCAAATGTGATCTCCTTTTGATAACTAATCTAATGTAATAGCCTATACAATATTTTTCACTTCCATTCACTGAGCCTCCCCTGAAACCTTTTGGAGCCTCCCCTGGGGAGGCCCGCCTCCCACTTTGAAAACCTCTGGCTTAGAGGAATCCTTCACCCCAGTGGTGTAGTCTAGTTTATTGTAGCCTACATTTTTTTCTGGGGGATGGGGGACTTTTGATTTGTGATCAGGCAATAATTAGGAAAGCCTATATAGGGGACCTAGATATCTCTTTCTCTCTCTTTAGATAATGACATAATACACCCAAATAAATTGAGTAGCCTATAAATAAACAAACCTATTATAATGCATCCTTGTTTACTTTTGTGGTAATTTGATAACGGGCACATTTTCAAAATGCAAGTGATAATTCAGAACCAGATAGATCATCATCCTACAATGTATTGCATTTAAAACTTGCATCAGTGCAGCTGGATTCATCAATAACAACAGTGAAGACCCCGGTAAGTTGATAATTTAACAGTATTTGTGCTTCTGTGGTGATATAATAGAGAAATTACCATCTAGTGTTTTCTATGGTGTTTTCCTGCGAAAAGTGTGCCACCAGCACGCAGAGAAAATAGACCAGACACCGGGCCCGGCGCCACAAGGGGGCGATAGGGGGCTTTGCCCCCTCAGTTCAATTTTCTGCCCCCTCACTTTTTTTTTGATAGAATAGTTCATCTATAAAGGCCAGTTAGGCAATGTTTGTACCTGACATGTTTCGGCTGCTGTTTCTGCAGTCTTCATCAAATTTGATCAGTTTAAGTTGATGTAGGCTACCCCCTATAAACATAGCTCTGTTGTTTCAGAATTGGCAGGGGAAGCGCTATTTGCTGTGCTTTGGTTGTCACAAGGTGTCAGAGATGTAGCTATTTATTAAATTTGAACCTCACTGCATGTTGTAGTGATCATTATGTGATTAAAACACACGCACACACACACGCACACACACACACACACACAGAGAGAGAGAGAGAGAGAAATCAGCTGCACCCAAGCACACAGCATGCCATGAGCAGAAAGATGGAGACAACGCATCTGATCACTTTATTTCTTTAATTTAATGAACCTGGCACTGACTGGCTATTATTTTGTTTATTTTTTTGTCGATTTTTGCAGCAATTGTTTATTCTATGAGTTTTCATATAGACATATATGTTCAGCGTGCTCCAGACAGGTCCCGCATTTCACGTTATGCAAAGCTCAGCTCTATTAATGCCTTAATCTGCTGCTGTGAAATAAATGTTTTATTTGATTTTGAATAGTAGTCTTTCTTGTGTTGCTATTGCGCTTTTCAGAGGTTATTATGGTTAAAAAGTCCAGAAATAGCGGGTATATAACCTATGTTTTACGATATAAAAATATCATATAAAAAAAAAAAATAATAATAAAAAAATCGGGAAAAAAAGAAATCAGCCCCCTCCCCAGTTATAACCGCCCCCTCAGTCATTTCATCTTGGCGCCGGCCCTGCCAGACACAGAATCTGGCACTCCAGATGGCGAGGTGCGAGCGGAGCTCCATGGCCTGTCTGAACGGTCAAATCGGTTAACATGGGCAGCGAAAGGAAACTGGCTGTGCCTCCTGGCTGTGCCTCCTGGCTGTGCCTCCTGGCTGTGCCTCCTGGCACTGTGGTCTGAACAGACAGAGCGCACAGGCTGAATTGTGAATGGAGGACATGACTTCCCCTGCAGTTATTAGCCTACTCTGCCTGCTAAACAAAATCACTGCATTGAAAGTTCTGTCACAAAACTATATTGTTACATATTCTTGAGCATTTTTAAGTGGGCAAACAGAAATCTTGAGCTTTCATAGTGGGTATACAGTAGGGCTGCACAATTAATCGAAATTGAATCGAAATCGCGATATGATCTACTGCAATTTTCCAATCGCAAGGAGGCTAAATATTTGTTAAAGGCGAAATGTGTGTCGAAATACCATTTTAAATTAAATATTGTCATGCTGCAGCAGAGATGTCCTGGCCTACACATCATATTCTACAGATGTAAGAAAACATCTTGGTTTGGTACAGTTTCCCGCAAAAAAAAATCACAACATAATCATTTTCATTTGATGTAAAAAAAATCATCATTCCCCTCTAATATCGTGAATCATATCACAATTGCAATATCAGTCAAAAACAAATCGCAAATAGATCTTTTTTTCAAAATGGTACAGCCCTAGTACAGTTAAGTACACAGTGTCTAGAATGGTGGTGGCAGAAGAAGAATGGCTCTCCCTGCCTTGGCTCTGTCTCGTCATGCTTGGATGGCTCATCATTTTCAAAAGCTTCCACTGACCCCAGGCAGGCAGGGGAATTAATTGAAAGATATCTCACATGTCCTTCAAGCCCACACACACACTCCTTCCTGAACGGACAGTACGCGTGCCCAACCAGGCAGTAAACGTGAACTTAAGGAGCCTGAACATCAGCAGAAAACTCATTTATCACACAGCAGCATGAAAAACAGAAAGGAACAAAAACACATTCTTTATTGTTATGAGCCAATAGAAGCCACTGACTTTATGAGTGACTGTAAATCCGTCTATCTCTGGTCACATTATAGGGCTGTTACAGCCAGCGGGTGATTTGGAGAAAATGTCGAGCAGACATAAGATACATACACAAACACACAGACTGACTTATTGTTTACTTTTCAGAATAACTGCCTCAGGCACTATTCAGCACTGCATGTCTGGGAAACCCACGTCTGACACATGTTTTCCAAGAATGCCAGGACAAAACAAAGAATGCTAACCATCAGCTGAGAGAAGGTCATAGTCCCTTGAAATAGACCGGCACCTAAATCACATCAGAAAGAATTTACCTACAGACGTTACAAACTGTTATTGGAACAGTTAGGCGCACAACATGCATTCCTTCAAGCTTTGTGTTTTACAAGAAATAATTCTCTTATTATTGTCAAGACGCATCAGTGTCCTGTGACCTCTGGCCTCCATTTGACCAAGATGAGCTGCAGTTGTGTGCATGATGTCATCATGAGCTATTTGCATGGTGAGAGCACAAACAAAAACACCCAGCAGCAACAGCCACTTTTGTCAAAACAAGCATTACAATGTCTAACTGACCAGCTGTGTGTGTGTGTGTGTGTGTGTGTGTGTGTGTGTGTTTCTGTCTGTGTGTACATGCAAGTGTATGTGTGGAAGCTATACAATAGCTAGTTTTTTTCCCTTATTAGGACAATAGTTCAGAGGTATACTATAGTATGTCATATCAAAATTGTTGCTCCAGTACACAGAGGAATCAATCTTGTGAAGTTCTTGTGAATATACAGTATATAGCAATATATATCGCAATAAAAATATGTAAAACTAGAGGACACTCCGTAGAGTGCAAACTTCCGCCAACCTTTCTACAAAGTTTCGTGGTGTACTGTTAACGTGAATCCGTTTGAAAGTTAGGCGCCTTTTGTGATTGGCCACGACCATTGCCACACCCCCTTTTGGCCAGTGGCCGTGGAAAGTTAACCAGTTCTAAGTTGGCCCATGACCTGCTTTTCTGCCAAGTTTCGTGCAAATCCGTTCCATCACCCAACCATAGATACACATGACTTTCAAGAAACCACTGCTTTTGTTGTGTCAACCAGGAGCACAATGTGGCTTCAACTCTAACTGAGGCATGGAAATCTGATTTGAGTCCAATACTGCCAGTGGCCCCACACACACGCATGTCGCCCGAGTCCCACTCACCAGTTTGATGTGTTGGATGGTGGCCTCGCGGGGCACATCCATCTGGATGTAGATACCGGTGGGCAGCAGGAAGTCCACAGTGATCTGGTCCGAGGTGTGGCCGGCCAGGGGTGAGTGCGCCGCCCACATGTCCAGGAGGTCCGTCATGGCGGGAGGCATGGCAAGGGGCGCCACACACCACCTCAACCATAAGGACCTGGAGAGAGAGAGAGAGAGAGAGACACAGAGAGAGAGACAGAGAAAGAGAGAGAGAGACAGAGAGAGAGAGAGACAGAGAGGGAGAGAGAGAGACACAGAGACACAGAGAGAGAGAGAGAGAGAGACAGACAGATAGAGACAGAGAGAGAGAGGGAGAGAGAGAGAGGACAGAGGAAGGTTAGGCAATGTGCAACCTTGGCAATGGAGAAAATGATTAGAAATATATCCTAATCCTAATGTAATTGATTCACATGTGGACTGCAGAGTGCTAGGCTAGGCTAGGCGCCTTAGCAAACTTAATGACAGAGGAGAAAATGATAGTTGAGGTCAGAGAGTGCACTGCTGACAAAATAACTATTTAAGAACGAGCAGCAAAGGGACGAAGCAATGATTCATGAATCCTATTTTATCCACAATGACCTCAAAACAACCTGACATCCTTCATGTTATGTGACTAATAACGCTTAGATAAATACTGCCGTGTTGTTGCCTGGAAGCCTTGTACACAGTAGCTCCAGCTTCAGAGTATTGTCTTCTACCTGCACTGGTGGTTAAGTGCTGATGAATTGCCATGCCTCTGGGGACAATTCAAAGCCCAATGCACTGTTCCAAAACATATTTGGCCATCAATCTGAAAATATGCATGTGTGTTTTGTTTCCTGGTGTGCATCTGACAGCACAAGTAGGGACACAAAAAGGCAGTGAATGTACACCTGGGCAAAAGGTAGCCTGAAAAAACAGAAGGAACACTTGATCTTGTCTTAAAAGTGATGCTTCAGCTTTTGAGGCCGTTCAAACAGTCCAGCAGGAACATGAATCAAGCACACCTTAAATTATTCAAATGTTTCAAGATGTATATTAGTATCTACATTTTACGAGGTGTGTCCACGACACACTAGTGTTGGGTGGCTTGTTTTGATTCCCATCAAGTTGAGGGAGGTGGGAGCAGACGTGGCAGTACCGCTGCGTGCCTGTAGGGGCAGCGCAGTGCTGTGTCCAGTGGGAGGCTGGTGCTGTGGCCTTAACTTGGGTGAGGGCCAGTGCTCAAGAGGAATGCCCACTAAGCAAACAGCAGAACAAAAGGTCAGCCTGCCCTCCCCTGTCTCACAACCTAGTCTCTCTGAGAGAGAGAGAGAGAGCGCGCGCGCACACACACACACACACACACACACACACACACACACACACACACACACACACACAGACACACACACACACACACACACACACACGCACACATGCACCACAAAACAGCTGCATTCATACAGAAATACATACATATGATTTTTTTTTTAATACATTCAACCAGGTTAAAAAAAAAAGATCAAAAGGGCAACATAAAAACATACAACGTTTCCCTGGTTATTTAAAAACATTACAAAAGTGTAGGCTACTACTCTACTAATGCTGACTGAATAAATATGGGGGGGGGGGGGGGGGGGGGGTATTCAAATAAATATACCAACCTCTACACACACACACATATATATATATATATATATATATATATATATATATATATATATATATATATATATATATATATATGAATATGTTTGGTTTAGAGGGAATATTTGAATAGGATTTTGGGCCAATTTTGACAGCCATACAAACACAGGCCATACACTGTACAAGAACAACACACATCACTTTTCGGGGCATTACATAGACTTACATTAATTTTCATTCCCTGGAGACTCATCCTAACCTAACCACTACTTGCCTAACCCTAACCTAACCACTACTTGCCTAACCCTAACCACCCTAACCACCCTAATCTTAACGGCTGACCCATCAGCTTTTTCCAAATTGGGGATACAGCTTCTGTCTCCGATTGAACAAGTGATCCCCAGTTAACTGGTGTCAAGTGTGAACTGTGTCCCTGAAAGCAGCCTATGACAGACCATGTACAGTACAGACATGCCCACACTACACAGCGCTATGCACACTAATAAACAAACAAGCACACATGCAAAATACGCACGTACTTGTCTACACACTCCCACACAAAAGCACACATACCCACAATGGCAGTTGCCACGGTAATTATCAAATAAGGCAGAAGTGGGATTTAGACTGCCACAGTTCCCCTCTACGTGTGGAGTGGAGCTGTCTTGGGGCGGTCAGTGAGGATTGTGGAGGGACCCCTCTATGTGTGGAGTGGACCTGTCTTGGGGCGGTCACTGAGGAGTGTGGAGTGGACCTGTCTTGGGGCGGTCACTGAGGAGTGTGGAGCGGACCTGTCTTGGGGCGGTCACTGAGGAGTGTGGAGTGGACCTGTCTTGGGGCGGTCACTGAGGAGTGTGGAGGGACGACGATGTGCGGCCCAAATCTCAAAACACCAGCTGTGTGTGTGACACGGCACACAGGTTTGAAGGTATACCGCAATATCAAGCAACCACGGTTACCACGGTAAGCTTTCCCTGTGATACCGTACCCACGATATGTTGCGCAATATGCACGCCACTGTACGCCACTAGAAATAAGTTCATAATCGAGGACCCTTGCGTAAACATTCTCATATTAGTTTCAGTTTCAGTTCAATAAAGCAACATTTTTCTTCAAAGCAAAATACTTGTTTGTGTGCGTGTGTGTGTGTGTGTGTGTGTGTGTGTGTGTGTGTGTGTGTGTTTCAGATGGACCATAGTACGTTTAATTAAATGGGAGGGGGGGGGGGTTAATACTGTATACCGTGATATTTTAGTAGAGATACTGTACCATACTGTGAAATTTCATATTGTTACAACCCTAGACAACACACACACACACACACACACACTCATTAGAAACTAACCAGGGACAAAAACAAATGCACGCACAAAGCGCACACTGATGTGTTAACTGCAGGCAGTTCCTCTGGTCTCTCGTAAGTTGTCTGCCTGGGCCGGGCAGACACTTACAGCCCACAGCCTGGTTTGGATCTGCGCTCAGGCCTGGACCACAGCTGCACCATCACACCACATCCAGCATGTCCTCGTCCTCACACGGCCCCAGCAGCCCGTACAGAGTCACTCTTCCACTATAGGCCCTGCTCCAGCTCCACTTTGCCTCCATCTGCCCATTCAAAATGACATCCCTGATTGCCTCTAATGCTCTTTCCCCCTCCATGTTAAGTGCTGGCGCTTGCTGCAGACGGGTCAGTGTTATTATGCCACGTGCCTGGAGCCGCAGCAGGCTATCTCTCTCGGCCACTTAACGTTATCAGCTATGCAAATGCTAATGGTCTTCTGAGTACTGAACAAACTGCTGCCTCTTAAAAGGGACTGTGTGTGTGAGTGTGTGTGAGGCAGGGTGGATGCAGGCAAAAATGAGTTCAACAGCACAAACACGTCCACCACACAGACAAACACTACATAGACAGTGCTGACTGTGCATGTGATGATAACCCACCAAGACGTTGTTTCACTCAGGCACACACGTCACACTGACTCTCACACACACACACACGTGTCACACACACACACACACACACACACACACACACACACACACACACGTGTCACACACACACACACACACACGTCACACACGACACACACACACTCACACACGTGTCACACACACACACACACACACACGTGTCACACACACACACACACACGTCACACACACTCACACACACACACACACACGTGTCACACACACACACACACACACACACACGTCACACACGACACACACACGTCACACACACACACACACACACACACACGCACACACACGCACACACACACACACACACACACACACGTCACACACGACACACACGACACACACACACACACACACACACACGTCACACACACAACAGAATGAACGCAACATCTCTGGAGCAACAAACGCACACTTAGTGGACAGACAATGGCGAGTCTGTAACATCACTGAGGTGCGCGGTTACACACTTGAAAGGAAACACGACACCTAGCATGTCTGACGCACCGACAACAACACGGGCCGACCAAGACCACGCACACAAGTACGTGTGTGTGCGTGCACATTGCACACACACTGACATGATTCATTATGGGACTGGGGGGGACTGACATTTTGGCACTAGACCGCTTGAATAGTGTCTTGTCCTGCCGAGATGTCAGCACACACTCACTCTCTCACTCACACACACACGCACACACGCACACACACACACACACACACACACACACACACACACACACACGCACACACACGCACACACACACAGGTGAGCAGGGTTATGGAGGACATGGTGGCAGGCAGCCAGAGGTCTACTGCTAGGTCAGGTTTCACAGGGAGGAAGAGAGGGGGGACGAATGGGTTGGGAGGAGAGACAGGGAGGCAGAGAGAGAGGGAACGCAAGAGAGAGGGAGAGCGAAAGAGAGAGGGAGAGAGAGAGGGGGAGAGAGAGATGGAGACAGAGAGAGTGGGAGAGCGAGAGAGAGGGAGAGAGAGATGGAGACAGAGAGAGAGAGAGGGAGAGAGAGAGAAAGACGTTTGATGTGACAACAGAAACCAAGCGATGAGCCTGAGGGGAGTCAGTATAGACTATATATCACTATGTAGACTCTACTCCATGGCCCCCCAGGCAGGCACACAGTGTTTGAAAGTGCAGGAATGTGTTCTCACTTCTGATATGTGCCCTATCTGTTTACCTTGCAGACACAACAAGGCCCACATGCTCACTGTACGTGTGATCTTGTGGAGAGACGTGTGGACGAGCCACATTCGTATCTACAAACAAACGCGGAGGATTCATCTGATCAGAAGGAGCAGAGCTGAAAGAAGAAACATGGCTCTCTCGCTGGTTCCCTGACGCCGCCTTGAAAAGCCTGCCATCTGTTCACCACGTCTCAATCTTCATGTCTTCTGATCCAATATGTGCAGGTGCACTCTGGGAAGAGCTGCGTGGGTCAACAGTGGAGACATAGAAGATGAGAGGGAAGCGGATGTGAGTGACAGGTCTGGTCTGGTCTCATGATGAAATGTCCATCAAAGTGGAGAGGCCAACAGAAGAAGTAGAAGATTTTCTGTCAACAACAACAACAACAACAACAAGACAATGAATCCACAAATAGAGACCTGGGATAACCCGGTGGTTGAAAGAATCCTGTTACGGTTCCAGTGGAGTGAAGGCGGGGTTGTTTGACGACAGTGACATGTTGGACAGGCCTTCATGGCCACAGATGCATGATGGTTATCTAAACACTAGTGTTACTCAGCACTCTCTTTCTAAAGCTGCCTCTGTCTGGACAGTAAGAGGCCTGTGAGGGTCTCCACAATGAAGAGTGTGTCCACGCCCGTGTGTGTGTGTGTGTGTGTGTGTGTGAGAGACGGACGGACATAAAGGGTGTGTGTGTGTGTGTGTGTGTGTGTGTGTGTGTGTGTGTGTGTGTGTGTGTGAGAGAGACGGACGGACATAAAGGGTGTGTGTGTGTGTGTGTGTGTGTGTGTGTGTGTGAGAGAGACGGACGGACATAAAGGGTGTGTGTGTGTGTGTGTGTGTGTGTGTGTGTGTGAGAGAGAGAGAGAGACAGACGGACATAAAGGGTGTGTGTGTGTGTGTGTGTGTGTGTGTGTGAGAGAGAGAGACGGACGGACATAAAGGGTGTGTGTGTGTGTGTGTGTGTGTGTGTGTGTGAGAGAGAGAGACGGACGGACATAAAGGTGTGTGTGTGTGTGTGTGTGTGTGTGTGTGTGTGTGTGTGTGTGAGAGAGAGAGAGACGGACGGACATAAAGGGTGTGTGTGTGTGTGTGTGTGTGTGTGTGTGTGTGTGTGTGTGTGTGTGTGGGACGGGGGTATGAGGTCACTGACTAAGGCCCATGTGACACGTTCCCTTCCACCCTATACTAAAAATAAAACAACCCGTTCACAAAGAGGATGTAAAAAAAACACCTGTCTTGATGCTCCTCTACATATACTGTATAGAGAGGCAAAGTGGAACGTCACTTCCTGCTTCAGCACTGTACCAGAGATTTTCATCCGCCATTTATTTTACCATAGGCATTTCGTAAAATGCTTATAAAATAGTTTTACTTCGTCTAACCATACGGTTCAGCTAATGCTATAATCGGGAGAGACCATAGAACATTTCACTCGGACCAAAACTTTAAAAAACAAAGTTTTTTACGATTTGGTCCCAGTGAAATGTTATGCGATCTCTCCTGTTTCTAAATATATCTGTACTGTAGGGCTGTTGAAACGAATTTTGATATTCGAATATTATTCGAATTTAATAATTATGAACGAAATTCGATTATTATTATTTTTTAAAAACGAATATTTAATATATATTTTTTTTTTTAATTTTTTTTTTTAGAACACTAGAACAGTGACAAGTTCTGACAACATACTTGAAGAAAAGAGTGTTAACTGAAGTTGACTGTTGAAGCTGCTATACTGATGTAAACCTACCTGTAGCTCTTAAAATGTATGTTCATTCATTGTTAACTGAAGTTGACTGTTGAAGCTGCTATACTGAATGTAAACATGTAGCTCTTAAGTGCAATACGTGACTGATTTTTTTTTGTTCATGGCTCATTGTTGTTTTGGCAAAGTTTACTTATTTGTTTATTGATAAGGAGCTCAAACAAAGGCTGTGTCTTTTTTTATTATCACTTATTTTATTTTAGCATTTCAGACAGCACCAATACATCACTGATTAATATTAACTAAGCTCTGGTTATCTGACCTATTTTCTAATGCAATGAATGTATGTACATTGTACAAGGAACATGTTTTCTTAAATAAACATCATTGCTGGACTATTTGTGATAAGCCTAATATTATTTTGAATATTCATCCACCATTCACTTTTCCATCTACATTTGGTAAAATGCTTAGAAAAAGTTTTACTTGGTCAAACCCAAAGAGTCAGCTATATTTAGAATCAGAACATAACATAAGAGAAGACAACAATTCACTCAGACCAAATTTTTTTTTTTTTTTTTTTTTTAATTCAATTAAAAATTAATTAAAATATTCGAATATAATTCGAATATTGAAATGTATAAAGCACTGAAATTCGAATTTGATTATAGAGGGAGATTGACAGCCCTACTGTACTGTACCATTTGGTTTGAACCGGTAAAACTATTTTATACGCATTTTACGAAATGTGCATGGGAAAATAAATGGCGGATGAAAATCTGTGGTACAGTGCTGAAGCAGGAAGTAGGCGGTCACTTTGCCTCTCTATACTGTCATGACTGGGCAATATGGGACAACCTGAGTCAGGGTTTCCGCCTCTCGGCAAGCAGAGAGAGTGCCGACCACCTGCTGCTTAGTGGACATAGCATAAGATGTCCTAACACAAGAGAAACAACAGACACACACAGTCTGTATAAGCCAGTATAAGAACAGGGCTGAACTCAATACACTCCAGCAGCACTCAACAGGAAGGGATACAACAATTAAATGCATTTTCCCCCTTCTTTATCATAGCCAATGATCACTGAAGGCACAGAAAATACCGTAGGCAAAACTCATGGCTCAGCCAAACATAATCAAGGAGCGGAACTATCCATTTTATAGAGAGCCAAAGTGACCGCCTACTTCCTGCTTCAGCTACAAACCAGAGAAAAATATGAATGGTGACGAACCAACGGTGAGAGACGATACTTTTTTTGATCCCGTTTGAATTGTGCCATGAAGACAACATGTACATTTTGTCAACTTAAAAGAGAATCTTGCACGTCAAGAAAGTCGCAGTTGATCGTAAAACTGAATAACGTTTCGTTTTTTATGAAACCGCTCAATCGACTGCATCTCTCGTCTCGCACAATATACGTCGCACACCAACACGGCCTGGCGGAAGAGGAAGTTATGACGTCACTTACGCGACTGCTTGTGTGTAGTCTTTCTGATTTATGACGTAGGGTGCAACAACAGTTTTACGACAAACTTGCGACTTTCTTGACTTGCAAAGTTATCTTTTCAAATGGACAAACATCATAAGGTGTACCTCATGGCACAATTCAAACAGGATCAAGAAAATTATTCTCTCCAATCACCACCATTCATATTTTGGGTGGCGGCTGGTTGGCATAGGGCCCGGCCGGAAAGGGGAGGGACTTTGGCTCTCTATAATGACTGGTAGAGACGCATGAATAGGCACTATGCACTATGCACTATGCACGACTACTGGCTGCTTTTACTCATGCTGTTTGAAGCTCTGTGCACAATCTGTTTCTTGTGTTAAGCTCTGGCAGAAGACGGGAGCTGTGCTAAGCTCAACAGTATGCGTTTGTCTGGGCGGTGTGTGTATAAGCGGTCAGCTGGTGTGTGTGCGTGTGCGTACGTACGTACGTGTGTGTGTGTGTGTGTGTGTGTGTGTGTGTGTGTGTGTAAGTGGCGGTCGGTCAGGCAGTTGGTGTAGTAAGAAGTGGATGGAGGTGGCGGTTTAGAGAGGGTAAACAGATATTTAGCAGTTAACGGTCTTATTAACTCTATGACACATTGTGACCAGTTCATGCAGGGCAAAGGCATAGGTTTGTGTGTATAATAAAGTGACCGTGTATATGAGACACAAACATTATCCCTGCATTGCTTTTCTGAGGGGAACAGGAATAGATGATGATTTTTGCGAGATGAGATAAAAAAAATATATAGACGGTTTTCACCAGAGCGCAACCCAACAGCACTTCCTTTTTCTCAGCATTCAGCAAACTGCAGAAATATTCACTTGACATCGTTACTTTTGTTTTCGCTGCTCAGCTGTATAGACGGTTTTCACGGAATGGTCAGTCCTGCACTTGAATGTTTTTTTTCCTTTTATGTCCATAGCAAACACTGCAACAGGAAGTGAGCGGGGGTTCAATTTAGAATGTTTTTGTTGTCAAGTTAAAACCGTCTATAGGAAATACACGAGTTTTAAAATGTGCTGGAACTTGAGGCAGCTCTGACACTGGAAACGAGGCAGGCAGCGTCGGTTTGGAACCAGATCTGCCAAAAAGATTTCTCCCCACCCTGACTGCGAGAAAAAACCTCTAAATATACTCTAGGGGAGTGTATGAAATGTGTACGTACTATTATGTGCCCATATCAAGGCGTGTGTGTGTGTTTATATCTATATATCTTAGATCTTTCATCTTCTCTACAATCTGTGTGTGGCTGAGCGAACCACATCCTGACAGCTACCCCATCATACCATCACATCAGTGAGTCGGTGACACACGCCCACTCCTCAGACAGGAAGCCATGACACCAGGGAGGAAGTGAGTGACAAATAACAACCGGTGCAGAAGTCCCCCCGCCGCAGTCATTCATAAAAACGCTGCCATGCTGAATCACAGACTCAAGCTGTTCTTTTTTTATTCCTGAATGCTTATTTATGATGGCATGTACGGTTTTATACACTTAGATAAATGAACACAACCACATCCACTGGGATAGATGACTAGAACTGGAATACTGCTGGCTAGCTTATATAAAAACTGAAGGGTAGATACTTTATGATGTACATATACCATGGCGCGGGCTGTGGCTCAGGAGGTAGAGCGAGTTGTCCACTAATCGATTTGGACAAAAGAGGTCGGTGGTTTGATCCCTGGCTCCCTCCAGTCCACATATCGAACCCAAATTGCGAACCCAAATGGGTGATTGTAGAGATTGTAAAGCGCTTTGGATAAAAGCGCTATAATAAATGCAGTCCATAAGACGCATTGCCAGAGTGTCTCTTGGCATAGCAAGGAGCTGCGCTCTGTCTTATGTTGCTCATGTTAGCAGAAGGGTAAGGGTGGGTGTGAGCAGCACAAATAGGATGGAGTGGTGGTGTGTGTGGGTGGAGGTGGGTGTGAGCAGCAGAAATAGGATGGAGTGGTGGTGTGTGTGTGTGTGTGTGTGGGTGGAGGCTGGCAGCCATTAAGCCTGTAAGCCCTCCCTCTCTCCATCCATCCCCTCCTCCACCTCCATTCTCTCCTACATCCAACTAGGGCTGTCACGAGTCACGAGTCACGACACCACATTTTCACTACACCATCATCATGGCCAAACAAATTCATGATAACCATTTGATCAGAATATCTGTAGAGGCTAAGCCAATGCTTTAAGTCACGGAGGTCGTTACCTTGTTTGATGAATTAAAGTGCGCGACAAACTTCATGCTTGGATACTACTCAGTCCATTTATTTTCTTGTTAATCTTCCTTGTTTCCATAAAGGTGTAGCACATTTCCAGTAGCAAACAAACAGGTAACTAGGCACTGCAGCAACAACATAGACAGAGCGACAAGCTGCCTACTGTGTAAGAACAAAGGAGTTGGTCCTTATAGGAAGAGTGCTAATTGGCTCCTACAATACAGTACCTATGGAAAATTTGAAAAAATAAAATGATAAATAATGCTATCAGTCAAATTCATCTTTCACTTTGTTCATTGTGTGTTTTGTCTTTTTCTTTGGCAAATAAATGACACTCAAAACATGAGTGTAGGTAGGGAGGTAGAGGGAGAGTCTGTCTGTAACCAGAACTGTACAGAGCCTAGGCTACAAAGAGCGGGAGAGGGAGGGAGACAAAGCCAGAACGGAAAGAAACGGAAATTATTTCAGAGGTGCTGGATTATTCACACGATATCAACAGTGTATTATTAACATGATATATCAACATTTATTTATATATTTATTTTATTTATTTATTTGTGAAGGGACAGATACATGTACATATAATGTGTCCTGTACCACAGCATTTATAGCCCAAGGCTAATGTGCAATGCCCGTCCCTAGATGTTATTGAAAGCACCAGGTTTTTTGAGACGAACAACAACGCTGACACCCCTACTTCCTCCTGCCCCCCCCCCCCCCTCAGTAATCACTCATCCAGGAAGAAAGATGACTGAGTTACAGCCAGCCATCTCAATCCTCTTAAAGCCATTTAGGAGATGGCAGAGGGGGAGGGGCGCCTGGTACAACACTCTCCATCGCTGTGACATCACTGTCGGGAATTGTGACTTCATCCGGCAATGGATAGTGAGTGACATCATGCAGCTTTCACTGAGGCACGTCTTTGCTTGGGTGGCCTACACTCCCATCTGCATTAGGAGGGTGATGCTAAGGCTGGATTACACGCAACTTTAGTTCGTTGAAAATGAGGTGAAACTAATAAGTTGTAAATGATTTGCATGGTCCTCTGCAACGTACTTGAAACTTGTCTGAAACTCAGCTGCAAAAGTTGCAAAACTCTCAACTTTGTGAAACCAGTTTCATGCAACAGCCAATCAAAACGCTGATAGGTAGGCTATTAAAGCACTGATGACTCTTCCTATTCGCCGGGACAGCCATAATGAAAGAAAGTAGCCAGCCAATGGCAGAAGAAAACCCGTTACAACACTTCCGAATTGATATTATGTCCAGCTAGAAATGATACAAAATAAGATACAAAGATGCAAGTTACAATGACTCTCCCCACTTGATACAGTACAGTATATAATCTACTGTAGCGAGAGAGAGAAAAGGAAAAACAATATGACAGATGAAACATTACCAATCTAGCTAGCTGCTTGTTTTAGTGAAACAAACTACCGTGTTGCCTGAGACTTGATTCTTTTTGAATAGCTTTGTGTAAGTCAAGTTGCATGACAATTATGTTTCATGCAATTTGCAACCTGCAACTAGTTGCGTGAACGTTTCACCGTGTAAAGCCAGCCTAAGGTTTCACTAAGTGCCATTTTGTGGCATTGCCGTGACGCCAATCCAATCCATAGAGAGGCATTGTTACACTGCAGCCCAAAAAAGCACATACTGTATCACATATCCTAAAAGCTACAGCATAATGTAACTGTATCACATATCATAAAGCTACATCATACTATTTTAAGAGCAGTGTCTTGAAGATCCTCCTCTGCTCGCACATCAGAAGCACCTCTTTGCGGTCACGTCATGCTGAATCACTTTGCCAAGTAGACTGTGTGACAGTGCCAGTCTGCCATGTGACTAAAAATCCAGTTTGAATGACATGTGAAGGGTCTCTCATTTGTGCCCTCTAGCATCTAATGCCCCCTCTGTGCCAGGAAGGCCAGGTCAGCAGAGTCACGGCCGCGGGGTGCAGAGAGGGATGGAGGGGAGCGAAGGGGAATGTCAACAGATCCTGCTCACACAGGCCGCAGCCTGCTTTTAGTGCACCGCACAATCTCTCTCCGGCCATATTCCTTAATGGAACAGACGTGCCGTTGTTGTGTCTGTGCGTACATCCGGCAGCTTTGAAATGTGATTTTGTGTCCGGGGCGGCTGTGCACGCGTGCAGCTTGTCTTTGGGTTGTTGTGTGTGCACTTTGTGTGACTGAATTGTGATCGCCGGATTCAAGATGGAGATGTGCAAGTCTGGCATGTATACAGGTGTGTGTGTGTGTGTGTGTGTGTGTGTGTGTGTGTGTGTGTGTGTGTGTGTGTGTGTGTGTGTGTGTGTGTGTGTGTGTGTGTGTGTGTGTGAGAACAGAGATCAGCAATGTGTTTCTCAATTTCATGGTATAATTTAACAAAGGACCTGCAAATTTATACAAATTCTTATAACTGTCAGCATTGTGGAAATTTGACCATCGCCCGTTGAAAACCTCTCCCTCTGGCCGTCAACAGAATCAGACACATTTAGAATTCCAATCTCCTGCCAATAGTTCAGCACTCATTTTTAGTCTTTCAAGTTCCTACACCATTTAACAAAGCATGATACGGTAACTGTTAGAAATCAACATCAAACCTTTCCTGGCCGATTCAAAATGACTGCACTGGATCTTGAAGTGATATAGAGCATGCTTCTGTGCCAGTCTGCAGTTGACCTGGCAAGAATGTTACGGCCCTATTCTCATCTTCGTTTCAGCCCGTAATTAAAATAAATCACAGTGGAGGGAAAGGTGTAACATTTGAGAGAGCCGTTCTGATTGGATACATACCTACCATTGGTGTAATGATTGAAACATCACTATGCAAACTCTCTTAAAATTGAACAACAAGATACTTAACATTCCTGCTCCTGGCATTTGCGTCCTGATTGGAATAGCAGACTGGAGGGAGACATGTGAACAACAGTACTACAGTAGTAGCATGTACTTCTGCATGGGAAATGCAATATAAGATCATAAATCGTTTACACAGAATGGCTGTATCTATCTAGACACAAGATGAAATCCCTATCTGTCCAACCTGCGTAATAAGTGTCAAAATACATAAGGAACCCTCATATAGCAGTACTCCCTATGGAACTGTGCTATAATTCAAGACTTAGGTTCTGGTTAAAGACCTACAGGAGATTGATAATATCTTTGGTCTCTCTTTAAAACTCGGCCCGAAGCCGAAGGCGTGTCTATATTTGGAATTAGACAGGAGCTCCCTCCTGACTTTCACTGGGCAGACATTACCTACAAGAAATACTTCTACACTGTATCTTTCACTGGGCAGACATTACCTACAAGAAATACTTCTACACTGTATCTTTCACTGGGCAGACAGACATTACCTACAAGAAATACTTCTGCACTGTATCTTTCACTGGGCAGACATTACCTACAAGAAATACTTCTGCACTGTATCTTTCACTGGGCAGACATTACCTACAAGAAATACTTCTGCACTGTATCTTTCACTGGGCAGACATTACCTACAAGAAATACTTCTGCACTGTATCTTTCACTGGGCAGACATTACCTACAAGAAATACTTCTACACTGTATCTTTCACTGGGCAGACATTACCTACAAGAAATACTTCTACACTGTATCTTTCACTGGGCAGACATTACCTACAAGAAATACTTCTGCACTGTATCTTTCACTGGGCAGACAGACATTACCTACAAGAAATACTTCTGCACTGTATCTTTCACTGGGCAGACATTACCTACAAGAAATACTTCTGCACTGTATCTTTCACTGGGCAGACATTACCTACAAGAAATACTTCTGCACTGTATCTTTCACTGGGCAGACATTACCTACAAGAAATACTTCTACACTGTATCTTTCACTGGGCAGACATTACCTACAAGAAATACTTCTGCACTGTATCTTTCACTGGGCAGACAGCACCTACAAGAAATACTTCTGCACTGTATCTTTCACTGGGCAGACAGACATTACCTACAAGAAATACTTCTGCACTGTATCTTTCACTGGGCAGACAGTACCTACAAGAAATACTTCTGCACTGTATCTTTCACTGGGCAGACAGACATTACCTACAAGAAATACTTCTACACTGTATCTTTCACTGGGCAGACATTACCTACAAGAAATACTTCTACACTGTATCTTTCACTGGGCAGACATTACCTACAAGAAATACTTCTACACTGTATCTTTCACTGGGCAGACATTACCTACAAGAAATACTTCTGCACTGTATCTTTCACTGGGCAGACAGACATTACCTACAAGAAATACTTCTGCACTGTATCTTTCACTGGGTAGACATTACCTACAAGAAATACTTCTACACTGTATCTTTCACTGGGCAGACATTACCTACAAGAAATACTTCTACACTGTATCTTTCACTGGGCAGACAGACATTACCTACAAGAAATACTTCTGCACTGTATCTTTCACTGGGCAGACATTACCTACAAGAAATACTTCTGCACTGTATCTTTCACTGGGCAGACATTACCTACAAGAAATACTTCTGCACTGTATCTTTCACTGGGCAGACATTACCTACAAGAAATACTTCTGCACTGTATCTTTCACTGGGCAGACATTACCTACAAGAAATACTTCTACACTGTATCTTTCACTGGGCAGACATTACCTACAAGAAATACTTATACACTGTATCTTTCACTGGGCAGACATTACCTACAAGAAATACTTCTGCACTGTATCTTTCACTGGGCAGACAGACATTACCTACAAGAAATACTTCTGCACTGTATCTTTCACTGGGCAGACATTACATACAAGAAATACTTCTGCACTGTATCTTTCACTGGGCAGACATTACCTACAAGAAATACTTCTGCACTGTATCTTTCACTGGGCAGACATTACCTACAAGAAATACTTCTACACTGTATCTTTCACTGGGCAGACATTACCTACAAGAAATACTTCTGCACTGTATCTTTCACTGGGCAGACAGCACCTACAAGAAATACTTCTGCACTGTATCTTTCACTGGGCAGACAGACATTACCTACAAGAAATACTTCTGCACTGTATCTTTCACTGGGCAGACAGTACCTACAAGAAATACTTCTGCACTGTATCTTTCACTGGGCAGACAGACATTACCTACAAGAAATACTTCTACACTGTATCTTTCACTGGGCAGACATTACCTACAAGAAATACTTCTACACTGTATCTTTCACTGGGCAGACATTACCTACAAGAAATACTTCTACACTGTATCTTTCACTGGGCAGACATTACCTACAAGAAATACTTCTGCACTGTATCTTTCACTGGGCAGACAGACATTACCTACAAGAAATACTTCTGCACTGTATCTTTCACTGGGCAGACATTACCTACAAGAAATACTTCTACACTGTATCTTTCACTGGGCAGACATTACCTACAAGAAATACTTCTACACTGTATCTTTCACTGGGCAGACATTACCTACAAGAAATACTTCTGCACTGTATCTTTCACTGGGCAGACAGACATTACCTACAAGAAATACTTCTGCACTGTATCTTTCACTGGGCAGACAGACATTACCTACAAGAAATACTTCTGCACTGTATCTTTCACTGGGCAGACAGACATTACCTACAAGAAATACTTCTGCACTGTATCTTTCACTGGGCAGACAGACATTACCTACAAGAAATACTTCTGCACTGTATCTTTCACTGGGCAGACATTACCTACAAGAAATACTTCTGCACTGTATCTTTCACTGGGCAGACATTACCTACAAGAAATACTTCTACACTGTATCTTTCACTGGGCAGACATTACCTACAAGAAATACTTCTGCACTGTATCTTTCACTGGGCAGACATTACCTACAAGAAATACTTCTGCACTGTATCTTTCACTGGGCAGACAGTACCTACAAGAAATACTTCTGCACTGTATCTTTCACTGGGCAGACAGTACCTACAAGAAATACTTCTACACTGTATCTTTCACTGGGCAGACATTACCTACAAGAAATACTTCTGCACTGTATCTTTCACTGGGCAGACAGTACCTACAAGAAATACTTCTGCACTGTATCTTTCACTGGGCAGACATTACCTACAAGAAATACTTCTGCACTGTATCTTTCACTGGGCAGACAGACATTACCTACAAGAAATACTTCTACACTGTATCTTTCACTGGGCAGACAGACATTACCTACAAGAAATACTTCTACACTGTATCTTTCACTGGGCAGACAGACATTACCTACAAGAAATACTTCTACACTGTATCTTTCACTGGGCAGACAGACATTACCTACAAGAAATACTTCTGCACTGTATCTTTCACTGGGCAGACATTACCTACAAGAAATACTTCTACACTGTATCTTTCACTGGGCAGACAGTACCTACAAGAAATACTTCTGCACTGTATCTTTCACTGGGCAGACAGTACCTACAAGAAATACTTCTGCACTGTATCTTTCACTGGGCAGACAGACATTACCTACAAGAAATACTTCTGCACTGTATCTTTCACTGGGCAGACATTACCTACAAGAAATACTTCTACACTGTATCTTTCACTGGGCAGACATTACCTACAAGAAATACTTCTACACTGTATCTTTCACTGGGTAGACATTACCTACAAGAAATACTTCTGCACTGTATCTTTCACTGGGCAGACATTACCTACAAGAAATACTTCTACACTGTATCTTTCACTGGGCAGACAGACATTACCTACAAGAAATACTTCTGCACTGTATCTTTCACTGGGCAGACATTACCTACAATAAATACTTCTACACTGTATCTTTCACTGGGCAGACATTACCTACAAGAAATACTTCTACACTGTATCTTTCACTGGGCAGACATTACCTACAAGAAATACTTCTACACTGTATCTTTCACTGGGCAGACATTACCTACAAGAAATACTTCTACACTGTATCTTTCACTGGGCAGACATTACCTACAAGAAATACTTCTACACTGTATCTTTCACTGGGCAGACATTACCTACAAGAAATACTTCTGCACTGTATCTTTCACTGGGCAGACATTACCTACAAGAAATACTTCTACACTGTATCTTTCACTGGGCAGACATTACCTACAAGAAATACTTCTGCACTGTATCTTTCACTGGGCAGACAGACATTACCTACAAGAAATACTTCTGCACTGTATCTTTCACTGGGCAGACATTACCTACAAGAAATACTTCTACACTGTATCTTTCACTGGGCAGACATTACCTACAAGAAATACTTCTGCACTGTATCTTTCACTGGGTAGACATTACCTACAAGAAATACTTCTGCACTGTATCTTTCACTGGGCAGACATTACCTACAAGAAATACTTCTACACTGTATCTTTCACTGGGCAGACAGACATTACCTACAAGAAATACTTCTACACTGTATCTTTCACTGGGCAGACAGACATTACCTACAAGAAATACTTCTACACTGTATCTTTCACTGGGCAGACAGACATTACCTACAAGAAATACTTCTACACTGTATCTTTCACTGGGCAGACAGACAGTACCTACAAGAAATACTTCTGCACTGTATCTTTCACTGGGCAGACATTACCTACAAGAAATACTTCTACACTGTATCTTTCACTGGGCAGACAGACAGTACCTACAAGAAATACTTCTGCACTGTATCTTTCACTGGGCAGACATTACCTACAAGAAATACTTCTGCACTGTATCTTTCACTGGGCAGACAGACATTACCTACAATAAATACTTCTGCACTGTATCTTTCACTGGGTAGACATTACCTACAAGAAATACTTCTGCACTGTATCTTTCACTGGGCAGACAGACATTACCTAGGAGAAATACTTCTACACTGTATCTTTCACTGGGCAGACATTACCTACAAGAAATACTGTAGGCACTGTATCCGCAAATGCATTTTATTATGGAAAACCAACAAAGGACCGTCAGTTAGCCAGCGGACTCCAGCTATTAAGGATGTAATACGCATGAAGCTTTTACTGCATTGCTCAGACATTCCTTCAATAGTGGGATCTGTTCCTCTGTTGTATTTGTGTCTTTGCACTTTGTGCTAGTATGTCATCTTTTTGTTGTTGTGACAAAAAGGGAAATAAGATTAACAGCATAAAAAAAGAAAAAAGAAAAACAAATCCTCTCCGGAAAACAGCCTCCACATTGCACTGGATCCTCTAGTGAGTGAGTGGGTGAGTGTGTGTGTGTGTGTGTGTGTGTGTGTGTGTGTGTGTGTGTGTGTGAGTGAGTGAGTGAGAGAGAGAGAGAGAGAGAGAGAGAGAGAGAGAGAGAGAGAGATAACAGCAGAGTCATGTCACAGATCAATAGTCACTAGTAATTCAGACAAACAAAGAGAGGAGACCTCGAGTGAGATAGGGAGAGACACACGGGGGAGAGAGAGAGAGAGAGAGAGAGAGAGAGAGTGAGTGAGTGAGTGAGTGAGAGAGAGACACACAGCGAGAGAGAGAGAGCCATGTGCTATTTGGAGTCCAGCCTTCAATGCCTTGCATGGCTCCACTTGACTTGAACCCTGGGTCCTCTGGGAGAACAGTGGGTGGAGGTGGAGGCAGAGACAGAGTGCTGTTAATAGTGAGACGAGGGACAGGGAGTTGGGAGTTGGGGATAGAAAACGGAGTGAGGTGAAGACAAGGAACGGAGGAAAAGAATGGGGAGTGATAAGACGAGATAAGAGAAAAACAGAGTTGGAATGTGTGTGAGAGCGGCCATAACAAAATCAAACGACACAGATGAAGAAATCCATTTGAATGGTCAATTTTTTGGTTCAAAAGTCATAGATGGCAAATCGGATCAAGAATAACAAAAGAGCGTCCTAATGTACAATGATTAGCATTAGAAGAGGCACGAACACATTGTTCAGAATTCAAATCTGATATGATGCGGATAGTCATTGTTATGCCAGTCGAGTCTGCATAATGAAGATGGGCTATTGAGTTCATCCCGTTTGCTTGCACCGCTGTCTGTGTGTGTGTGTGTGTGTGTGTGTGTGTGTGTGTGTGTGTGTGGAGGGGGGGCAAGTCAGATGTGTAAGTGTGATGTTCCACAGAGCCTGATTCACTTCACAGTCACAAGAGAAGCGAGCAGGCGTGCCGGCGTGCACACACACACACACACACACACACACTCACACTCACACACACACACACACACTCAACGCAGGGATAAAAATAAGGAGTGCCAATAACGACCTCTCCGTGACTGAAACTTTTCACAGCTCCATCAG
>NC_139642.1:28984919-29007419 GCF_964638095.1 Poromitra crassiceps
GACCAGCCAGTCACTGCAGAGAAAGACAACAAGACTACCATGTAAACAAGCTGCAGTCCAGCCAGTCACTGCAGAGAAAGACAACAAGACTACCATGTAAACAAGCTGCAGTCCAGCCAGTCACTGCAGAGAAAGACAACAAGACTACCATGTAAACAAGCTGCAGTCCAGCCAGTCACTGCAGAGAAAGACAACAAGACTACCATGTAAACAAGCTGCTGGTTTAGTCCAGCCAGTCACTGCAGAGAAAGACAACAAAACATCAGCTCTCCTGATGAGACATACAGGGGCAAAAAGACAAATGTTCTTAACACTTAACACCAAATTACTCATAAACTGCCAGAGTCCCTCACTGTACTAAAGGCTACATAAACTCTGCTATTATCACAACCGCAGATCATTATTCAAAGCAACCTCCTACACACACACACACACACACACACAGAAAAACATATGTATGCAAAGTTGGCCTGACACATCAGATTCTGTGAAACAGGAAATGATGAAATCAAATGCACAGGCATATCCACACGCTGATGCTGAACACGCACGCACGCACACACACACGCACACACACACGCACACACACACGCACACACACACACACACACACACACATAACACCTATTTGTCCATCCTGGACACATTCTGGACTTCTTCCTTGTTTCTGGTCTCAAACGGAATATTTGAGCATCTGGAGTTGTTGGGGTCTAAAGCAATGTTCCATTTAGCTCTGAAGTCAGAGCTGGGAATAACATCCCACCCGAGTTGCCTGCATTCCAGCACAACAAGTCAGAAAACCAAGATGGACACTGTGGGGTTAACTCTAGCCAGGTTAGCCATTAGCAATACCAGTTGATACCAATGCATTAGGCTGCGTGTCAATTTAGCTTCTTTGTCTCAGCACTAGCGCCCTTTCCTCGTTAAGATCAACGGAAAGCGTCGGCAAGGTGCATAAAAGGCGGCAGCTCCAGAAAGGCGCTGCGGAGCGGAGTGCTTTCAAATCCTGAGAAATTAGACGTTTTTGTTGGATAATCATTGAATTTACGTTACTGTAACAGCGATCATAAAGGCAGTATGGATTATACCCGACATGTATTTATTTATAAGCCTTGCCTGTTCCACAAAACACTGTATTGTTAAATACTGCTAGAAGTGCTGTTAACGTTACGTTAGGTGGTTAGTGCAGCTGGTAAGCTAGCAGCAGACGTTATCATCTGCTTCTCCTCACAAAAAGTGCTCCATGCAGGCAGCACCTTTTCCACGGCGAAAAGATGCAGACAAACGCTATGTCGACACACACCCTTATGCGGTATTTTGCGCATAGTATGACTGATATAATGAAACACAAATAAACAGTATATTACTACAGCTTTTACTAGTGTTGAAGCACGGAGCAGCCATCTTGAATTTTGAGGTCCGGGTTTGGTGAGGTTCTTCCGACTTCCCGAGTGGGAAATCTGACTTCAGGGGTCATTGTTGAAATGCCCGACTGGGAACTCGAAAATGTTGATGTTGAGCGTGGCTGTGTCGTGACAGCACATCCGTGAGGCTGACGTGAGGAGTAGCCTCTGTTGCGTGACACAACAGCTCTTTTTTTATTTAAAGCATAGAGGAAGCTTTCCTCGGAAACTGTGACCCAGCAAAGAGGAAATAAAGAAACGGTGGTGAATGGACACCTTGGTTTTGTTGAGGTCAATGTTTTTCCATTGACTTCACCTGATCTCCCTCCCCTTTCGTTCCTTATCTACAGTACCTCTGTGTTTAGTCTACCTGTGCTCCGTTACATGGGCTGTGATGGATTCCTCCCAATCTTCCTTCAAGGAACAGCTCACCCTAAAATACTAAATAATTCCCCCCCTCTTATCCATCTAGATTGTTTTGGTGCGAGTTGCCGAGTTTTGGAGATATCAACCGTAGAGATATCTGCCTCTTCTATTTCGCATGCCACCCAAATCAGCCATTTTGTGTCTAAAGGCAGGAACTAACACAGGTGCAAGCAAGACATTGATTAGAGCCCTGGCACTGGACCCATTTCTGTGGTCCAGTGCCGGACGGTTGCATTTTTCAAAAGTATTTTTTCTCTGCCTTGAGCACCACAAGCTGAGTGCCATCCAGTTCCATTGTATTCGAGAAAAAGGCAGACATCGGTCGACGTCTCCAAAACTCTGCAACTTACACTAAAACGATCTAGATGGATAAACAGTACTACAGGTGAGAGGGAAAATGTGTATTTTTGATTTTAGGGTGAGCTGTTCCTTTAACTTGTCAGATAAGAGGAGAACACTATGGGACTATATAGGGCTGTGGAGAGATGATACATGTGTGGGTAGTGTCACACTGACAGCAGCTGTATCTGTCCATTAGGAAATAGGAAACACATTAGTCGCAGGCAAAGTAATGTTCTATTAACAGTTTTGGTATTCATGGTTTTTCTTGCCTAGAGGAATTTTTGGCGCCCCAAAGAGTTTTTAGCCTTATCAATTAAAACATCCCACTACTAGATTGTGTGAGGGACATTTTATTCTTTGATTTTGGGTTGCAAGAAGAAGTAAAAAAAACTGACAATGATTGATATTTGAGGATATTTGAGTTCTGGACAACCCTGACTGCATATAAACTCAAAAAGATGTTTTCCGGTATCATTTTAGAGAATTTCAGAAGAAGTCCCACATTCTTACGTTGAAATGCCTTTAATTGTGAAACTTGTGGTGCTTTAAAAACACAAGTTACATAAGTGCAGTCGTTACGTGGAGCGGTCATGCTTACCGTCGTGCGTAGTCACCCCCCCAAAGGCCCATTGTAATGTGAGCCAGGAAAAACCCTGGTATTGTAACGACAATGTGTATTTTGTAAAGCCATCTTTATTGTTGCGGTATTCACCTTATGTAGAAGAGACAGTCTGGCTTGAGAGACTAACAGGAAGTGTAAACACAATCAGACGTTCTGATTGTGTTTACACTTCCTGTGACTCATAAACCTAGTCTGACTCATATGTGAGTCAGACTAGGTTTGACCAGGTGAGGCAGACTAGTTTGAGCAGGTAAAACAGCCGGCGTTTTGAACAGGAAGTCGTGACACAATGGGTCAAGTGGGTGGGGCCGGGCTACATAAGGTGAATAGTTCTGAGGGGTGCTGGCTGCTACCACAGTTCACTGATGTGTGGACACGCAAGAGAAATAAGCGCGGTAAAAGAACGAGGACAAACCGAGCTGATTGAGCTGTTCTTCGGGCGACGAGAGAAGCAGCAACGAGAATCTTGAAAAGCAGGAAGTTCGGAAATAGATTTATAGAAAATCCCGGCCTGTCTGTCATACAGCCTCCGTAGCCGCTGTGAAGTGGTGGAGAGCCGAGAGAGAGACACACAGACACACACACAGTTGACTTTTCAATTTTGGTCTCTCTCTCCATCTTGCCAAATCACCCTCTGCACACATTGGCACTGGCTGACACACACACACACACACACACACACACACACACACCCGGATAAGGGACAGATGTCTTTGGCTCCAGTCACCGTGTGTCCCTGTGGAGGTGACTGGGGACACACTGTGCTCTAATCACCGATACGCTGATGCCCGCCTCTCCTGTTTATACATCCATCTGTACATGCTCAGCTCCACACACACACACACACACACACACACACACACACACAGACACAGACACAGACACAGACACAGACACACACACACACAGCACTACCCCCCCCCCCCCCCCCCCCCCCCGTCTGTCTGCTAGCTATATTTACTGTGGCACACGCCAGTCTGTTAGACGGCAAGGTGACGCACAGGGAATACATTTAAGAATCAATATTGACTCACCAAACTCAATGCATTATCTCTGTTAATCACACCAGTACATATGATATCGCTGTTGCTGCATAGCTGGGAAACGCAAAATCGACCATAGCATGCGAGCAGCAGACCGGCTTTCTCATTACATCTATTATTAGTTCACTGTAGCGGCGGCGCGCGTCCTATTGTCCAGTTTAAATACACTTTTCTGTACACGGACTTGATAATGACTTGGGTAGCAGGGGCACTGCAGCAGGGATAATGCCAACTAAACACACTCTTAAGAATAGGTGCGAGGGCAGGGCTTCCTAGGATTGTGTGAGTGAAAGGGGTCGCGACACACCGCTTCATGTCAGCCAGAGTATCAGGGTTTAGAAAGAAAAACAGCTGGAAAACAGAAAACGTAAGAACGGCACACAGAGAGAGAGAGAGAGAGAGAGAGAGTGCTCAACAAGTCATTTCTGCCAATGAGCCGTGAGTGCAGACATGCTCTCTCCCGTCTCGTTAACAGGTGCTGTGTGACGGACGCTCTCTCTCACCGCGGCAGAAAAAACGCCACCTGCTCCGCGGTGAGGTTGCCGGCATCGGGGAGAAGAGCGACCGGATCACAGGAGACAGAGCGTTACGCCCACAATTGGATCAAGCTATTTTTTCCACATTGAGTAGGAGTGAGGGAAGAGAGAGAGAGAGAGAGAGAGAAAGAGACAGCAGGTGGGAGGCATCTGTACCGATTATTGGTGGTTATTGGCTGCTGGCACTGACTGACGGGAGGAGAAGGGGTTGTTGACAGATGTGAAAGCTGCACCTGTGCTGCTGAATTCAGCCAGCCTTTTTCCACCTGCAGCCATCTTGTGTCTAAAAGGCAGGAAGTAATACAGGTGCGAGCAAAACATAATGAGGGTTTCCCAACTTCCGATCCATTTAGGTGTTCCAGTGCCGGAGCCCTCGTTAATGTTTTTTTGCTTGCACCTGTGTCACTTCCTGCCTTTTAGACACAAAGTGGCTGAGGTGAAAAAGGCTCATTGGTTCTGAGAGGAGGAAAAGGCAGAGAGCTGTCACTCTGCTTCCATCTCCAGGTACCACAGCTGCCATCTCAAAGTGCGGCAGGAAAAAACGATTGCAGATCATCAGAGTCTGATGTGAATGGAAAAGTTGTGATATGGCCTTCTGTTAAAAATAGAAGCTGTATTTGGCATTACACATGAGGCAGAAGTGAAGGCAGAGAGCCATTGCCAGTGTTGGGGGTAACTCATTACAAAAGTAACATATTACATGTAATATATTACTTTTAGCAGTAACTTAGTAATATAACTTATTACTTTTAGGATTTCAGTAATATTATACCAGTTACTTTGTCAAGTAACTCAAGTTATAAATTGAGTTAAAAAAAAAAGTTTAATCAAGTCCATGCCACATATTTAAATAAAGATACAATCATTTCCTAATCAAACTGTCTGTTTTTATGCAAATAACCACTATAGATGACAATAACAAAGGAAAAGAATAACATTTAGAATTTTGGATGGTTTACACTGACTTCGAGGCGGTTTAAATTATTTTTCGGGATGGTTCCGGGGCAGCGATGTCAGTCTGCTGCTGCTGTTGTTTTGGTGAAAGTAATGCAAAAGTAGTGTGATAAGTTGCTCTACACAGACAGTAATATTGTAAAGTAACTTATTACTTTCAAATGAGAGTAACTAGTAATATGTAGTATATTACATTTTGAAAGTAACTTGCCCAACACTGGCCATTGCTACAGTAGTCTTTTATTTTTATAATAAAAATAATAATAATAATAGCTTGGATTTATATAGCGCCTTTCAAGGAACCCAAGGCCGCTTCACAGAGCACAAAAAGATGATGAACACACATAGATGACAACAAAGAACAACATAGAACAGAAAAGACTAGTTGTGGAAGGCTGTGTTGAACAGGTGAGTTTTGAGTAGAGTTTTGAAGGTAGCCAGTGATGCGGCATTGCGGATTTCGGCTGGGAGAGTTGGCTGATTAGCTCAGTGCCAAAAAAAAACTCAAGCTATCTTATCCACAGCACTTGATCTTTTTCCTGGTCTTTTTCCTGGTCTTTTTCTTATTTTGTATTACTATACTACCATTTACAGCATTGTATGCTATCTAGCCATGCTTAAGGTCTTTGCACACACAGTCAGTTTTTTTCGTATGCGTTTTTTTAATCCGTCGTCTGAAAACACAAACAGTCAAACAGCTCGCAAAAGGTTATTGACTGATGCAAAAAAAACAGAAAATCGAACCTGCCCTGAAAACTTTAATGACGGACGAATGTTTCGGAGTCAGTGTGTAAACATGAGTGATGGAACATGAGGTCGTATTTATTTTAAAATGTGCGATGATGAAACAGCAAGTGAGTGCAAAGACCAGGAAAAAGATCAAGTGCTGTGGATAAGATAGCTTGAGTTTGCTAGAGGGTAAAGTTTGGTTACACATGCGCACACTCACACACTCCCTTTGGTGACAACTACAGTACATAGTGCTCAGTGTGATTTTTGGCACTGAGCTAATCAGCCAACTACCAAGACATTCACTGCCAAAGTTTGCTACTCTAATTATTAATCTGACATCATCTTCCACCCAATCCCCATACTTGTTCTAAAATCACTGACTGCTGATTGGTTCGCTATATTACTTGTCCAGAGTCCAGATGTCATTACACCTCGTTCTTTCAGTTTGCACCAAGTAAGGACGCAATGTCACAGAAACAGTCCAATGTCTGGCGATATTTAACCAAAACTGATGCAAAGAGCGAGATTATATTTGGGTCTGGCAACGTGTCAAACCTAAGGAAGCACCTAACAATGTTAATTTCACGCAATACATAAATGCACTGACAATGTTGCACGTCATATAGTTCTGTTCTAAATATTGAAAACGTAAGCTCTTAAATTGTTCAGTTGTTATAACTCATTGAAACAGATCATTCTAATCAGACCAAAGCATGATTTTCCTTTATATTGTAAAACTGCATTTTGATATTCCTTGTTCATGGGCTTAAAATAGTACGGTAGACAATCACACAGCATAGGCGGTTTTCATGGAATTGTGTTGCTAGGGAACAGTTTGAACCCATAGCTTATTTCCTGTCAGATATTGTATTAGCAAACACTGCAACAGGAAATAAGCTAGGGTATGGGCAATTTAGAATATATATTGTTGCCAAGTTAAATTATTTTTTACTTTTAGCTCTTTCAATAATCTGGACTATGATAATTATGACATAAGATTATATTCAGCACAGATGTGAAAAAGAAATACAGCACCCAGCCCTAGTGACAACTAGGGATGGGCATCGAATTTCGAATTTTCGAATAATCGTTGTTATTATCAAGGTCGACTTTTATTATTGAAATTCGAAATTCGTTTATTGAAAAAAAAAAAAAAAAAAAAGTTTTTTTGCAACATTTCACTCAAAAAAAAAAAAATTTGAGTGAAATGTTGCATTGTCTCCCCTGATTCTAAGTATAGTCGAATCGCTTGGTTTGAGCAAGTAATTTTTTTTTATAAGCAACCTCTCCCTCTTCATGGGATTTCATCTGCCATTCATTTTTCCATAAACCTTGCTTAAAATTCTTATAAAAATTGTTTTACTTGCTCAAACCAAGCGATTCGACTATACAGGGGAGACAATGCAACATTTCACTCAAAAAAAAAAAAAAAAAAAAAAATTACATTTTTTTTTTTTTTTTACATTTTTTTTTTTTTTTCGAATTTCGAATAAAAGTCGACTTTGGCCAGCGAATTTCGAATAGTGTTTTTGCTAGAAATGCCCATCCCTAGTGACAACTGAAGAAAAGTATTTTGGTCTGTTTTGTTGTCTTTGTACTAAACAGGTCCGGCGCTCCGGCCCTATAGTAACTCAGCCAATAAGAAGAATACAACAACAACAAGCCATCAGACATGGTGTGCAGGAGAGCGCGCGGTGGCTCTGAGGCAACGCACGTCGGCTGACCTCCAAACATTCCCCGCCTGTCAGGACGAGGCCTAGCCTACTCTCCCAGATTCCTGCCAAGTCAGCGCTCCACACTCCTGCGCTCTCTCTCTCTCTCTTTCTCTCTCACACACACACACACACACACACACACACACACACACACACACACACACACACACACACACACACACAGCTACTGTAAATCATAGGTAAAGTAGGTCACACACACACACACAGACAGAAAGGTCTCACCTGCTGTCTCCTGGAGTCTTATTTCCTGTGCCTCTGCTCCTTGCTGGAGGTGTCTGGAGCGCTGCTGGATCGCTGCATCTGACAAAAAGGAGACAAAACCCGTTTCTGCTGTTAGGGGTGAGGGTATGTGTGTGTGTGTGTGTGTGTGTGTGTGTGTGTGTGTGTGTGTGTGTGTGTGTGTGTGTGTGTGTGTGCGGCACAGAATGTGAGAAAAGTGTGGGTGCCGTTTGTTTGAGTGGGTGCATTTACGTATACTGAGAGAGAAGAGAGAGAGAGAGAGAGAGAGAGAGAGAGAGAGAGAGAGACAGAGGAAGTGAGAGAAGAAGAGGGTAGGAGGAGGTAGACGGGTGATTGATGGTCTGTGCGTGACAGAGTAACACATCGGAAGTGTCTGTGTGCATCATGACCTGCCGACTGCCGTAGGCTCTCTGTCACACTCAAAGGGGCCTCAGCTATTGGGGATAAGAGTACAGAAAGTACACATCACTCAAACACCTGCCCACCCACACACACACACACACACACACACACACACACACACACACACACACACACACACACACACACACACACACACAGACACAGACACAGACACACCTCCCCCCTCTAACCTCTCTTCCCTGTCGCTCCTCACCCTTCCCTCTTTTCTCACTATCTCCTCCCACTGCCTCATCCCTCTCTGATACTCCATAATTTCCCCGTACTGTCAAGGTCACAGGGCAGACGTCAAGGTCACAGCAGAGACAGTCAAGGTCACAGTGGAGACCATCAAGGTCACATTGGAGACTGTCGGTCACAGCGGAGAGGGTCAAGGTCACAGTGGAGAGGGTCAAGGTCACAGCAGAGACCATCAATGTCACAGTGGAGAGGGCCACGGTCACAGTGGAGAGGGTCAAGGTCACAGCAGAGACCATCAAGGTCACAGTGGAGACTGCCGAGGTCACAGTGGAGAGGGTCAAGGTCACAGCAGAGACCATCAAGGTCACAGTGGAGACTGTCAAGGTCACAGTGGAGACCGTCAAGGTCACAGCGGAGACCGTCAAGGTCACAGTGGAGACTGCCGAGGTCACAGTGGAGACCGTCAAGGTCACAGCAGAGACCATCAAGGTCACAGCAGAGACCATCAAGGTCACAGCAGAGACCATCAAGGTCACAGCAGAGACCATCAAGGTCACAGCGGAGAGTGTCAAGGTCACAGTGGAGACTGCCGAGGTCACAGCGGAGAGGGTCAAGGTCACAGCAGAGACCATCAAGGTCACAGCAGAGACCATCAAGGTCACAGTGGAGACTGTCAAGGTCACAGTGTGGATACTGTCAAGGTCACAGTGGAGACGGTAAAGGTCACAGTGGAGACTGTCAAGGTCACAGCAGAGACAGTCAAGGTCACAGCGGAGACTAACTGACAAAGCACATTGGTCGTCAGACCAATTTCTAAACTCCAGACTGAAAATGCTCATCTATAAACAGAGCAGGGCAAAAGCAGAGCAATGCATTTTGTTTGTGAAAAAACAACCTGTCTGACTCTGCTTCACCTTCAACATTTCTAATATTAAAGAGAACTATGCTGATAGCGCCATTGAAGATGGCCTTACAGCACAAACACACTGGAAACGGAAGCAGTGTGGCGTGTGTAAATTCAGCTCGAGCAGAAGTCTGGCCGTTCACACCAGAAGCGCTCTGTTCTGTTCTGTTCTGTTCTGCTCGGCGTCGGTCACAACTTGTACTGACTTCATGCCTGGCTGCACACAATCGCTCGCGACTCGCATCAAAAATGAAAGCTTCCAGGTGCTTCACCTCACTTCCATTTCCAGTGTGTTTGCACCCAGGGGTGAAAGTGGATTGAAATTCTTCCCGGAACTACTACTCCAACCTTCATCGCGTCATTGTTCTCCTCCCGCCCCAGCTTCATGCATTCCTGAACACGCAAATTTTTTACATCATGTAGTCTATAGCAAATTATTTATTTAATTATTTATTGTGGAAGTTAGTAGCCTACTTAATTAACCTGTATACAGTGTGGCATAATTGTGCTTTAAGTAAAACAGTTGTCTAATGGTAAAGTAAAGGCAAAATGAATTATGCAAAGGACAAATAATATGAAAATGAATAAGCAAGAATATGAAAATGGATTAAAAAATGCACATTTTAAATTGCATTTTGCAAATCAGCATCAGTCTTCCATTTGTTCCATTTGTTCCATTTAAAAGATTGTTTTTCTTCTAGAAGCCGTCTGGAAGCTGAATATGTAGCCTACAGTAACCTAAGTAAATTACTGAGAATTAGCCTAATGCTTGGATTTATAAAGCTTTTCATAATGCAGGAGACAGAGGGAAAAAAGCACATTAGATTGTGCACAGACGAAATCCATGCAGTCAGCAGAGAAATCCTTATCCAAAGCAAAAGATTCCCACCAGGAATCAAAGAACAGACACCGAATTGGGCACTGGGTGGGCAGACAAGACAATCAAATGCCATCTTGAAAACATTCCTGAATGAACGATGAAGGACTTTTACGCATCGGAGGCGCCATGAAACCATGCGTAAAAGCTCTCTCTCTCTCTCTCTCTCTGCTTCCTTCTGCTGTCCTCTTCCCCCGTTACGTCTAGCTTGACACAACACAGCCCGTCCAATGTACCCGTCTGTAAACGGTGCAGCTGATAAATGCCGACTTGTTCAACGAGCAACAGGTTAGCGGATGTGATAGATAACATCATTAGGCTACATTCCCAAAACGAGTGTTATTTTGTGACGAGCAAACTTTTAACGTCGGAGTTCGACAAGGAAATGCGATGCGAGGAGGGACGCGCTGCGCTGCAGTCATGGGCTACAGTGCAGAGTAGGGGTGTCAAAAATAATCGATTATAAGATGCATCGCGATGCGGACGTGCACGATTCTGCATCGATTAACAAATATCAAAAATCGATTATTAAAAAAAAAAAAAAAAATTATAATCAAATAAAATAGAATGTAAGTACATGCAGTTGTTTATTTTAATTATGGATCATAATACAATGCAATTCCAAATGCACTTTTATTTTAAAAGTAGCCACACAGTGAGAAAAAAGAAAGTGAGAAAAAATAAATCATGTATTGCGGAAAAAGTGATGCATCGATTTAAGATGCATCGCGATGCATCGTGATGCATCGTTTAATCGAATCGAATCGAATCGTTGACAGATGAATCGTAATCGAATCGAATCGTGAGGCCAGTGAAGATTCACAGCCCTAGTGCAGAGTACTATCCAGGCAGCGTCAAGCCAGCGTAAACACAGCTGCTCACGAGACCGGATATTGCTCCCAGAATTATTTTGCAGCGGGAGCCTCACAAAAATAAGGTGGATAGACAGCACGATTAAAACCACTGACAGGTTTAAAACACTGCATTGGAACAATTTAGAAGCAATTTATGAGACAGACAACTGTTGTTTATGCGACATAACGTCAGCCATGTGTTTCCTTGGAAATTATGCGATCGTGATTGCTTCTGCACTCTGCAGCAATCGGCTTTTGATTGACAGGCAGCTGCATGTCTTCCCCCAACGGCGTTCAGGCACAGAAAGTCTTAAAGGAACTGCGCACCGGAGGGTTCCGGCCCACTTTCACCAGTGTTTGCACCGTTATAGCATAATGCAACTACTGTACACCTGGAGGCTTATACAACTGTCGGGTGTTCACTCCCAGCACTGCAGGGAATTGTGACAATTGGAGCTCACGATTAGTTGATTAATCAATTGACAGCAACCTTTAGACCAAAAATATAAAAACTAAAGTGTGGCGGCTCAAAACTACAAGATACAACAGTAGGAGTGAGGTCATGACCTCTGTACATGCCGACATACACTAAAGTCATTCCATAGGCTTCTCCATCTATTCCATCTCCAGGTTCAAAGAGCTGCCCTGCAACTACGGACACCCAGATGTAAACTGACCAGCGCCATGGTAAACAAACATACTGCAACATCCAGTCAGGCCATACACACACACACACACACACACACACACACACACACACACACACACACACCCTCTCTCACTCTCACTCTCTCTCTTCGAGTGAGGGGTGGGGCCACGCCAACAAGCTTCCTGTCTATTTACCCACTGTTAAAGATGCTCTATCTTGTTTACCAGGGTGTGACCCAGAGAGGCTCAGAAAAACAACTGTGGTGTGTCTGTGTGCGTGTGTGTATGTGTGTGTGTGTGTGTGTGCGTGTGTCTGTGTGCGTGTGTGTGTGTGTGTGTGTGTGTGTGTGTGTGTGTGTGTGTGTGTGTGCGTGCGTGTGTGTCAGAGAGACTTTCTATAGAGAGAAACATGTAACATTTAATTACAGTTGCAGTGGGGTGGCAGATAAATTCATAGAAAGAACTGAGGGCACTTCCTTTCCCCAGAAACTGGTTATGGAAATAATGTGTAGTCATCAAACACACACACACACACGCACACACGCACACGGACATGCACACACACACACACACACGCACACTTGCACGCACGCACGCACGCACGCACGCACGCACACACACACACAATATACATTAAAACCATGAGTGGGTGAGCTGTTCCAGGAAGTGCGTGGTCGTTTAATACAATGATAAAATCTGAGGGCCGAGACAGTCAATGTTTAACTCACTGACTGGATTCAGTTCGCAGCATCACATGACCTACAGCATCTCAGTGTGTGTGCTGTGTGTCTATGTGTCTGTGTGTGTGTTTTTGACACGCCAGTAATTAACATCCGCCGACTAGTCTCAAATTGTATTTGCGACTAGTCTATAAGCAAGAAAACTCGCAATTTAATATACATATTAAATAAAAAGTTTAAAAGTTTAAAATGCAAATGTTTTGTGTATTTAGGAGCTATTTTAGCCCAAACATTCAGTACAAGCTGTTAATTTAAATTATATTAATGTAACAACAACTGACTGAATAAAGGTGAACAAATTAAAGAGAAATACATTTCTGATACGTTTGCCAATGCAATGCATGGCATTTATTATGAATAATGTTGTAGGACGGAGTTCCAGCGTGTCTTGCATGATTGTGTAAGCTATTTTTATGAAGGTGCTATATAATTTATGTTTACGTTCTAGACAGCCAATGCACTGTAGGCTCTTATGTTGAAGACAGGAAACGGAAGTGTGTGTTGTTGTTGTGGGGGCGCTTGACGCTAGGTTATGCTGGAAGCGGAAGAATAATAGAGCTGGTGTCTCATGCTGAGATTGTTCAAGATTGGAGTTGCCCCGTTTATTGGTTTTTATATCAAAGTATTCACCTTATGTTCAGACCTTACAGTGGGCCAAATTCTTCCAGGTCCTTTTAACACTTCCGGCGGTCACGGCGCAAAATAAGAGAGTTGTTTTTGGAGCGGACAGTGAAGGGGGTAAAATAAAGAACGTAGCCTACTACTTTGAGCGGTACACAGCAAGCAAGCGAGTATCCACTGTTAGCCAGGTGAGATAACGTTATCATCAACAATGACAAGCACTTTCTTGTAAAACATACCTGGACTCCAACAAAGAAAGCTTCAGATAGTTTTCTCTCCTCCGAGTTGCGCTCGAGCCACTAACGTCAATAGACCCGCAGATGTTAACGTAATTCCCTGGAATGTGAGACTTAACGAGCCAGTTACGGCGTTGCATTCTTAGACATTGCCGTTTGCTTTTATTTGGTATGTTACATACAATTTGCTAAATTATTAGTTAATTCAGAGTTAGATGCTGCTCAGCCTGTTTACAACGAGGCGGAGGCGTGAAGAACAAGATGCAGCGTTTAACCGACTAGTAAAATACTAAACGGTTAATAAATGAGTAGGCGATTAAACGATTAAACGACTAGTCGCACACATCCCTACTTTTTAGGCACTGTAGGCTTTTTGATTTTAGAAGTGAGTGAGAGAGAGAGAGAGAAAGAGAGAGAGAGACAGCATATGGGCTTGGGGCGATACAACAATAGCAATATATATTTGCGATAGACACTTTATCAATACAATAATACAACAGTTTGATCAAATCCTCCAATGTTTCCCTCATGATTGCCTGGGGGGGGGGGGGGGTGCTCCCTCTCCAACTCATTAACAGCCTATCCTGTCCAGGTAATTACAATTTCTCAATACCGGTAATTATCGATAGACTGTTATGACATATACTGTATTTCTATTTTTTTTTTTTTTATTGCCCAGACCTAAGACAGCAACAGAGAAAAACAGAACGATTGCTATGGTACAATGGTGCTCTACCTTTTTGGCAGGTGACATGTTGGGGTCTGAAAACCCCAGCATTACACACCAAATTGTGCTTTTGTATTTATACTAAAATAAATTATGTTCTAACAATCTTGCCAATGACAACCAATGACAGCCTCTAGCTCTCATCAGTATGGTGTTTTGTGCAGCTCCAGGCAGTCTTACAGTAGCTGATTTCAATCTGACATCAAATGATGACATCATCTTGGTTTCAGTGGGGCAGTGGGCCTGACCTAAAGGGCTGAGGCTCGTTTGACTGTCACATGCGTGTGTGCGTGTGTGTGTGTGTGTGTGTGTGTGTGTGTGTGTGTGTGCGTGTGTGTGTGTGTGTGTGTGTGTGTGTGTGTGTGTGTGTGTGTGTGTGTGCGCGTGTGCGCGTGTGTGTGGAGTTTCCCGAATAGCATGCTGACCTGCCCTTCAAAGTCAATGGATCACGAAGAATGGGTTCTGGGAAATCCCATGCAATGCAACCCAACGCGACCACAAGTAACAATTGATCCAGGATTCTGTGTCAACGTGGCGTGCGCGGTGTCCATTTTTAAATCCCATATCTTTCCCAGACCCCACAGTAAGTTCTTGACTGAACTGGATCTGGTTGGTATTTAATATAATGCATGCTGACAGCAGCTTGGGTAATAAGAGCATCCCTCTATCTGAACATTATTCTTCACAACAACAAAAACTGTCAACTCAAACTGGGTCTACAACAACATACAAGGCAAGCTAGAATTAGGTGTGTATCGGTCGGACCTGAACCACAACATTTTCCATATACTTTTCCTGACATTCCAAAACTATTCAACACCTGGAAATGATCAAATTCGTTTTTAATACTTTTCCAGACTTGCGTAGGAACCCTGATACACTTACTGCAATTGGAATGATGTCATGGCAGCCAGAGAGGGAGCACCAAAGCGCTGCTTCGTTTACGCAACCTGAGCCATTGGCTAAAATGTTAGAAGGCTGATTTATCACATAACACAATGCACAGAGCAGAGAGCAGTGATGTGGGCTACGGCTTCTATATGAAGCCAGTGTGGCTGCTTACGTACAAGCACATAGTGCACATACAGTACTGATTTAGAGTAGTAATAACGTATGAGCAGTAGACCCCACCCTGTCTGGGGGAGGACTGGCACACACACACACACACACACACACACACACACACACACACACACACTCACACACACCTCCTTGTGAAACGCGCCACAACAGTTCTCTACACACTCCGTAACCACATCTGAAGCAAACGTTTTCATTAACACACAAAGAAAGAATTTCTCATCTTTAGAGCCTCCCCCCCCAGATTGTTCTCACTCTTATCATTGCATAAACACACCGACCCCAGTGAGGCTTTCACACGACTTTCCCTCTCTCTCTCTCCACACTCTCTCTCTCTCTCTCTCTCTCTCTCTCTCTCTCTCTCTCTCTCTCTCTCTCTCTCTCTCTCTCTCTCTCTCTCTCTCTCTCTCTCTCTCTCTCTCTCTCTCTCTCTCTCTCTCTCTCTCTCTCTCTCTCACACACACACACACACACACACACACACACACACACACACACACTCTCTCTCTCCACACACACACACACACACACACACACTCACACTCAGTCACACACCCTTCCTCTCCTCCACCCATCCCCTTGGAGAGGAATGCGAGGAATGCAGGATCCCAAAATGACTGGGGGCTTGCTTCATCAGCTGCATGCCGAGCCGACCAAACTATTCAACCCTCTCTGTACCTGGGGGCATGTCGACCCACGCACACACACACACACACACACACACACACACACACACACACACACACACACACACACACACACACACACACACACACACACACACACACACACACACACACACACACACACACACACACACACACACACACTCTATTTGCCCCTGAATGGGTCATGTGGGTCAGTCATTGGGGAACCCTCATCACCATCCCCATAAACATTCCTCACTCACCAGTGTCCTTCAGGCCAATAAACGGTCTTAGTTAGTTAGTGACCTAATCAGCAGAAGCCCCTGAAGGCCCCATGCAGTCTCTCTGTCCTCCTGACTATGGCTGGGTATCAAACTTCGATACCTTTAAGGCACCGGACGAATTATGTTGATACTACAGAGTATCAATTCACGTGCCAAATCCCGATGCAAAATATTTCGATACCCGAGAGCTCATCTGTTTTTTCCGAGTTGTCCTTGAACACAGCACACAAGCGTGAGATTACTTTACGTCACCATTGCAGCTTCAACACAACACAGTCAGAGTCAGTGCAGAGTCGACCGCAAGTGGTTGAAGTGCTTAAACTGGCTACTCACATCTAACCTGCGGAAACACGCGGTCAAACAAAATATTTCTAAAAGCTGAAGAGCGCAGCCTACCGTATTTGCTAGCCGCTAACGTTAGCAGCAACAGGTATCCAGCAGGCAGCAGCCCCAGGCCCGGAGAAGTACGAACCCTCCATGGATGACGAAACTTTAATTAAGGCATCGACAATTTCATCGGCATGTTCAGGTAATTAATAGCTATTTGGATAAATTGTTGTTGGCGCTAACTGGGCCTTTTTTCATTGCGTTGGCTGATGTGAGCTTTTCATTTTGACTAATAGCTAGTAGCTAGTTAACGTTACTATGCTCAGGAGTCCTGTTGTTTACACGTGTGTTTTGATTGAAGAGTCACCCTGCCCACTCTTGTGTCGCAATGAGAGACGCAGTGTCCGACTGTCTGTGTTCATTGTTAGCCTCTCTGCTACAACACCTAGATGTTGGGAAGGAGATGACGTGTGCGTCCTCAGAGACGGACAACAGAAGCGTCTCCATGCTATGCCCTGCTGGTGACAGGTTGGAGGGATGGGTTTGGGAGAGGGAAGTAGGGAGGGGGGGAGGTAATTTTGTGTGGTGGTGTGTAAAATAAATAATGTTCTAAATAACAATGTTGAAATTGAAAAGTTTGGACTTATTTCTTACAACTGAAACATTACATTTTTGTTATTACAGAGAAAGTAAAGTAACGAATAAAGTTGTCATTCCAGGAAACCGGTATCAAAGTCAAGGTCTGACTCCCGGTATCGGTATCGATTTTTTTTTACGATAGCCAGCCCTAGTCCTGAGTCACTGCATCATTGTTTCCTTACCTGGCAGTGACGTAGCCCTGGGAGCCTGAAAAGACATGATAGCCATTTTTTTAAATCGCATTTACGCTTCAAAGGTCATAAAAGTGGTCCTCATTTGTGAAGATGATCTTGCTGATGACAAAGGTCACAGAAGCAGTTTTATAGACTTTTGTTAACTGCAGGCCAAACCAAAATCCCCATACAAAAACCCCATTGACTTTGAGAGGAGGGAAGCAGGAAGTGTTAACATCCGGGTCTTAGGGCTCATTCCTGTGGTACTCTATTGACTCTATAGCCTCTGGGCGAGTCAGATGTCAAATACACAGGATGATGATCTCAATGAGAAGATGCTCAATTTAGCCTTTACGAGCGGCAACGCATAAAGACAAAAAAAGATACACACACACACACACACACACACACACACACACAGAACACACAATCATGCTGTATCCCAACCCCAGCCCAGAGTGGTCTGGAGGGGGGGGGGGGCGCTACATGAGGCCATGCATCATCACTGCCTCGCCAACCGCCATAAACAAAAGAGCACTGTCTCTCCAACCCAAAAACAATACACACCCGCGCACCGCACACACACACGCAGCCACGCACACACAGTCACACACACACGCAGACACACATACAGTCACACACGCACACAGACACATATACAGTCACACACACACGCGCGCACACGCACACACACACAGTGTTGCTGTTGTCAAAGTAAGGAAAGTTCAGTGTATAAAGTATTTCGTTCAGGGGTGGGAATCACCAGATGCCCCACGATACGATATTACGATAGTTAAGTCACGATATGATAGTATTGCGATATGCTAGTATTGCGATATATTCAGTATTGCGATATGCGATATATTGTGATTTATTATCTTTTTTCCCCCAAAGGAAAAAACTTTGTCAACATGTGTTTTATCTAATGAGATAAAGTTTCCAGTCTGTTTATCTCACTTCAATCATTTGTATTGCAGTAAAATGGGATTGTCAAGCAGACACACTGACCAACACTGTTATAAAAACCTGTCATAAATGTTGCATGCACTTGACATTTGATGTAATAAAATATCACAATACTTGGCATTCGATACGATACGATATATTGCCCACAAAATATCGCGATACTATGCTGTATTGATTGCCCCCCCTCACCCCTAATTTGTTCGCGGCAAACTGTATGTGTGTGTGTGTGTGTGTGTGTGTGTGTGTGTGTGTGTGTGTGTGTGTGTGCGTGCGTGTGTGTGTGTTCCCAAGAGTTCCCTTGGATGCTGTAAATCAGTTACCTTCTGCCAGCCTGGCTGAACAAAGGTCTGTCTCTGCCTGCATGGGGCACGGCACCGTTCACACACATTAGCGCACGCGCACGCGCACACACACACGCGCACACACACACACACGCGCACACACACACACACACGCGCACACACACACAGATGGAGAAGAGAAAGCTGATAAAGAGACGGTACGCACAAATTGAGAGCAAACTGCTGTCGTCATCATAGGCAGGAGAAAGACAATCCCTAATTACAGCACAGCACCTGACACACACATGATGATGCATCTGTCTGAGATCAGCCACAGGTCACACAGTAAATACAGTGTGTGAGGAGGAAGGGGAAACACAAGCCAAATACAATGTGCAGACCTATGGACCTATGGACAGTATATACAATAGGGCAATGAGGACAGTTATGTAGGTCATGAGTTTGCATTTTCACAATACGATATGGTACGGTATGGTATCTACCAAAATATCACGGCATTTCACGGTATTAACCCCCCTACCCTTAATTAGATGTACTAAGGCCCATCGGGGGAGGAAAGTATTTTGCAGAAGAAAACTGTCGCTTTATTGAACTAAAACTGAAACTAATATGAGAATGTTTACACAAGGGCCCTCCATTGTGAACTTATTTGTAGTGGCGTCCTGCACATTGTGCAACATATTGTGGGCACAGTATTACAGTATGATAAAACCACGGTTGCTTGGTTTTGCGTTAAACCTTATTATAACCATATAGCGTTACATCCCTATAGATTTAGGCGATGTCTCGTCATAGACGCTGGGGTAGCTGGCTGGGGGCGTGGTCAGGGTGGGGGAAATCCTCCCGTTCTCCCCATTGAGCATAGTTAGCATTTAGCTGCTAGCCCAGCCCAGGCAGAGCACGATCGGGGATTCAACCCCTGCAGTAAACGCACATCTCTGAACAGACATCTATGTACCAGCTCTAGAATCGCCAATCCTGTGGTGTAGAGCCGCAGCACGTCCTTTGGTGAGTCAGCCCATTGAGATATATGGGGGTTTTCCCCCACCGTCTAGTCTCGCGCGCCAGCCGTATAACATTTTGTGGGCGTTCCCACACAGACCGACTGTATCTATTCCCATAACATGACACTTCTACCGAAGTTGTTATGCCAAATGTCTGAATAGAAATGTATGCACAGTTTTCCACAGACACTCAGCATATAATCTTTTTGTCTTGTGTTGTAAATCCAGTGCACACCTTAAAGTGTCCCTTGCAGCGGTGCACTCTGCCCCTCCGCCAAAGCTTCAACTAGAGTCAGTAAAGCTTAATTTATACTTATTAGAAAGTGTCGCTCAGCACATGGTCGCAGACGAAAAATAAAGTGTCGCTCATGTTGCTGCATTTATGCTTCTCTCCGCGGCGCAACGGTCACGTGATGCTAGAGACAGAGGGAGGCAGAGAACTAGTGCAGTGCAGACAGGCAAGAGAGGGAATGCTGTCAGTGAACCCACGTCGGAGGCAAGATGTAACTGCAGCCGCATATAACGACACACAACCACACAATCACCTCCTCTCTCTCTGGGAAGTTGGTCACGGTGTTCTTTGTGATTTTCACGAAGTCATACATCAAGGACATGCTGATAAAAATACCGGGGACACGCTCATTAATTTCATTTCAGCGAAAACTAAAACAAGGAAGTCGCGCGTGCCCGTCTATATAGCCAATCAGACTTGCGCGACATTATGTGACGTAGTCAGTGACACTAGACATTTCACCAGGTAGCAGACGCTGCTCGCAGACACATGAAAGTGTCGACTCAAGTCCTCATTTCTGTCGGCGACCGTTTCAAAAGTGTCGGCAGACGAAGCATAAATTGGGCTTAACAGAGAGCCATGCCTGTGGGCTGTTGGCATTGACATCAATGTATGGGCTCAATGTTAGCAGTATTAAAGCAGAAAGACATAGGAACTGTAAAGCTAATAGGTGCATACTTCAATATTTGCTTATTTACTGTGCAGGTCTTAATATTGAACAATGTTATCGCACATCGCAGATATTCCTCATCTCATGCATGTCTACATACATGACTGTATGTAAATGATATGAGATATCACAAGGCACCACTGTGTGTACGTGCCTGCTGGAGTGTGGCCGTGCGTGTGTGTGTATCATTATTAGCACTCGCAGAAAGGGGCCTACGCGTTGAAAATATGTTGCCATGGTGACGTGAAGCGGAGGGTTTGCCTCTCAGGCTACAGACTAGAGGGCTGGAGCCCCACAGGTGAGCAGCAGAACTGCAGCGCTCTGCTCTCTCTACATCTCTCTGCATCCATCCTTCCTCCTGTCTCTCACCCAAGTAACCAATCTGTGTGCGCAGTTACATCCTACAGTCATTCAGACTCCCCTTTGCCCCTTCCTGTTTAACATGGCCTAATATTCATATTGTGTCCAGATATGATGATATAGGCAGATTAAACTGACATCAATAAATGGAAATGCACCCACGCTAGAATACAACATGGAAACAGATTCCTCTCGCTGTGCACATCACTTCTTGTAAATAAGGATGGGTCTATCTGATCTGATCTAATCTCATGTGAACTAATCTCACAATATGATTTAATAAGCGATATAGGTTCATGATACGATGTAACAAAATAAACGTTCAATGACACACATCACACATGACAGTGGAGACTGGAGAATTAGGTTTATTTTGGAGTGGCAAATCGTTCTAGCGATGTCATTGGCCGGCTTGTTTGAAGCGAATGTAAACAACAATTTAAAACGCCATTGCAAAGTGCAAATAGCATTTGGATCGGGCCGGGGGTTTGTAAAACTGTGATGGTCAAACGGTCTCGTTTGTGATTACTACAGCAGAATAAAATGGAGCCAATACCGCATTTCTTTTTCTGAATATATGAAATCTCGATTATCTTGTTTTCATAATTGTGGCAAGCCAAAATTGTAATTGAGATTAAAATCCCATTAATTGCACAGCCCTACTGCCTGCGTTAAAATTCATTTCCATTTACGTAGTTGCTATGAGGATTGGAGACACATTGCATTTAATCTTTGTTGTTAATCTGGCCAAATGTGTCTCTGTCCAGCTCTTTTTGCTCTTATCCGATTACAATTAGGGCTGGGTTCAAAAAATAGATTCTCCGATTTTTAATCGATTTTTATTTTAATCCTCGATTATCGATTCATATGTCCAGAGTAGAGCTGAATTATTTTTAACAAAGCAGAACTCTCTAAAAATAGATGCTAAATTGGATTGCCTGCCCTAGTGTTAAGCGAGTCGCGGTTAGGCTAACCGTGGCCTGACCTGCTAGCCTGCTGACGTAGCTCCAGTGGCCTCTGAGCTAACAGCTAGCACATCATACCCACAACAGCGCATTTCAACGATTAGTTATAGAGCTGAATTCTTTGTCATCAAAGCAGAACTCTCTAAAGTTGATCCCAAATCGGGAAATTCATTTTTATGGGCCCACACCCCGCCGAAGCTTCAAATCTACTCGAATATTTCTCACTGAAGCTTCAAAGCCCAAAAAATGGTATTTGGGGACAGCCCTATCCTTCACCCACACTCAGTCAGCACATCTCACTGCTCTTACCTGCATTATTTCACTGTAACTTCTCCTCGTCTCTCTCCCTCCCCCTGTTCCTGACTCATCTCCCTCCGTCTTCCCTGCATTCCTTGGCAGGTCCCGGCCTGCTGTGAAGGAAAGTGGAGAATTCCAACAGGCCGCTCTCATCTGTCAGTGTGAGTCATGCTGCTCGCTCCGGCAAATCCCCATTTCCATGTACAGTTTCATAATACGCTGTCATGTACTGCAGCAGGTCTACTGCAGCAGC
>NC_139642.1:29012419-29017419 GCF_964638095.1 Poromitra crassiceps
TAACTAAATGATGGTTTATGAATCTAATATCGTCCTCTACTAAATTCGGCATAAACCTGATACAGGAAGCAGCACTTTATTTCAATAAAATCTCAACTTTAAAATCGGCTCACACAGTGATTGCTGCCGCCCACCACGGCGCATTTCAGTGGAGGAAGAGCACGGGGACACACCACACGAACCTAAAAGTTGTAACGTTAACGTTATTTATTTCTTAAATAATCGCTGCTTGGGAGATTGGGTCTATGTCGAATTGAAGAGTCGATCATGTATATTCGTTAAAGTTGTTTTACGTTAGGTTCTACCGGGTGAACATTTGCCGATAAGAAAGGCAACATTAAATTGACAGATTGTTGAATGGAGTTTGACGTGATGTTGTCACCACACGACAGCGAACGGTACGCTACTTTGGGCTCAAAACAATAGCGAAAAAGCAACACATGAATAGTGGAGGGACTTGACTTACCTTAACTCACTCTCTGGCTTTAAGTTGTTCAACGGGCCTGATGTTATACCGAACGAACAGCCAGCTGAAAGTTGATAACACTGCGACTGTCTTCAAGGGTGAGTAAAAAAAAATGGTGTAAGAAAAAACAAAATCTGCGTGACACATGTAGCCCTCGCCCGGCTGTCTTCACAGGACACTGGCCCTGGCAGGTGGACAGTCAGTCAGTCAGTTCAGGACCATGGTCAGGACAGAGGACAGGAGCGCTGCCTGCTTCCTGTTTGTTCCAGAAGGTGAACACCTCGGCTTGCTTCTCTCTCCTCCTCAGATCTCTCTGCTCCCCTCCTCCCTCCGTCACACCGTCGAGTCAGCCACAATCACACAACAATACAGCTTCCGCTCACATTCTTCAAAATAAAATCCCCAGTAGCCCATGTTGCAGAATTTGCAGTTATCTTTTATTGATATGATAGAGTAAGAAATGGGGGCATTGTAAGGAGGAAAAAGCAAAAATGTGGCACAAGGAAGCTCAGCAGGCCAAACGTGAATCAGAAAAGAAGGAGCTTCTTGGATACTTATACTACTATAAGTATCCAAGAAGCTCCTTTTTTCTCTTTTCTGATTCACTTTTGACATGGTAAGGAGGAAAGTGAGGGTAAAATTAAATTTTATTAATTCACCCCAAAGGGGTAAATTCCCTTGTCGGCTCTGTTTGGGGTGCAGCAGGTTCAGCAGCTTGTGTGAAGAGGCTGGTGACCCTTCTTGGCATTCATTCCATTTTGGGTGTCAACCCATTCTGCAGCCCACATAAGGATTTAGCCCCATAACGTGACGCTGCTACTGTACTCCGAGATATTCTCATACAGCAGTCAGCGTCACACAGCGTTCGAATCCTCAATAGATGGAAAACGCTGTTAAAAAAGCTCTCCTACCCGTATCCGACCTCCGATTGCAGATCCGAAGATATGATAGTCCGCCTAGTGAAGCCAGTAATTTAGCCGGCGCTGTTAAAATGATACTGCTTGCATGAAACAAACCGTTTAGAAGCAGTCTTTGCACAGCCTGTGCCGTATTGAGGACAGGAGAAGCTTCCTAGTGCCGACAGGAACCTTGGGAGTTTGAGTATTTCATGACATGTTTTGCTTCCCAGGTGCGCTGGATTTGCGTAGATCACTGACAGCCGCCGTCTCCGTGTGACTGCATGTGTTGTTTGCTCGCCGCGTGCAAGCGGTGCACCATGATAGTGAGATCAAACACACCCTGCTGTAAGTAAATTCAGCGCAGGCTGTGCAAAGACTGCTTCTAAACGGTTGTTTAACACAAGCAGTATCATTTTAACAGCGCCGGCTAAATTACTGGCTTCACTAGGCGGACGATCATATCTTCGGATCTGCAATCGGAGGTCGGATACGGGTAGGAGAGCTTTTTTAACAGCGTTTTCCATCTATTGAGGATTCGAACGCTGTGTGACGCTGACTGCTGTACGAGAATATCTCGGAGTACAGTAGCAGCGTCACGTTATGGGGCTACTGTAATTAGGAGTGAGTATGCCTATTATGCTAGGATCTCCACTGTGATTACTTATTTTCTTTCTTTTTAATTCTGATTTTCAACATGTTTTCCATTATCACTATCTGAATAGGCTACATAGTAAAATTCACTATGATGTTTCATGCATAAAATACCATGTAACCTATATAGGCTACAACAAACACCCCCCCCCCCCCCCCTCACATTTCAAGCTGAAACAATCACGGATCCAAGCTACTTACTTCAAAGAGCACAATGCAAGATAGTGAAAAATGTGACACATACCAGGGCAGACATAAAACCACTCAGAAATCCTGCAATTTTGGAATGAAAAATGTGACTGTCACCGACATGTGATTACTTTGCATCCCTGACATCACAGGTGTAGCCTACAGTTGCATTTCAGGAACAGTGCCCCCTGCTGTTTACAAAAACGAGTCTAGATGCAGCTATGTGTGATTTAACAACCCCCCCCCCCCCCCCCCCCCCGTTTCCACAATCCTATTAATATACCCCCCCCCCCCCCCCCCCCCGCCATATTAATGCAATGTGGTCTCCAATCTGCACCATGCTCTTTAAGGAAGTAACAGTTTAAAGCTTTTATTTTGAAGGCGGAATCACCTATCTTCCGGTCTTACCATCTGTCTCTGGCTAACTTGCAGCCCTGGCGGTGGAACTCTACCGGCTTTCCTCCACCAACCAACAGGCACCACCGCCCGGCACGAAACTTCTGAGCCGTGATTTCACCCGGAAATACACGGTTTCCAAATTCCCCCCATCAATCTCCAACCTCCTCCGCAGATGAAATGTAAGCGAGTAGAAACAGCACAGCATGATACCGGAGTCACATTTGGCATCCTATTTGGGGGCGGTTGGGCTGGCACAGAGCTGAGTGGTGGTTGCCCCCAGGGTTGTAGAGGGCGGTACACCCACAAAGCAGTCTACTTTAACCTGAGTAGCCTAACGGTAAACAAACCGCGTCACTGGGTGGCAACGGCAATGGAACCCTATGGAGCCCAAGTGGCGCGAGGCATGAGTGTCTGCTCTAGCCGGCTTGACTCTGTTTACATTTTAAAAACTGCGACCGTTCACACAACTTTAACACGACATGCATATATTATACATCAAACTCTTGTGCTAATTCTGCTCTCACTCAGAATGTCAAAATATAAGCGATGTGATGTATAGTTTTTGAGATATTAACGTTTGTTTGGCACAACTCATACTATTAACTGCTGCGGGGTTCCGCCTTTCCGGGTGTCAAGTGCCGCCACGCTGATTCGTCCTATACAGTTTTAAATTCATGCATTAGCTTATTTCTCAATATGAAATACGGGAGGCAGTACCCGAGTATGTGATTATTAATTGATGCGCTTTGGTGCCCTCTGGTGATCAGTTGGGGTATGATTACTCACTCTCAGGTCCTAAGATTACGTCATACTTAGGACATCGACTGTATGTTTGGTTGGGAATAGGAGGGGCTGAAATAACACTGAAATGTCAAGGGGCTGACAGTGACCTTGTGTGTGTGTGTGTGTGTGTGTGTGTGTGTGTGTGTGTGTGTGTGTGTGTGTGTGTGTGTGTGTGTGTGTGTGTGTGTGTGTGTGTGTGTGTGTGTGTGTGTGTGTGTGTGTGTGTGTGTGTGTGTGTGTGTGTGTTTGTAAAACACTGCATCCAAATACACTATATTTCTGGCAATCAAAAGCTATCAATCTAATTTGTCTTAGGCTAAGGTATGGCAAGTGCCACACTTTTCCAAACCTAGCTTGACCCTGTATGATGGGAGTATTTTAGGACATGTTGTTGTCAGCACACAGTATGTTGCAACTGCTAACCTTCACACTTTATAGAAGTATAGTGACATAATGTGTTGACAAGGCTTTAACAACGTTTTTCCACTTTAAATATGATACAAAACCATTGTTTTGTAATGCCATGTGGTGGAAAATACTATTCACATTGTCATTTATACCATTGGCTTTCCTGTGTCACAACTTGCCCTAACCAAACTGGGGGAAATGTCCTTGCTATAAATGCCCAGAGTTCAAGATACATATTCGATTCGAAAGTCTCAAGCCTTTAAAAAAAATGAAATGACAAAGGTCAGACATGGCTGGGAGGTCGGATTTGAGACTGTTTTGTATTGCTTTAACCCTTACCTTCATTATCATAAAATACAAATTCAAATTCTTTGTTTTGAAATTGACCAAAATATTAACCAACACAAAAAGTGTCTTAATCTGAGAATAGATTGTTTAAGACTGTTGAAACTAACATTAGTACTATCAGCATGGAAAACATTTGTATATTGGCCTTTCTGCTCAGTCAAAACCTTTTAGTGTCAGAGTTCCCATCTGTGTGTGTGTGTGTGTGTGTGTGTGTGTGTGTGTGTGTGTGTGTGTGTGTGTGTGTGTGTGTGTGTGTGTGTGTGTGTGTGTGTGTGTGTGTGTGTGTGTGTGTGTGTGCTATACACATGCAATTTCCCTGCTACAGTAGTCTATGTAATTAAGAATGTTAACTCATTCGATAGACTAAAATAAAGGTTAACCTGTGGTCCTCCATACTCACTGAAAGAATGAATAACTGTTTATAATGCAATGCCATGGCATTCTTACCTTGATAGACATTGCTTCAGACCACTGTTTAGCATCTTTATCCATCACACATTTAATAGACAATTTGTCTTGATTCTTATCATTTTCACTTTTCTCAGAAAACAGCACAATACAGCACAATATAGCAATAGTTCAGACAAAAACAAGAAACACTTTAGAACTTCACTTGGGAGTTTCATTCATTTTCAACATTTTGACGTTCATGTCCTGTTCTTTCCAGGTTGGTCCTGGCACCAGTATGGCATGGATCCACTGAAACTGACATCAGGAAGAGGTAAGAGGCAAGTCACATTGTAACTGTGTAATAGCCATTCGCATGCCACAAGGGGGCAGCACAGACAAATACAGCAGATGGTTTTGATCAGCTAGTGGTTGCTCTTCTCAAGTAAGCAATTTTGTGTGATCTCCGC
>NC_139642.1:29022419-29032419 GCF_964638095.1 Poromitra crassiceps
AACCTGTTGTGTGGTGGTATGTATGTGTTGCTGAGAACAAAACTATTTTAAAGCGGGCATACATGTATATCGTGGAGCGATGAATTCCTGATCAGGCTGGCCTTATCTCTCAGCCCCCGCGGGCCGGGCCGGGCGGGACATCCTGTATGCAGGCCCATTGTTCCCGCCGCCCCGCTGAACTGTCAACCTTTCTGCTCAAATGCACACCTGCCGCGCGTTCCCGGTCCAGGGGCCTTGACGCGCTCTGCAGTCTGCACAACGGAGATTTGTGCAATGTGCATGGCGCATGTTTGATGTGTGTGTGTGTGTGTGTGTGTGTGTGTGTGTGTGTGTGTGTGTGTGTGTGTGTGTGTGTGTGTGTGTGTGTGTGTGTGTGTGTGTGTGTGTGTGTGTGTGTGTGTGTGTGTGTGTGAGAGAGAGGTATACATTTTAAAATATAATTTGAATGTATATAATTCGAATGAAGAAACAAATGACTATGAGTTCCAGACAGTGATAGGCTGAGACTATAGGCAAATCATCAACATCATATATAAATAGGCTATTATATCTAACCTAACTGACGATTGTTTTTCCCCTTTGTTGCAGATAGCATCAAAAACAGAATATAATGTGCATGCAAACTCGTAAACGTGTAGGCTATGAAGAATCAATCAAGAATAAATTAACAAACATTTTATTCAGATTTTCTTTTTCTTTTTTTCATAATTATAATTGTGAAAAATTGTAGCCTATCAATCATGTTTACGTAAAGGCTATATACTCGCCGGAACATTATTTCTTGTAAAACATTCATATTTATTATTTTTAGAAGTGTGTTTAGAATACTTGCCTTTCAAACGCGCCCTTATCTCTTCACTGTTTACAAAACATTAATGCAAGGAAGCAGAAAAATATACACAGCTTTCAGCATGCTCGCTTCGCCCTCTGCAGGTCAGGAGGATGGAGATGGGTCATGTGGCCGCTGCTGCACTTGGGCCTGTATAGGTCATTAATGCAGTTATCTTCATTAAATTTATAGGCGAAACATCAGTGTCCCGACTGAGCTGCAGTATCAAAGTGCTAAAATGAAGGAAATGCTCCCCCCCCCCCATTTAAAAAAATAAAATAAAAAATAAAATAAAAATAAATAGTATAGACTTCATTTAGATTTATTTTCTAATTTCCATGTCTAGGTTTAGAAGGCGAAATTGCTTGAGAGTCATATTGTTATGTTGGCTATATGCGTAAATGTCTCCCATCTCACAATCCTTCACGACCCATACGGCTATATGAATGTATAAACATTATAGAAGTGCTCCCATTGAAAGTCATCATCATCATATTAATATCGCATTGAATTAATGACACGGAAGACGCATGGCCTGCACCATTAACGGCAAATAAAGGAGATGCGCACTTGCGCACTAAACCAAAATAAATAAATAATAATTAATACGCTCCTCATTAACAAAAAGAACAGCCATGAAGGGCTATATTATTTTGTAAACAACATGCATGCTTAAGTTTCCATATGTCTAAATGAGCATGAGCATAGAGATAGTTTGTATTTTTTGCCAATATTTGTATAACTTTTTTTGGATTACATTATTAATGTTTTAATTTTAGTTAGCCCGGGACATAATAATAGCCCGTAATATCAATGTTTGTAGGTCGATAAGGCGAATCCCTTGATTGCGCTAGTGTTGGCTTAACAAAACAAACTATTCTTCTTCGTTTTTTACCACAATGTCAGCGTTGAATTGAACGCCTCTGCTACTTTATCCACCAAATTAATGTTCGTTCCCATTGCACGTCTGTTTCCTTCTTCATCCAGTGGTGCGTTTAAAATTTGAATATGCAAGCTATAAAAATGAACAATTAAAAGTAGCCAGTAACAACCCGTGAAACCCACTCGACTCATGACTGCAGGATCCTTAAGTTTGTTAGTTTTTGTATTATCATTTTGTGTGTGTGTGTGTGTGTGTGTGTGTGTGTGTGTGTGTGTGTGTGTGTGTGTGTGTGTGTGTGTGTGTGTGTGTGTGTGTGTGTGTGTGTGTGTGTGAGAGAGAGAGTGAGAAAGAAAAGTTGAGATGAGGCAGTGATAGATGACAGGCTGATGTCTCTGTGACAGTCGCTGTCGAGGTCAAGGTGAATGTGGTTCCACTTCACGGCGGTCTAAAACTCGTGTGGGGAGAGACTGGACTACAGCCTTCAGCATGAACATCTGTGCAAAACTTGATGTTGTCACTGGCTAATTTACAATATAAAATGTGAATAAGTAATATAGATTTGCATTTGCTTGAAGTCATGATCAAATCTGCATGCGGTATCTGAGATGTGCAATCAAAACAGAATTAGAAGACACAGTCCAGACTCTGTCCCGTCCCTGCCTTTTGAAAGTGATAATGGGAGGAAGAGGTTTGAGAAAGGTCGTATTAACGCGTTTCACTCGTCAACATGTCTCTGTTGTCAAGAGCCGTCCTCTGGGGCCCCGTGCACGGGACCATGTGCATCAACAGTCCCAGAAGCTGCCTGTCTGAAACAAGATCACTTCAGAGATGGGGATTCTGCAGATATGCAGGACCATTATTGCAGGAGACAATAATTTAGGTGGGAAGTCGCATCATCGTGCCTGTACAGTATAGGCCATAGATATTCTTCATATTTTTCATTTTTATGACACTTCCTGGCTTTGTTGGCCCATTTCCTAATTGCTTCGATATTGTTGGGGCTGATAGGCTATTGTGATTATTCTGTATTGCCTTAATGGATGTGTCTGTTGTAATAATGATGATGATGATGATGATGATGATGATGATGATGTAATGATTCATCTCTCAATTGAACCCTATGCAAACATTTTGTGACATGCAAAAAACGTATTGACGGGAAAACAGCCCATAATAGCTTATAATATAATAATAATAATCATCATAATCATAACTTTTATTAATATTATTATTGTATATTATTATTGTATATTAGTATTATTATTGTATGGGCTAGTTCTGTTTTCCCGTCAATATTATCATTATTATTACTACTAGAGGATTGGCTATAAAAATGTATATTTGCATTTGGTTAATCAGATATATAAGAACAAACCTTTTCAAATCCAATGCACGGTGGTCAAGCGAAAAACGGGTCTGTTTTCAAAAGGTTTACAGTTTGAAGATACAAGGTTTTCACCTGACAACAGTGATATGGATAATGATTAAATCGACGGTCTGTCATGGCGACCTTTCATTTGACCAGCATCTGTGTTTGTAAGGAATCCCCCTCGGGTTAGTCCTATACCAAAAACCCTCGAAGACGTTCATCGTCTCAAGCAACGCCATTTTATAGGCATTGTGAACTGAAAGCCGAATAAACAGTGAGGGACACTTATTAGGGGAACATTAAGAAATCAGTGCATGGCTCAAGGCCACTTTCCCGTTGTTCAATAATTGTGGATATCATTTTAACTACAACAGAATATATAATGCCACGGGCATCGCCTGGCTCCATTAGCCCCTGCAGGCCCAAATGACATAGCCTAAATTACCCGTTACATTTTAGATGCCAATTTCTTTCAAAAACGAAATACAGCAATATGGAACAACAATTGATGGTCATATTGGTGTTCAGTGAGTACATAAATAAAAGATATAGCCTATTGACATTTTCCAAGAGGAGTTTGATTGATAGCCTCATGGAGACGTTTTACGCATTATTACCAACAAACTGGAATCAATGTGTGCTGAGCGAATACACCTAAAATATGGCAGGTTTACTTGAGATGATCGTATCATGGATATTTCTCTACAACTGTTGACAATATGCAATATAGTTTTTGATGCTTTTGTTTTTTGCAGTGTAATGCTGTTTATTGATTGCTTAAGAAGCTTGGCAACAGTGGTTAACACAGCCTAAAGCATAAAACAAATTACTTCATGACCACTGTATTACTTTAGGAAATACAAGTTTATTAAGAAATTGACAAACCTAGAAAAAGTGGGAAAAGTGCTAATTAAAATTAAACATGGTCCCAACGTGAATGAGACAATATAATTAGGCTACTTAAAAAAAACAGAAAGATAAACAAAATCTGGGACTGGCTGATGTCATATTGCATACTGTGGGGTCAAGAAAAAGACATATCGCCCTCAAGTTCAAATTTGGAAATCTGATGGATCTTTCTTCACTTCACTGTGAGGTGTGTGGTTTCAAAACCATAACAAGAGCCAAAGTTTCACCCGACCAAGCTCAGTGGAAGTTACTAAGAAGGTCTAAAAGCTCTCATTTAATTACATGTTCGAGTGTTTACTTGATTAGGGCAATTTGTTGTCACGTTTCAATTGGCAGTAATAATGACAAGTCGTGCGTAAAGTTGAGATCACTCATTACGCATACCACCAATAGCACAAAACTGGAAATGCTTCAGTAATATCTATCCCCGTGAAAAGGGAAAGTGTCTCATAAACACAAATTTGACTACAATAACATGGCACGGCCCTCAGTCCAAGTGAAAAACACAGGCGCACGAAATGGCTCCCGATTGTGCTCCTTATGTGTCCCTGTGGCCGCTTTACATCCAATTTCCAGTTTATTTTTGAAAATTATATCAGCATCAACACGCGTGTATATCTCCCACTGGCTTTTAAGGACTTTAATTGGACCCAACGAGCTCGTCAGAATAGTCTCTCCAAAAAATACTCTTGGTTCTGTTTTGAAATCACAGGAATAGACTCGCACTCTCATTCAAGAGTCCTTGTTTCATAGAGACCCATTTGGCAAACTCTAAATATCAATCCTCGTGTGTAACGCCGAGTGTTTGGTCTCATGGTCCCAGTAAGAGCAGTGCATCATGGAGAGCTCTGGGGGCTGGCGGGAGCAGGCGAACTGCAGGCCCGCTCCATTACTGGAGGAGACCGGGGGAGGCGCCGCCGTGGCCGGGCTCAGCTGCTGGGGATGGTGGTGCGCGGGGTGGTGGTGGTGGCTCATGCCGTTGTAAGAGTTCACCATGCTGGGGAGCGCCATGCTCTGCACCCGGGAGTACGGGTTGTAGGACGAGGGCGCAGACAGCCCTTTCACGTTCACCGGGCTGACGTTGCCGCTGGCCATCTGACAGGACGTGTAGGACATGGGAGTGGGCGGCTGGCCCAGCGACCACGAGTTGTTCATGAAGCTGGACTGCAGGTACTTGGGTGGGGACAGGTAGCCATAGCCGTCGCCCCCGAACAGGGACTTCCCCGGCTGGAAGTGGGTCGGTGGAGGTCTGAACGGTCGCTTCATCCTGCGGCGTCTCCTGTAGTTCCCCTTCTCGAACATGTCCTCACAGGCCGGGTCGAGGGTCCAGTAATTCCCTTTCCTCTCCCCGCCGCCCTCCCGAGGCACCTTAATGAAGCACTCGTTGAGACTCAGGTTGTGTCTGATGCTGTTCTGCCAACCTTTTTTGTTTTTCTCGTAGAAGGGGAACTTGCTGATGATGTACTGGTAAATACCGGACAGAGTGAGGCGCTTTTCCGTGCTCTCCCGAATGGCCATGGCGATGAGAGCGACGTAGGAGTACGGGGGTTTCTGCGACGGATCCGTCTTCTCGGAGATTTTGTCCTGGACCGGCTCTTCTTTGGGCCGCTCTTTCTCTTTGGCCGTGTTGGTGTCGTGGACCATCAATGCCATTGCGTCATCCTCCGGGTTTTGGTAAGTGGCCATCATTGCGCACACCAAAACAAAAACAACTCCAGTAGAAACGTTGAAAAACAAAACTTCTAACGGCACTTGTAGAGTCGACGAGCGAAATATGAGCCGTGGAACCTCGAAATGGACCTCGGGTTGAATGCAAAAGTCTTCCAATTTGCGCACAGAGAAATCTTTATTTTGTGGCAAAGTAGGCAGCAGATAGACCTTACACTCCCTGCAACATAGATTTTTCTAAACTGGTTTCTGATGGAGGCGCAACCAGGTTGTGGTTTGTGCTCTAAGCCCATCCCTTTCCTCTTTTTTCATGTGCACAGACACTTTCAGACAGGCTGCCTTTGCGACCGCTCTCCATGGAGCGACGTAGAGCGTTGTGATTTGTGCGCATTTGAGTTCCGCCTCCGTCTGTTACAGTCAAGGAAAAATAATCACCTTCCTCTTAACATGTTGAAATAAATACTCGGTTACAAAACAAAACACTGAAGAGCATTTTAACAACATAACGGCTACTTGCATTCAAATATGAGAAGGCTTTAAAATGATAATAATGTATAGTACAGCTGTCAAAAATTGCATTAATATGCCATTCCAATATCATAAAGCTATATTGCATGCTGTTGCATTGAGCAGTTTTCCTCTGTTATAAACCATTTGGGGAATTTAGAGAAAGAAAGAAAGAAAGAAAGAAAGAAAGAAAGAAAGAAAGAAAGAAAGAAAGAAAGATTTTTAGATTTTTGCACCAAATAGGAATATTTTGGAGGCATGTTAAATGTAGGCTATTTACTCAATTGATTCCCAATATCACGTTTTGGAATAACACAATTTGGCTATATTTTCTAGGCTGTATGTTTCAACAAACATTATCCCCTCATTTGACTAAGCTCCGCCAAATGCTTCTATATTAGAGGCTATTAGCCTCACCTCAGACCGATACTTGCCCAGGACTCATTTGGAAACGACCGCATGTCCACGGCTCCAAGAAATTCTGGATTGATAGTGCCGTCTAATTAGCTCACATTGCGAGGGAGGTGTATGTGGTATACATTTCCCTGGCCACCCATGCGGCTTTCTCGGGGAGTATTTCCGTGCTCTGGGAGCCCGTGCAGGTGGAGCAGCATGGGCATGTGTGTCATCACCCAGCCCGGCCCAGTCTGCAGCCTGGCCGCAGCGCAACAGCTGAACCACGAAGAGAGCCAAGCATCTCTCAACGTGCAATTACCGCACACTCACAGCGGGCAGTTGCAAGCGTTAAAACGCAATGTTATTTCTTGTTTCAATGTCTTTTTCATATGTTTAGGACGGAGAACATTTACCGATAATCTCAACAACACATGCCTAAGACATATTAATTATGGCACTGCAATTATTTTGTTGGATGAAAGCTAGCTTATATCACTCCATTCAAAATGTTGAATTACGCATGGAGCTATCAATGACAGTTGGCAATTTCCTAATGAAAACTGAACTACAAAATCTGAAATAATGTAGTTATAGGCTAATGCAGATAAAAAAAAGGCCTACAACAAAACCATACTATCAAATTAATGAAAAATGTAGGCAAAAAAGCCCCAATAATAATGTAGGCTATATAGGCTATTAATCCCTTTTAACATAGCTTATGGCACGACAAATACGCCAAGCCTATAGTCACACTATACAGTGTATTATAGTATAGTATAGTATAGTATAGTATAGTATAGTATAGTATAGTATACACTGGTATGAAAATATCGTGATCAAAGTCAACTGGAAATCTGATTTTCTAGACTTTACTTTTTTATATAAAAAAATAAGTTGTATAAAAAATTCATTTAAAATAGTATAAGCCTACAAGATAATGGTTTTATTTTGGCTTTGAATAAAGGTATTTACTATTCATTTACATTATACACAATACAACATAAATGTGGTGGGGTGGTTTGTAAGTTAGTGAAAATAAAAGAAAAACCACAAAATAGACCCCTTTGTTCTACCCGACTCACAGTGTGTCATGATTTCGGGAGTTGTTTAGTCTTTTATTGTTCCAGAGAAAGTCTGTGGTCTGCTCTTCTTCTCTGGGTCCTGGAGGACAGAATGGCGAAGAGCTGCACTGAAACAAAAATAGAATGAGAGGAATCACTCACTACAAACTATCGAGGCCATTTAAAATAGCATTTTGGGTCTATTAATCTAGTCAAGTCAAAATAGCTTTATATGCTTCAACACCCATTCCAGGGTCTTATAGCCATTTAGTTTAAATAGTTCTGCACAGGTCTATAGGGAAAATAGCAATAACTAAATAAAAACATTCAAAAAAGCACCAAACTGTACAAGTTGGAGCACGCAAAGTCTCGTTAAGTGCACGTTGCACTTATTATGCAATAAAACTGTTCAATTTAGGTCAACATGCCACACAATCTCAAAAGGTTGCAATATCAATGACCCTCATGTATACTAGACCCAATGAAAATTGTGTTTGTTGATTACGTTTTATAGCCTATTGTTGCACTGGGGAGATATGATGAGATTGAAACTTAAACTTATAAGTCATTACTGCACCTCTAATTCACCTTATGTCCCATGCACCCATGAGAACCATGGTTAGCTAGATTTGTTTAAACATAGATTAGCAGTGTTATCACCACTTTGTCTATTAATTTATCACAGATAGCATAATGTAGCTTATAGGCGGTTATATATAGCCAACTTTGGCATATTCATTTTTCCAAAACAATGAAATGGGCATTCGATATTTTATTAATATTGCAATATTTTCACCCTGATTCTAGATGTTTCGAACTACATGACATTTTCTCCCAAGTTAAAAGCCAAATAGTCCATCCTTTCCCCCGGGCTTCCTCCTGTTACCATGGGCAACCTCCCCGGGCTCGAGCTGCAGCAGTCACGCTGCACGCATCACGTCACAACAAAGCTGTAAACAAACACGTGGAGAATCCGTAAACATAACAAGGCTGTGAAACTTGACCTGCTGCAGGCTTTAGTGAGGCGCGGAGGAATTTTAATTTGGCGATCGGCTGTTTTCTTTCCTTTTAGTCTCAATTCTGACGAAGGCCTGTGAGGCTGCAAATGAAACGAAAAACGTGCCTATTCACACACATTTCACAATAGCCTCCCAACCATATTCCTTCCTCAAAAAAGAAAGAAAAAAGGCACTAAAACCTCCACTACTTTGCTAATATAGGACAATTATTCTGGGGGGAAAAGTAACTGACTTTATTCGCTAATGGACATTTTGGTGCATGGTCACGGAGATATTTTTGCTTTATCGTATATTTTGGTCCTGCATGCTCATAGATTCAGATGCTTTCCCAATCAATTTCTGACCTATTTTGCTTGCATTGTAATGGTTAAAAAACATCAACAACAACTATGCTACAATATCTAAATTTGATTCATTCAAACGTAAATAAATAAATTCTGAAATTGTGAACAAGTTGCCTAAACCTGCTGACATGATGCGAAAATTCATTGTCTTGAATTATGAATATATATATTTTAAATAAGTGTAAACCATACAGGCTAAAATCACTTGTTATAATGCTGCCAGCTCGTTATAATGGTTGATAATGTACTGTTTAAATAAGGTTGGTTTTCTGAGCCAATTCTGATTCAGGCAGCTCCACATTACTGCGCACGAAGAGCCCGCATGTTTTCTTAAATTCTTGCTTGATCCCTAACAATCATCACTCGAATAAATATATACAACCCCCCCCCCCCCACACACACACACACACACACACACACACACACACACACACACACACACACACACACACACACACACATCACATGCACTTCTCTAACACCTTGCGTGCTCGAACCATCGACATAAATAAGAGGCTCCAACTCAATTTATATTGGGCAACTATCACTTTAAATGCTATGACATAATTAGAGATGTATAATAATAACAAGTGATGGGCTGCGTAACAGCTAATTTCATATGAAAAATCAGGATTATAATATTCATATATTGAGTCACTCATTAAAACGCATGCGATACACAATCTTGTAGCTATCACAAAATTTCCATAGACTTGTTTTGCTGCTGTGCATCCTTGTCTATCGGCATTTTGTTTTCGGTAAGGGCGGTGTATGAGTATTAGGCCTGTAATAAACACATGCAGCATCGCTTTAACGGACCTTAATGTACTCTGAAAAGAGATGGAATTCCTGTCCTCTTGCACTTCCTGCGCTCCCCGGTCTGAAGCGAGGATGTTTATGGCAGGGCGCGCGGGTGGAATGCTGGACGGATCCGCCGGGTCACGCGGGAACGGGACCGGTAAAGACTCCCCCGGTAGAGGATGATGACCCATGCCTGACTGTCACTGCAGGCAGG
>NC_139642.1:29037419-29072419 GCF_964638095.1 Poromitra crassiceps
CTTCCACGCATTGCCGTTTTAATGTGGCAGTGGACATGTCGGCGAAATACAAAAGAGGAACGAAAAAGAAGGGGAACAAACGTAGTGGGACTTGGAAATAGGAGCTGATTGAAATGAGGCAATGGCATCCAAAAGCTTGATTTATTTGCCATCTAAAATTTGGGTATATTGACATACCATGTTCTTTGGACTTTGAATTTGTATTACAAAATACAGATTTGTACATTCACAGAAAACTTAATCATCATCATCTTCATCATCTTCAACCACTTATCCGGGATCGGGTCGTGAAGGTTGCAGTTCCAGCAGGGAAGCGCCATACTTTCCTTTCACTGGCCACCTGACTGGGGGATCCCGAGGCGTTCCCAGGCCAGCATGGAGATATAATCTCTCCACCTAGCCCTCGGTCTGCCCCGTGGTCTCCTCCCAGCTGGACGTGCCTGGAAACCCTCCCTTGGGAGGCGACCAGGTTGCATCCTTACCAGATGCCCGAACCACCTCAACTGGCTCCTTTCTACGCAAATGAGCAGCGGATCTAGTCTGAGTCCCTCACGGATGACTGAGCTTCTCACCTTATGCCTAAGAGAGATGCCAGCCACCCTCCTCAGAAAACCAATTTCAGCCGCTTGTACCTGCGATCTTGTTCTTTCGGTCATGACCTATCCTTCATGACCATAGGTGAGGGTAGGAACGAAGATCCACCGGTAGGTCGAGAGCTTTGCCTTCTGGCTCAGCTCTCTTTTCGTCACAACGGTGCGGTAAAGCGAACGCAATACGGCTCCAGCTGCTCTGATTCTTCGGCCCATCTCCCGCTTCATTGTGCCCTCACTCGAGAACAAGACCCCGAGATACTTGAACTCCTTCACTTGGGTTAGGACTCATTCCCTACCTGGGGTAGACAATCCACCGGTTTGCTGCTGAGAACTATGGCCTCAAATTTAGAGGTGCTGATACTCATCCCAGCTGCCAACCAATCCAGTAAGTGCTGAAGGTCCCAGACCGATGATGCCATCAGAACCACATCGTCCGCGAAAAACAGCGATGCAATCCTCAGAAAACTTGTATTCATATAAAATAAATAAAACTGCTCAGACTATTATGCTAATATCCTTCAGTCTAATAAATCGCCACAAACCCAGCCATGGGCCAATAGTGTTTCAACAAGGCTCTTATACATCTGGGGCATCTGGGGTTAAACCGCCGAAACCCAGGTTCAATTCCTGCCAGTGGTACTTCTGGCTTTGTCAGAGATTCCTACAGACACAATTGGCTATGTCTGCAGGTGGAAAGCCGGTGGGATATGAGTCCAGATCGGTGCACTAGCGCCTCCTCTGATCGGTCGGGGGGCACCTGCTCGGTGGGGGGAGGAGAACAAGGGGGAAATAGCGTGATCCTCCCATGCGCTCCGTCCTACCGGTGAAACCGCTCGCTGTCAGGTGAAAAGAGCAGCTGGCACATGTATCAGAGGAAGCATCTGCTAGTCTACGGGTCTCCTCGGATCATCTATAAGTATACAATTGGGGGATCTGGGGCAGGAAAGATCCAATACAATATTGTAGATGCTGAGATGATGCTTGAGACCGAGCGACGCTGCTGACTTAATACAATTCCTACAGACTGAGTCAATGTAGTATGAAGATGCGATCTCCAAACCACACGCACCGCCGAAACACAACAGCGCTCGGCCAACACAGTGTCGTTCTCTGTACAGGATCCACTATACACACGGCGCACCACACAAGCCTGCCCAGTTCCACTTCTTCTGCCTTTTGCACGACCACAATAACAAACAGGCAAAGCAGCCAATGGAACACACAGAGAGCGAGGGAGAGAGGGAAGGGGGGGGAAGGGGGGGGGAAGGGGGAGGGAGGCAGGCCGCAATACACATCAAAAACATGCGCGTGCACACGCTCGCTCGCACACAAACAGCACACAGTGGCTGTGGTAACCTTGGGGATGGTTTGGGAGCAGGCTATAGCGGCGAGCAGAGGATGCTGGGCAGAGTCTAGGGTTACCGTTTCCGAAGCGGAGACGAGGAGAGAATCTCCTTTGGCTCCACACTCGGTCCCCGATCATCGTCACCTCATTACTGCTGGGAAAGGCTAGCGGTCTAAAACGGTTGGGAAGGGGAGATGCAGTGTGATAGGGACACTGATCCACCCCCCCCCCCCGTCCCCCCGTCCCGGCCAAATACAAAGAGCAGTGGTGTATTATAACATGTGTTCAAGTCCCCACACATATTTGATCCACCATCAAAGCCCGGTTAATATCTCAGTCATTTTATACAGCTCAATATTCAACCGTTTGCTTGGATCTTTTCTCTTACAGTGGATAATCTTAAAAGGTCATATCAACATCAATAGATCATTGCCATTGCCTTATTTGACAACCAACCAACAAGACCATCGCAGAGAAGACTGGCAGCCTCTCTACGTTGCATTTTACACTGTGCGTACACCGCGGCGGATTTCACCGGAAATCTTTATGGCACAAAGCGATTTACGGCACAAAACAGGAAGAGGCTGCTCTGTTTTCTTCATAGACTGTAGAAAGAGTAGGACGGAGTGAGTGCGACATCCCCCATTGGTTTGTGATCTCCTGTTCTGAGTCCTCGTTTGGCGTTTTGGCCCGCTGCCATCTTGGTTTTTGTACAGCTCGCACGAGACGGCGTGAAACCAGTGGGTTTCCTACAGAGCCGCAGCTCCGCCCGCTATTGGTCTGAGATTGGCAAACTGTGCGCTCACTGGACAGGTGACCTATCACGGCCAAAAGATAGTCTAATTTATCATCTATTTTACTCTAAACGGGTCAGTTATAATTTATAAAAATTATCCCCTCCCCCCGTACAGTTGTTACGTATGCAGACCAAAATGGTTTTTTGAACCAGGCTGTAAACATGTTTATTTATGCTGTAAACGTGGGCATTGTAAAATGGAGGTGAATGGGCACTGACTGACCCCCCCCCCCCCCCCCCCCCCCCCCCCCATCCAGTGCAAACAGAGCTAAAGCTTTTAAGCCGTGGCCACACTGATCTGTTGTGGCTGTCCGGGCTTCGTTCATTTTTCCATTCATTTCAATTAATTTTTAATGACAGCTGTCCATTGTATTCATCAGATTTCCATCCATTTTGACGGACAGGAAGTTGAACGTTTTCTGGACGGACTGATTTGTCACTGTCCGTTTAGCAAAGCAGAGTCGAGGGGGCATCCTGTTCTGAATACCAGAACGTTGACGTCCCAAAACAGCCCAACGGACAGAAATCAGCCGTTGGTGATTCTGTCCAATGGATCAATGTGGCCTTAGAGCTTCTAGCAATGGCAGATGGTGGAGTGAGTGCAAGGCCGATGGAAAAATCACTTCCAACTTGTTTACTCCTTTTCAAGTGAAAACAAATGGACACGGAGCGACGCCAAGGAATTGGAGAGGGAAGACAAGTAGGAAGCAAAGGGGTTTATGGGAAACGTGGTCTTGATTTTGAGAAGAGCTAGCATTAACAATAGCGCTGTTGTGATGTTACAGGCTACCAGTCAACTCCGCCATGGTCTCATTTGTTTACAGTAATTCTACCAACTAGCAGAATATCCGTCCCTGTGTGACATGGCCATTGAATCAGGCCTCACTCACAGAGTTGGCATGCAGCCTCTCCTCTCTCTCCCCAGAGGGTTTTCAGAGTCCTCTTCATTGGCCGATTACAACTGAGCTCACCTGTGGGCTCCTCCACTCTGCAGCTCTCCATGGTGCTGAACCTGTCTTGATGCATTTCCGTGGCCGAACACAATTCTGCTCACTCACACGCTCACTCATTCAAAGACACTTCGCATTCGTATTATAGGATTTATCACAATTGAAAATGTTTGAAAATGCTACGTAGCATTTAAGTGAAAAACAGTGCAATTCATCATGGAGTGCAACATGATTCTGTGACATATAGTATTTATAATTACATTGCCATTCAAACTGCCATTCACTAATAAGGCGGAGGGATGTGTTGCGCGCGGCGGTGCACAGCTGCTCAACTGCGCATGCTTAGAACGGCATGCGAGGTACTAGAAATGAGCACATGATATTTCTAGTCAAAATGATGGTGTGTGTGTGTGTGTGTGTGTGTGGCTGAGCTAGTTTCTGGGAAACAGGTGGCTGTCAGAACTGTAGATCATGCAAGGTGACATCAATCACAGTTTGAGTCGGCGTCCCAGAGGAGAGGAGGAGTATCAGAGGAGAGAACGGGTCCCATGGAGAGAGGAGCAGGGCGAGGGCAGAGAAGGGGGGATGAAAGGAGGGAGAGAGAAAGAGAGGGAGAGAGAGAGAGTGCTTCCTTTGGTGCGTTTTCCCCCGAGGGCAGAGAGGAGGAGTGGATCTGAAGATGTCCTGTTTTGCTCTCCCTCTTCCTGCAGGAAGCAACACCACGCTGGGCACTAAGCCTTGGCAAGCCCTCGCCTCGCCAGGCAGATCTGCCATTGATGTGTGCTGTCCACAGATGTCATGAAGTATGATGTGAAATGTAGGACCACGTGTGAGGACCTGAGGGAGAGCGATTGTGTTTCTCAGAGAGGATATTTGAAGTTTCTGGTTGACCACCAGTGCATTTTCTGTTTCTTTTTTTGAAAAATACAGGACAATGGGGAGGAAAATCATCGCCCATATAGTGCTTAGTAGGGGGGTACCGGTTCACTAAATTCATGGTTCGGTTCGATACGACACAGTGGTGGACACGTTTTTGGAGAAATGTCCTTGATTTGTTTAACTTATTTATTTTATTATTTTCACAGTCTAGTTTAAATATTTATTTCAATTTACGACAATGTTTTTTTTACACATTTCGCCTTTTTCGTCTCAGTTTTAGCTTACCATAATCCTTTTAGAAGACTTGCACTCTTCAGCAGTGAAATATTTGTTTCAGTTTTTGATTTGCAATCAATGCGTATTGATCCTAAAGCCTCATACCTAAACGGTTCGATACGAATACGTTTATTGTTACACCCCTGGTGCTTAGTATGCATTTTTAAAATGAGAACAACCAATAAATTTACTGAACAGTTTACTGAAGATATATGAAAAATATGTAACCGTAGCCTGGCCCTATATACAGTCGGTCTTTGTGGGAACGCCCACAAAATGTTACTACGGCTGACGCGTGAGACGAGACGGTGGGGGGCGAAAACCCCACATATCTCAATGGGCTGACTCACCAAAAGCTGCAGCTTTACACTACACTGTAGTGACTACAGGATTGGGGATTCAAGAGCAGGTACATAGATAGACGTCTGTTCAGATGTGCGTTTACTGCCGTGGTTGAATCCCCAATCCTGTCTGCCTGGACTGGGCTAGCAGCTAAATGCTAACTATGCCGAATGGGGAGAACGGCAGGATTTCGCCCATGCCGACCCATTGACCACGCGTCTATGACGAGACACCGCCTGAATGTATTCATGAGGTTTCCAATGCAATCTGTTTTATAATAAACCTTAAGTTTCTTGATAATAGTGAGGTGATCTGCTGTATTCTGCCTTGTTTCAAGATGTTGACAGTTGTTTGTAGAAAATTCACGAAACAACTGAAACTGCATTGGAAACAATGAAAGGATCTCAACCCACTGGCAAAATTCCTTGTTTGAAATAAGATTCCATGTGTGAATATGAGACTAAAAGTCTTGCTCCAGTTGTGTGTATGCCAAAAAGTCATAGCCTCATGCTTTACTTAAGTGAAATATATCTTAACATAATTTCAAAGCTGCACATAAATGAATCCATGCATATATTGCATAAAACAAATAATGTTCCACACGTACACTCACACATGTCACATTCATTCATAAAATTTGGTGATGACACAAATGTACAAATATGTGCGCACACACACTGAGGCCCGTGGTGAGTTTTGTGCTCATATCTGTTCACACTGTTGTAATTCACACTGACAGTGACATCATCACCCACACACATGCAAGCACGCACGCACACACACACACTGCACTGATTCTCTGGGTGTGGGTATCCCAAGACCCACTTATCCTCTTTCAGTCTCAATCAGATCCACTCCCACTCTCTCTCTCTCCATTCTCTATTTCTTCCAGCCTGGTCTCCACAATACAACGTTGGCATTGTATGCTACTGCAATCCACAGATACATATACATAGAATATAAACAACCACAAATATATTGCATAATTTATCCCCCCCCCCCCCCCCCGTCGCGCACCGCTCAAATTTGCCACCTTGCGCTGCGCTCAAGTTCAAATTGTTTAAACTTTGACCTACTTACCACTGACCTTTCTCTGCTCTAGCTCGCGGTGAGAGAAGAGAAGATCACGTCTCATACTTGATCGTACTCATTCACAGCGATATGCCTTTACTAAACTGCTGTGGAAGCTCTCTGTTAGCACTATAGAATTATTGATTTCTCTCAAGTGTGTGTGCGTGCGTGTGTGTGAGTGAGTGAGAGAGAGAGGGGGGCGGTTAGGGTTAAGGAGAGAGTGAATCAAAGGAGTCTGATTGGCTGTTGACAGATTTCGAATTAAGGAGAGAGTGAAACAAAGGAATCTGATTGGCTGTTGACAGATTTCGAATTAAGGAGAGTGAAATGGCCAGCACAGCCGACTGATACCACCCCCCCACAGACACAGACACCCCCCACCCCATCCCACACACACATAGCACCACCTACTGGCAAATACAAAAAGCGGTTTCTCTCGAGAACCGTTTGTCCGATCAACCTCAAACTTGGGGAGTGCGCTTAGGGGGACCTGATGGAGTGCACTGCTGAATTTCGTGCAATAGCACCACCTACTGGCAAACACAAAAAGTGGTTTATCTCGAGAAGATGAATGCTCCATAACAGTTATTGATTCAGGCATCATGAATGCATTTTAAATATGTAATATTCAGCTCAGTGTTCCATTATTCAGTGTTACCTAATTGTGTGTGTGTGTGTGTGTGTGTGTGTGTGTGTGTGTGTGTGTGTGTGTGTGTGTGTGTGTGTGTGTGTGTGTGTGTGTGTGTGTGTCTGCACGCGCATACGCTCGCGTGTGTGCATGTGTGTATCAGGCAGCTTAAGGGTGTTGTGGTCGAGGTGGATGATGGAGGGCGTAAACACCAACACCTTTCACACAGGAGGCCTGTGTTCACGTCCCGGTGTGTTCAAACGTAAATCACATTTAACGTTCTTGCTTCACCCAAACCCTAACCTTAAACTTAACCAAGTTGTTTTAATTGCCTAAACATAAGCAAAGTTGTGAAAGTTGTTTTATTTGTGTTTAACGTCAGAAAGGCAGCGATATCTTCAAATTAACTGCCGTTTTGTTTCAAATTTACGTTGAGATTGTAGCTTTGCAGAAACGTAAAATGATGTTATATTCGGGTGACTGGTTGATTTCTTCATGCACGCCAACATGTCTTACTCTCTCCCCAACTCTCTGCTGCTGTCCAGTCCATTCACCAACACTGATCACCAGTTGCCCCTGTGTGTGTTTTCCTCTCCTTAGTGTGAGACCATCTCTGGATCAGATAAGGCCTCAGTGCTGGTCTTAAACCTTCAGCGGATCTGTCCAAACACATGAGCTCATGTCAGAGCGCAGCGGCTGCCTGTTAGCTCCATGAGCTAATACAGCCTCCATGTGTTGAGCGCTCACGCTGCTCGCTCTCCCTTCATCTCTGACTTCTCGCTCCGTCTCTGATTGCTATTTTCTCTCGGCACGCTGCTCCATCTCTGCATTTTCAGCCTGCTCACCAGAATAAAACCAGGGATACGTACAATATCTCAAAGTACATTTCAAACAAAACGTCTGCGTTTCTCAAATGTGGGACTCGATGTTTCTGCAAACCTACAGTCTCAACGTAAATTCGAAACGAAACGGCGCTTTATTTGGAAACCTCGCCGCCTTTCCAATGTTAAATGTTAATAACGTTGGTTATGTTTAGGCAAGTTGATAGAGAATGGAATTTCACCATTCATAGCATTAATTATGTGTATGCAATTATAGCTTATAGCTTATTGATTAGGAAATGCCAATGGAACTTATATTTTTCTCCAACACAAGTAAAACAACTTGGTTAGGGTTATGGTTTGGGTTAGGTTTAAATAACAAAAATGTTCAATTTGACTGACAGTTGAAATGTAGATTTTGGAAACCCTGGGGATTGAACTTGGCTAAAGGCAAGTGTTTACACCCTGGCCGCAACACTCTTACTGGCCACCGCTACGTCCCGCTGCCTCGCCCTCTCTTTATTCATCAGTGTTTTTGTGTTGGGACGTTTGTGCGCTGCCTCTCGGACACGTGGTTCAGTCAGGTTGGATGTGATGTGATCATGTTAACACTATCAGATGTGGAGATCAGGGTGTCGCCACGACAACAAAGCTGCAGCCGCACAGGCAGAGCCAAGCTCGACCTGCATGACGGTGTCTATGGCGTGTGTGCGTGTGTGTGCGCACGCGCATGTGTGTGTGTGTGTGTGTGCTGTTGTCTATTAAAGCAGTGTTTGTGGTTCTCAATCTTTTTCATATCAAGGACCCTAATCTAGTCCGCATTAGAGACATGGACCCTCATTTGATGAGATTCTGTCTCTCAGAGCCGAATCTGAGAATATTTTTTAATGTCAGATGATTTTGTGTAGAATCCCATGACGAGGCTATCTGTATTGCAGGTAGAGAGATAACAGAGAAACTAGGATCAAAACAGTCATTCTTCAATATTCTCTAACTGTGTTAACTCTTGTAAATTAAATAATTGTGGAGTTTAACAATTCATCAATTTGCTGGTGACCCCCTGGAACCCCCCTCAAGGACCCCTGGTGGTCCCTGGACCCCATGTTGAGAACCACTGTATTAAAGGGAGGAAGAGTAGAAGTGTGCGAGTGAGTGTGTGTGTGTGTGTGTGTGTGTGTGTGTGTGTGTGTGTGTGTGTGTGCGAGTGAATGTGTGTGTGTGTGTGTGTGTGTGTGTGTGTGTGTGTGTGTGTGTGTGTGTGTGTGTGTGTGTGTGTGTGTGCGTGTGCGTGCGTGCGTGCGTGCGTGTGTGTGTGTTTCATGGTCTTGTAAGCAGGGAACAATGGCAGGGTGTGTGAATTTTGTGTGTGCACGTGTGTTTCATCACCCTGTGTGGCTGGTTGGTGACTGCTTTGTGTGTGTGTGCGTGCGTGTGCGTGTGCACGCGCGCGCGCGCGCGCGTGTGTGTGTGTGTGTGTGTGTGTGCGTGCGTGCGTGCGTGCGTGTGTGCACACGCGTGTGTGTGTGTATTACATCCCTGCGGAGAGGGGAGGGGGTCCGTCAGGAGGGGACTAAGGTTACCCCCTGATGGAGGCAGCGCGGGGTCATCCCGCGGCGGGACACTTCTCAGGGGCGACCCCACCGCCCCTCGTGGCCCCCCGAGCAGACGGGACTTCTGAGGGGAGAAGAGGAAGGACCAGAGGAGAGACCCCCGGAGAACAGGACCCCCGGTCTGCCCCGGCCCCCAGACCCCGGCCCCCCGTCCCCGGCCGGGCCCGACCCAGGCCCAATGTGTTCCCAATCAGGAGAAACACAAACAATACTTTTATTAAAGAGAGGAGACCGCTGCTAAGGCCGGCCGCATAGACACAGAGAAAGTGGCAAACTTCTTCACTCTAAAAATAAATAGGAACGAGAGTGATGATTCACATTTTATTAACGCGAAGATTAAGCAGCTGTAAATCAACGCCGGCAAGTAACTGTCAAATCATACGATTATCACCGTCACCCATGACCCCAAATCCTGTCTTTCCTTTCCTCTCCTCTCCTCTCCTCCTCCTCTGTCTCTCCATTCTTCTCGGTCTCTATCCGGGAAAACAAACGGAGGGATTATGGATTTGTGGAGGGGTAATGGGAGCCAGGTGGAGGAGTGTGACTGTGGGGGTCCCCTGCCAGATTAGGTGGGCTGGGGGGGGCAGCCCCAATCTCCCTCACACTCCTTCCTAAAGGCAGCTAATGTTTCTTTTGAAGAAATAATCCCGTTTGACCGTCTAATAGCACTTGCCAATTATGAGTCTTTGCAGGGCATGTATGGTATTACCAGGGCCGGCTACCACCGAGGGGGAGATGGAGAGAGTGTGTGTGATATGAAGTCAGGCTGGAGGCGGAGGGTTTTTCCAGGAGTGTGAAGGCAGCAATGTTAACAGAGGTGATGTGATGTTTTTAATGTAACAGAAATGCTGTATTATTACTGCATGATTTTTTCTATTTCTTTTTGCCTGTGCCGTTTGGCTGTTATGCTCAGTAGTAGTGACTGTAGGCAGCAGCAGCCATGGTGCTAATTCCACTCTTACTTATTCACTAGAAATCAAGTCACACACATTTGGCCCATAAACGCTGCCCCCTGGTGGACTGGTGCAGAGGCTCAACAGCCCTGCAGAGAGAAATGAACTGACTGTGTTTGTGTGACTGATCCCAGACTGATAACGGTCTGTTTTGTTTGGTTTGTAGATGTGTTATTCCAAACAGCTGCAGACAGACAGCACAGAGAGACAACAAAAACACAGAGAGAGGAGTGAGGATGATTTACAATTAGAATAACATGTTTGTCTCTGTGATCATCTGGATTTCAGATTTGGTTTGCAGTAAAAAACATTAAATAATTCAGGAATTGTAGATTGTGGCTGGATGATGGCCAGTTCTTCTTAACTCATTCATACAAAAATGAGAACCCCCCCCCCCCACACACACACACATACACACACACACACACACACACACACACACACACGATACTTCCCACCCCTCCATTATTCTTAAATCTTAAGTAAGCCGGATGAAGAGGGAGAATCAACCCCTATTCACTGGGAGGTGAATAAGAAGTCACACTTTTCACACCTCTCCATCTTTGCGCGCGCGCGCGCGCTCGCACACACACACACACACACACACACACACACACACACACAAATCTAACAGGCATTCTCCATGTCAGCTCAAGCGTAATATCCACCAGACGATGGAGAGCGGTGTGTGTGTGTGTGTGTGTGTGTGTGTGTGTGTGTGTGTGTGTGTTGGGGGACTCATATCCACGCTAGACCTCCTTATCTGCTTCTGTGTCTTCATCATCTGTCTGTTTGCCCCCCTCTCTCTCTCTGTGGGGGGACTCCCTCATATCAGAGGATCAGCACGACCTGTCCTCGGATAAGTGCTAGCACCATTTACTGTCAATGGGCTTCATACAGTGTTCTGTGATTCAGTGTCCATCTAGACAAATAAAACAATATTCAGTCGAGACGTCGTCGTGTCAGTGACTGACAATCGAGTTCAAAACAGCTTCCTATACAGTTTAATGCTTGTATTCCACTGTGCCAGGCTGCCAGCTGAATCCAGCATGCAAAGACACTCATGACAAGTCTAACTTGTTTGAGCTAAACTTAGAAACCGCCCACATCATGTCTCCTGTGTGTGTGCTAAAGGTAAGGGGACCAGACGTCCCGGATTTTCGGGGGCCGGCCCCGTTTTTGGTGACCTGTCCCCGGCTGGAGCTGTCCCCGAAAATGTCCCCGATTTTCTACTGGCGTCTGGCAGCCGATATGACTCTAGCTCTAGTGGGCTCATTCTTAAATCTAGAGTGAAGACACTTATAGGCTATGAAACTGTAAGATCTACAGCATCCATTGGGACCAACAATGCCATGCTACCTTGTCGGGAAGGAAGGGGGCTAAATAATGAATTTTGAAAAACCGGCATGGTCAATTTCAAAGGGGACCCTTGACCGATTCTATGAGTACCTACGAGTCTCCCCTTTACAGACGTGCCCACTGGCCAACCACTCAAGCAGAAGGAGGCTTACGGGCGGCTTAAAAGCATATCAAAGCATCACATGTCTATGTAGCCCATTGATCCAGGCATCCAACAAGTGTTTACATGTTTTGCTGCAGCTCTTTAAGCAAATCTTGAACAATGAAAAAGCACTTTCAGTAGCACTAGGCTACACCGCAAATACTTTTTTAGATCTGAGGCTATTCATTAAACATTCGGCGCTGTAGGTTCGGATGGCCAGGCCTAATGCTGCTGGAGAACACCTTGACATTTTGTAAAGGGGCACAGTTAATGAAGTGTGTGTGTGTGTGTGTGTGTGTGTGTGTGTGTGTGTGTGTGTGTGTGTGTGTGTGTGTGTGTGTGTGTGTGTGTGTGTGTGTGCGCGTGCGTGCGTGCGTGCGTGCGTGCGTGCGTGTGGGGGGGGGTGAAGCCGACACTGTTTATTACAGTACAACAGCCATGGGCAACATAAATGAAACCAGAAATCATCCCCCTTTATTATTTCATAGGTAATATTGGATATTTGAATGATATATTGATTGCTGATAAAGGTGAAAAGCAGCAAGCCCAGATCTGAGCCTTGCTATATAAAAGCCTCTGAGGTCAAACATCCAATTGTTAATAAAAAGAAAGAAAAGAAAAGACCTAATAGTGATTGAGAAGGAAAGAAAACACTTCTCTCCTCCTCCTGTATCCGTCCCCTTCTCCCCTCCTCTCTGCACGCTTGGTGGCAGCTCTCGGGTCGTCCGGTAAAGCGGGCCGGCGGAGGCGTTGGTGTGTTACACATCAAAGGCCCGGCACACGCACACGGACCAACACGGCCCGAATAAAAGGACTGCAAAAAAAACACAAACACACCGGCCTTTGTTCTGACAGCAGAGGTCCGTTTCACCCCATGATTAGAGAAGAAGTGAGGGAAGCGTGCGGAGGCTATGTGTGTGTGTGTGTGTGTGTGTGTGTGTGTGTGTGTGTGTGTTTGTATGTGTAGACGTACGAAGCGGCCATATTGCTTCACCCAAAAAAGAAAAGAGTGGGAGAGAACCGGAGGGTGTCACTCATCGAACCCCCAGCCGCCAGGAAATGTCACTGTGGTGGGGTTACGGTGGTGGCACGACATAGCTAATCACTAATTGTTGATTAGCTATGTCGTTAGCATTTCCGTTGGAGATACTGGAGATGGAGCATGGCTTGTTGGCTCAGGAGCCGCTCGAATTAGACGATCTGGAAAAGAATGCACTTACATAAAAGCATTTTACACTCTGTGTCTGGTAGGTCTTCCTCACAGGAAGTGATGCGTTTTACAGGTTTTGTTTGGAATAAACAGAAGAAGTAGGTAGTTATTAAGAGCAGTGATAACCGCCATGGCTCAACCGATAAAGAAAGAATAAACTCAAACTTGATCAACAGAGAAGCCAGGGTAGAGGACACAGGACACACTGTTTGATTGAGAGCTGAGCACCAGGTTCAAGCCTCCACCTCTCCCAAGTGTCCCTGAATGCCTCCCGGCTCCAGGGCTGCTCTGCATCTCACCCTGACCTTTGACCTCCCAGTGGAGGCGGGCAAGATAAAAGAACATTTCCCAACAGGGATTTAAAAAGAAATCACAGAATCATTTTTGCTCTTTTTTTTCTCACATCAAGTTTTTTTTCTCCAGGATTTCCCCCCGTTTTCTCCCCAATTCTACTTGACCAATCCCACCTGCTGTCCCGGTCGTTGCTCCACCCCCTCTGCCGATCTGGGGAGAGTTGTAGACTAGCACCATGCTTCCTCCGGTACATGTGCAGTCGCCAGCCGCTTCTCTTCACCTGCTAGCGAGGAGTTTCACCGGCAGGACGTAGCACGTGGGAGGATCACGCTATTCCCCCCAGTTTCCCTCCCCCCCAAACAGGACCCCGCTGACCGATCAGAGGAGGCACTAGTGCAGCACCCAGGACACATAAAGCAGCTTCCTGCACCCGCAGACACGGCCAATTGTGCCTGTGTGGATGCCTGACCAAGCCGGTGGTAAAAAAAGAAAAAAAAAAAGGCCTTGAACCTGCGACCCTTGTGTTGCTACGCAGGGAATCTACAGTCATTTTGCTTTTTCGAATCTTGATACAAGACATACATTAATTGACATTTTTGATGTTATATGCCTTAGGGATGTCGATAGTGTTACTGATTGATTGTTGTGCAAACGCTTTTTCTTCACTTATTATAATAATGTATCTTTAAAATAAATCAAAGAAATCCCCAAACATCTGAATGGTCCTCCTTTGATCTCTAAACGATACAGCCATGAGTTATTTATACTGCGCTGCGATTACCTCCTTTGTCTCGTATCTGTAGTCGGATATCAAGAACAGGCCTCATCCTATGTCGGCCTGTTTTAGCATATCGATCTGAAAAAAGAGTTGTATCTCTCTCTGGTCGGGGAGATTACATCCGACTGCTGTAAATCAGACGCAGGTGGATGAACTTCCTCCTTCCCACGTCTGCCCCCCAGCTCACCTCTCCTTTACCCTTCCTTTCTTTCTCTCCAAGTCAATCTCTTTTATTCCTGCTCTCCCTTGATAGCCCTAGACCCCCCCCCCAAACCCCCCCCCCCCCCCGCCCCCCCATGTCAGTCCGGGGTAGAATGATTCAAAAAAGGAAGAAGCTAAATGGGCACATTTGCTTCTACACGTGAAAACATCTATGCACCCGCATAAATCAACAGGTCGTCGCTGTTAGCAGCAGATGTAACTATCGAAGTTGAATTGTGATTCTTTTGGTTCACTTAGATGTTTTCTTTTTCCAACTTTCATAACCCCCTTGATAACCAATGAAACCTCTCAAAATTCTTGATTATTTGGAATAACTCTTGAAATACTTGTGCGTATCGGTGCACACACTCATGCATGACACAAAATGACAAGCACACACACACACACACACACACACACACACACACACACACACACACACACACACATTAGTGCCATGAAGCAGGACTCACTGTGTGTGTGTGTGTGTGTGTGTGTGTGTGTGTGTGTGTGTGTGTGTGTGTGTGTGTGTGTGTGTGTGTGTGTACGTGTGTACAAAAGCGTCGGTGACACGGAACGTCGGCCCAAAGTCAGATTCATCTGACTGAGAGAAGCTTCCGAGTAAAAATGTGGCCCACTCTAAACCCTTTGTGCCACTCTATATCGGATCGCCCTCGCAGCTGCCTTAGGCCACTTAGGTTCATTAAATACATACAATGACACAGACATGTCCCAGGTAGCACCTGTAATAAGCAATAGGAGTAGGGGAGACCAGGGGCAATTGTATTTTTTTTTTTTACATTTTCCCTCATAGTCATAACTCACAGATGACTTCAAATACAGCAGTCATCCTTTGATATGAGAATATATGTGCAGTAATTAATAATACAATTAATATTTTCACTGACTAATGTTGAATTGAACGCTTAGTTAGACAATATCCTTCCACAATGATATTGTTGCAATATATGCTGTAACTAGATTTCAGCCTTTTTGTTATGTATAGAAGTACTATTTTTGAAAGCACAAATATTTTCCCAAGACATTGTTTGTGCTAGGCTGAGGCTAATCATGCTGAAGTGAAGGCCAGCGGCCCCGTGCCTCAGTGTCTGTGGTGTGACCGGGCTGACAGCAGACATCAGATCCGAGAGGAACCCTCTGTTCTCTCAATGTTCCCCCAGCCTCAAGGCTCAAGCCTCCACTGCTGCTGCTATCGGCTGCCATATCAACCCAACTCAGCCATGGTACTTCCAAACGTCTCACAACCCAACTCAGCCATGGAACTTCCAAACGTCTCTTACAGTGGAGATCGCTGCTGCTTCATATGACCCCCCCCTTCCCCGCCATTTTTTGCAGCATAATTAGTGAAATTTAAGATAATTTAACAAAGCTGGTTTTGTTGTTTCCAATAGGCAAATCATTCAGCTGACCTTGACTGAATATAGTAAGTTCACCTCCAAAACCCTCAATATACATATCAATTAAAACATAATAATTGCCTCTGCGAATAAAGGATCCAGTTTGTGAAATATAATATAATATAATATGATATTGTCAGATGAGGACTTAAGATACCTGATAGTACCATGTTGTGTTTTTTTGTCTTTTTGTTTTTGTTTTTTTTGTTTTCATGGTGGACATCTACGTTTTGAATTAAATCACATTTTTAAGTTTGGTTAGAATCAAAGTCTCCCTTTTTCGTATATTTGTCACCATTTACCATGCATTTTGTTGCTCTTTATTTTCCTAATCATTAGGTATTTCTCAATTAACAATACCTACAGCATCCTATTCTATTTTCATAATAGACCTACATATTCCAGTTGTAATTCTTTTAAAGCAATGCTTAAATAACCACTGTCATACAGTAGGCTATTCAACTCATATTACATTACTTTAAGTGCCTTAGGACAAATGATTCTCAGGGTATTCTGTGCTTCTTCGTTTCTCAAACCACCGGAGGCATAATATGCCATTGCATGTTATGACAGATGTAACACCAATATTATGACAGCGCTATGAAGTCTTTACAGCAGATTTCCAGAGGTAAGAGTGTAGGAAAGATAGCTTTGCCGTTCCAATCAATTGGCATTGTGTCGGCCTTCATGTGCGGATGAGTAGCGATGAGCTTGTTATATCGTCAGCACAAATGTATCATTCCACCACAGATCCTTGGAGGATGTATTCCCTATCAGAGGCACACCGTTGGACCGGTGGTGCAGAGAGTGTTATGAAAACACTATTAAGAGCACAGTTCACACACACAGACACACACACACACACACACACACACACACACACACACACACACACACACACACACACACACACATTTGTCATTAACCTGTACTTAGCCAGCCAGGTCATTTAGGAACACATTCTTATTTACAAGAACAGCCTGGACAGAGGAAATTGAAAGGGAGGCTAGAAGAATTCAGACGAACCAAAACAACAACAACATTCAACGCTGAAGGACAGAACTAGATAGTGATATAGACAGTTTTCACTGAATTGTGCTGCTATGGAACAGTTTGAATCTTATTTCCTGTCAGCAGCTATTGTATTAGCAAACACCGCACCAGAAGTAAGCTAGGGGCAATTTAGAATGTTTGTGTTGTCAAGTTAAAACAATCTATAGAATAGGCAAACAAACAACAGGCAGCAAAACACAACAAGAAGAGACAGGGCATCAAAAAAGGCATGCACAGTATTGGATATATTTATTTATTTTATTTTATTTTTTATTCACAATATCCGATATTTTCCAACTCTTTTGGCTGCGTGCCGATACCGATATATGCGTGCATTTTCCACCTAATTTCAGAGAATTTCAACTCTCTCCTGTAGTGGAATGAAGACACTATTATTATGCCTTCTCTTATCGTGATGGCCCACTGGCAGATGCAGACACAAATGCTTTTCAAAATGTACACATAAGAAAACTACTTCAAGTTACTTCAAACTACTTCAAGCATCGATCATTTGGGCATAATTAAAGCGTCGTTTTATCGGCCTGATTTATCGTCAGAAATGTTTGTTTCGGGCCGATGCCGATAGTTCATTTTAAAGCCTTCATCGGCCGATACCGATGATGACATGCCACTATCATCATGCATCCTTATAATATTGGAGGGACACGAGAAGAGACAAAAACAACAGCAAGTAGAGAACAAGTAAGAAATAGAATGTATGTATATTTAAAACTTACAAGTGCCAGGGGGTTTAAGCAACAATGCAAATACTGTGATTTTAGGGTTAGGTTTAGAAAACTAATGTGATGTGCCTTTGATTGAGTGTTTTAAAACAGCTTAAAGTTCCCCTCCAGACCTGTTTTAAGATGTATATAAAATACTACTTTGAATAATAATTTTTGGCTGATATGGTTGACATCTGTCTTTCTCCCTCATCAAAAAAATTCCAGACTCTTTCAACATGCAAATATTTAATCTCAACAGTTTTCCTGCTGGACACAAGAAGTCTCCTACTTCACTGTAAAGTCCATTCTCAGTGTACAGTACACATACTGGCTCCATACAGGTTCCCACATTACACTTTAAGTTGAATATTGGACCAGAATTGGCTTCCAAACTACTTTTGATGTCACAAATCATGCTCACAGGCCCACCCCCGAAACATTAGATTTTTGAGTACAGAGAAAATGTCCACTTTCAGCAGACGAATGTGAAAACAGCCTTCTAGTGTCAAACTCTGACATCATTCTGCACAGTGAAGCTGAATAAGAAGAAGAAACATTTCTGAATGGAAGGGGACTTATTCATCTCATCACAGCAGCTGTGGTGACAGAGAGTTTTAGGTCATTTCCAAACTAGGAACGTTTGTTTTCGTTCTGTGGCCAAGAACGAATTCCCCCCACACACACACACCTCTCTCCCCGGCCGGTCAGCTTTCACAGTAGTAATGTTGTTCCGTGCCCGGGCACACTTGCGTATCTACCAACTCCGACACAATAGGTGGCGGTATATGCTCCTGGTTTGCAATCTGCCAATAAACACAAAGAAGAACAGTAGGCTACATTTGCCAAGTGGACGACCAAAGTTATCATATGGATTGGAGTTTTGTGAAATAAGAGTTTATGTGTTCTCTATACTGTGACAAACTTAAAATGCATCTACTAATAAGAAGGAGAAGTGTCCGTGTGTGTGTGTGTGTGTGTGTGTGTGTGTGTGTGTGTGTGTGTGTGTGTGTGTGTGTGTGTGTGTGTGTGTGTGTGTGTGTGTGTGTGTGTGTGTGTCTGTGTGTCTGTGTGTGTGTGAGCAGAATTTTGTCTGGCCACAGCTATGCCGTTTTCCGTGCGACCAGGCTGAAACCTTCAGGAAGTGTAAAGAGCACCCGTGCGGGTGACCTGACGGGGCCAGGTTTTTTTAATTAGGTGATTGCCCTAATTACCTAATGATGTGATGTCACTCGAGCAATGATGTCATCAGTGATGATGTCCAACTCCCACGGGGGGAGGTCCTCGGGTGTAACAGCGAGTTGTGTTGTTAATAGCGAGTAACGTTACCCATAAGCATTAGTGTAACGTTAGACAATGACATGCGTTTGCTACCGAATCAGATATCTGTAACTTTAACGTTACCAAGTCTGTTAACGTAACGTAACTTGACTGGGTCCAGACCTTTGAATCAGCCCACGGTCTGCACCAGTCGACTGCTTAACGTTATGAGTTGACAATTCAGGCTATCGGCTAACATAACCCTATTTCATGGCGAGCTAGCAATAGCTTGTCTCTTAACCAATAGACCTAGTTAAAATGCAAAGCTAACTGTATGAAAGTAAAGCCAATGTTAAAGGCATCAACTTGCTTTTACACTGACTATAACATCAGTCACAGTATAGACAACAATGCACAAACTACTCATATTTATCCTTGTAGGTCACAGAAGTCCAAACCATACTGTAGGATAACTGCTTCCTGAGGCCACCTTTTCAAGTAGACCCGGAACGGTTCGCTGTTTCGTGTTCACACTAGTAAGAATGAATGTTCACACTCATCAAACGAACCGGACCTGGGGGTCAGTTTGAGGTCAAGTGTGCTTGGAAACGGTCCCGAGTCCCAAATGGGAAACCACCCTCAAAACCGGGGCAGATGACCTGTAATCACAGTGGCTATCGCCCGTCTGTCACGGCCCGACCCGCTCTGTCTGTCCCACTGGTGCTGTTGACACTCACAGTGTTCCTGATATCTGGGAGCAACCGATCCCACAACCCCCCTCCTCGCCCCCAAGACCCTGTCGCCTCGCCCGCCCCGCCGCTGCCGAGGCCGCGGGCCCCATGAGAACCGCCTATCTCAGCCCAGCGCCCTATCAGATTGTTGACACGAACAGATACCCTCGCAATGAAAATATTTTGCTTCTCCTAACACCGACATTGGCCTACGTGGACCTACATCTCTGCCCCCGTTGGGATAAACAGCTCCTGTGTAGTGCGTGTGTGTGCGTGTGTGTGTGTGTGTGTGTGTGTGTGTGTGTGTGTGTGTGTGTGTGCGTGTGTGTGTGTGTGTGTGCGTGTGCGTGTGTGTGTGTGTGTGTGTGGGGGGGGGGTGTCCACATTTGCTGACAGGTGCGTGAAATAATCAGCTTAGGCATTCCTGATATCTTGGCATTGCTGGGGCACTTGAGGGTGTGAAAGAGGGGCAGAGGGTGCTGTGAGGACAGTTGAAAGGTTGCTATCTGGGCATGGTGAATATTTGGCATGAAGTCAGACGGACTGGCAAATGGACAACGTGATGTTGAACATGGTTGGTGGGGAAAAGGTGGTGATAAAAGATCAAGTAGAAGAGAGAAAAATACTCAAAAGGTCAGATCGCCCCTAAAGGGTCAGGTGGCCCCTACTTGAGAACTTGTTGCCCTATTTGTCTAAGGGAAATGTTGGTGTCACAATTCTCTATCCACAGGTTTGAGTGAGGGATCAAAGCTTAAAGGGACAGTTCACCCCCCAAATCCAAAATACATATTTTCCCTCTTACCTGTTAGTGCTATTTATCCATTCTAGATCATTTTGGTGTGAGTTGCCAAGTTTTGGAGATATCAGCGATGTCTTCCTTCTCTCGAATACAATGGAACTGGATGGCACTCTGCTTGTGGTTCTCAAAGCGAAAAAAAAAAAAAAAAAAAGATTTGAAAAACTCAACAGCAATGTCTCATTCTAGAAATAGTCCAGTAAAAATGTCACTTGACCTCACACTAATTGCAACAAAAACAAACTCAACTGATTTTGTATCCTCAATATGTCCTCAATGAAGGAAAAAAAGTGTTAAGGAAATGTATGAAGGGAAATTTTTGAAAATGACCTATATGATGCTACCAAAAACATTTATTTATTTATTTTTTAACATTTTATTTTTTTATTTTTTTATTTTTCTCCTTGAAGCAAAAAACACATACAGGATATAAGTGATGAGATTTTGGCACATAAAAAAACAAAACAAAAAAAAAACACGTTTTTGGTAGGCTACCATCATATTTAGGTCATTTTCAAAACTTTCCCTTCATACATTTCCTTAACACTTTTTTTCCTTCATTGAGGACATATTGAGGATACAAAATCAGTTGAGTTTGGTTTTGTTGCAATTAGTGTGAGGTTGACCCACATATTTGCGTAAAATGCCTGGACTAAAATCATGACCCGCTTACTCAAGATCATCCACAGACGTTGTGAGCAGTTTCATGTAGGAACTATTTTATTTTGACCGAACTACATCTGCTAGCTGCTACCTAGCGGGTATAGTTAGCTGCAGCTAGTGGATGTAGTTTGGTCGAAAGAAAATAACTCCTAAATGGAACTTCTCACAACAAGGTCTGTTGAGTAACCAAATGTATTTTTATTTTTATGTTTTATTTATTTATTTATTTATTTTGGGGCAGGGAAGGGGGGGGGCTTTGAGCACCACAAGCCGAGTGCCATAGAGAGCCGCAGGGATGACGTATTTTTGTAGGCAGAATGCGGAAGTCCCGAACTTCCTGGTTCTTCACTGTTTCTGTCTATGTGATTTTTGAATGGGTTTTTGCCGCGATGCTTATACGGTCTCTGGGCAACGCAAGATTAATCAAACGCGAACCAGAGTTCCGTCGGATAATCTTCACACATGAGGACCACTTTCATGAGTTTTGTAGCGTAAATGCGAGCCCTAGAAGTAAAATGCTCGAGCTAAGCTAATCCAGAACTACACACTGTCGCATAGGCTTTCACGTCACGTCAGCACTCAACCTGGACTGTTGTTGATGTGTGCACTGATTACCCCGGGCTGAACGGGCTGAACCAGGTGAGGGAAAGAGAATTTCCGTGTTCGCCCTTTGAAGTGGTGACGTTATTGACGTATATATCCCCATCGACTCAAAAGTGTAGTCTCATTTAGCCGTTTGCTAGCTAGCCGCCCTTTTAACGGCACGTAAAAGCTTCAAAACTCGTAAAAGTGGTCCTCGTGTGTGAAGATGATATTACTAAACACTGGTTCGCGTTTGATTAAGCCAGCGTTGCTCAGAGAGATTATTAGAAGCATCGCGCCAAAAACCCATTCAAAACTCCCATAGGCGAAAACTGTGAAGAACCAGGGCTGTTAGCATCGATGATTTCCGGACTCGTTACTGCGGCTCTCTATTCAGTTCCAATGTATTTGAGAGAAGGCAGACATCTCTACAGCCGATATCTCCAAAACTCGGCATCCCACACCAAACGATCTAGATGGATAAATAGCACTACAGGTAAAAGTGGAATGCAAAATGTCTCCTAAAAAGCAGTGAGCACTTTATCCAGAGAAAGCTGGACTCACCAATGTTAGATCGTATCCCTTTCTCTGGCATAAAGCATCACAGAATGGTCAGGGTGGTAAACGTCAGCGACATCAGTGATGTGAGCAGTTTACTGACCTCACCTTACAGGACTCCTGAGTCGGAGACGCCAAGATGCCTGGTGCAGCTTTAGCAACAGGTGAACCCAAAATGCCCCCGACTTTTTTTCAGCGTGAATTCTCGCAGGTAAGATGAGAAGCCCGAGGAGGTGGCAGCAGCAGCATTCCTGACCACAAACCTAAAAGCTTCCTCTACGTCCGCCGCACTCCGTCCAACACCCCCCCCCCCCCAATAAAAACAATCAGCCAGTCAGGACCCCCGAGGACCCCGGTGTGGCCACATGCGTCCGCCGAGCTGCCCGATTATTTTTACCTGACACAGGAAAGAGCCCACTCATAATAAACGCAGGGCGAGGTGGTGACAGATCTCGTTAACCCGATTATGAATGAAAGGGGGAACGGGGTCAGGAGTGGGGGAGGGTGTGAGGTGAGCGTGTGCCTCGACGTCTCCCCGAGGTTCGGCCCTGACCTTTCCAACGACCCTGTGGAGAACACACATGCACACAACACGGAGGCACAAGAGAGCCAGAGCCATTCGCCGACTTTGGATGGAAACAGCGGACTCCAACGTTGAAATCTCCCACTCAACATAAACAAAACGATCTTAATCTCGTCGGTCTTTGTCCAGTTTGCTTTAACTTCTGTTGTGGGCAGTAATGGATTTGAATGAGCTTACAGAGAAACCCAATGCAGCGTGGAAGAGGCCATAACCACACAGTCTGGGGGGACCCAAACCTTGTGGTCAGCACATGTCTGTTAAAGCCTCTATACTTTACCAGCTACATAAACAATAAGCCTATAAGCCCGACTGAACCATTGACAGATGTTATACATCTAATGAGAAGCTAATCATACCTGTTTCCAAGAAAGAGACTAAGGCCATATGGACACAATACGTGTTGACAGATCGGAAAGGGCAGCAGCCTGCCAATCTGAGCGTGTGTATGTAATGCCAACCTATTTGCTAACACTGACGCGGGGCTTCAGAAGCCATGGCAGACAAAGCTGACGTGACCCCGAGGCTCTCAATGCCATGACCCTCCATCCAAGACCGCTTTCATCCCCTCATAGATCACTGTTGAATTCCGCCCCAAAATGAGAATGAATGGATGGTTTTCAGGTCTTGAGTTTAGATTCCAACCACAAACTCAAATCTTTCCAAACGGTATTTCTGAGGCTCCTATACACCTGCAACCTAGAGAGAGCCTAACTGGTGGGAATAGCGTGATCCTCCCCCACACGTGCTACTGTACGTCCTGCCAGTGAAGCTCCCCGCTCACAGGTGAAAAGAAGCGGCCGGCAACTGCGCATGTGTCGGAGGAAGCATGGTGCTAGTCTACGGCTCTCCCCAGTTCGGCAGAGGGTGGGGCAGTGACCGGGGCAGCAGGGGGGAAATTGGCCAAGTACAATTTGGGAGAAAATGGGGGGAAATTTTCAGGGGGGGGGAACAACTAGTGAGAGCTTGACTGGATAAGGAAAGAGTGCCAACAAGGATATGGTAAAAATAAAAAGAATAAGTGGCATACTGTAGGTGGTGAATCAAACAAAATCAACAAGGAGAAAGAAAACACGTCACATTGAGACTTTGGCAGTCGGCCATTGTTCTAATGAGTGGCCATTAGGAAATGGACTGATTCCCTCTAAGAGACCTTAAGCTAATTTCCTGAGGCCTCCCGACTCCTTTGAAGCAGGAGGCGGGGTAGGGAGGGGGGCGGGGGGGGGGGGGGGCACTGAGAGGCTGCGTGTGCCACTGGGTCGCCAAGGTGACGGGACATCCCGACAGGAAAAACAGGAAGTTGGAGGGTAAGGATTGACTCTGATTGGACCCCTCCCCGCTCGCGTGCGCTCAGATAAGAGATCTGCCGAGTGGCCCCGCCCCTTTCCCCCCTTTCAGCCGGGGTGCGAGTGTTAATGGGACGGTGTCACTTTAAATAAACAAGGGAATTACACGAATATGCTTTGGGCATAAGTATGAGTGCAGACCTACGTGCAAACAAGACCCCCCCCCCCACACACACACACACACACACAGAGGACCTCTTTCCCTATACGATCAATATGCCATTCTGAAATGCATGCTGGCAGTAAGTGCAGCCGTGTCTGTCGATCTCCCACTCGTTCACTCTATCATCACCACCCCACCCCACCCACGTCCACACCCACCCGGGCTGATAGGTGAGAAGGTCACAGTTACTCCCTCTGTTTCTATTCTCAGTGTTATCTCCCTCTCTCAGTCCCTCCCTCCCTCCCTCTCTCTCTCTCTCTCGCTCATCCTTGGGCTAGGTATCAGACAAAACACTATCTGTCCCTCTACCCAAAAGAAGAGCCTTCACTTGCATGCGTTGCACCACATTTTACAGAGTTTAACCAAAGGAATGTATAGCCCTAGGTTTTAAAAACCTTCTGAGTAAACTAGAGTAATGTGTGAGCCTTTCGTTGAAATGGTTGTTATTTTTATTGTTGATTGTTCTACTGTATTTTGTATTTTGTTACTAGGCATCTTGCGAACTACACGCACTCGATTTCTAGGCTCGCCCGCTACGCGGCCTCGCCCGCCCTGCAGCTCGTCGAGCTGGCCCTGCAGCTCGCATACGCAGCTCTGCCGCTACGCAGCCTCGCCCACCCTGCAGCTCGACCGCTGTGCGGGCTCACCTGCTCTTATGACATCACTGATGATCACTGATGATGTCACAACTTCGCATCACTGATGATGTCACAATGCCACGGCCTAGCCCGCCCTGCAGCTCGACCGCTGTGCGGGCTCACCTGCTCTTATGACATCACTGATGATCACTGATGATGTCACACCTTCGCATCACTGATGATGTCACAATGCCACGGCCTAGCCCGCCCTCCAGCTCGACCGCTGTGCAGGCTCACATGCTCTTATGACATCACTGATGAATGACATCACTGATGCTATCACAACTTCACATCTTATGACATCACTGATGAGGTCATCAGTGATTTATGACATCACTGATGACATAATCAGTGATGGCACTATGACATAATCAGTGGGACTTTATGACATCACTGATGACATCATCAGTGATGTCACAATGCCTCCTTGTGTGTGTGTGTGTGTGTGTGGGTGTGATGGGACAAAAAATTAAACAGAGAAACATTGCCCACATGCTCGCTTATATAGATAGATAGATGTGTTTTGTCCTGTTTTTATAAGACCAGGGACCATGTTGGAAATAAGTGTTAACACTTTTACATACGTCTGTCCCTTGGATTTTGTTCTGCTATATCCATAAATAAATAAATAAATAAAAAAGCCGTACACACAAGGACTCACAAGACGAGCATCTATCTTGTTTTACCTTAGCCGATCCATCTAATCCTATTGGGCTCTTTAGTCAGGGCTCGGTGTCTCTCTGTTCAAACTTCATCAATATGGGCCACTCAGACTGCTGGACCTACTGGCCTCTTTGAGATCATCACACACAGCCTGACCCTTCAGAAGAGGAAGTAGCCTCTTGGGCAGATATATGCCAAATCGCTTTTCTCAGAACCTCAGCCATTGCTCTTGACCCCCTCTGAAGCTGCATGTATAAAAGTCTCTGTGTTTTGACATGTACAATATGTTTGCTATTTCTTCCCGGAAGAAGTTAGAAGGGATCCCGGATGGCTGTGAACACATTGGCTGCTAGACGTTTAAACTGAGCACAAGGTCCTCGCACAACCATGAACATACAGTAGAAGCATACATAAATAATACATGCACGCTTTATATCAAGGTTTTAGCGGCAGAGGGTTATGGTAAGTAGTACCATAACTAGTAATAACTTCCTAAATACTGCAAAAAAATGAAATTATTACTTTTTAAAATATAGGTAGCAATTTGTGGAATTGTGCAAAATCTGTAGGGATTTTACATAATGAATGCATACATTGCAGGAAAAAATTTTTTTAATGAGTAAGTAATTGGATATGAATATTTCTTTGTTTATGTAGTAACAAACCCCGGGGCATGTTGGACAGGTGTAAGAATTCCGTAGCAGGGTGATGAATGCTAACAGTGCACATCTGCACGTTTGGACTCACTTCGGTATATAGAGCATACCTCCATCTGTATACAGCATGTTACCTCCTATACATTTTGCCAGGGGATAGCTAACAATGTCCCTCTCCACACTCGGCACATATTTCTGTACATGTATAGCTCCAATGGCTGGTTGGGTTTAATTACTACATTATCATCAGTACTCTCTGACTTGTCTATATCTATATTATATTTCTGGGGGGGGGGGGGGGGAATCTAAGTTTTATCTTTCATCATTCCCCCTTGGCTGAGAAGATGGTGGAAACCTGTTTTGCAACACCTTTACGTTTTACCACAGTGCCTTACATTTGATCACAGGAGTTACAATTTGCACTCACTACGCTATGCTGATTCATATAAGAAATTGGCTGATATTTTTTTAACGAGAAGGGAAATGCATTGAATTATATTAATGTATCATCTATATTTCCTGCCTTTACAACCCGCCTGATACCAGACTGACTAGTTCCAAATAAAACCATGCATAAACCTGAACTTGACAAGGCTGGCATCCATGCACCTTATACAGCACATTAAACAGCCTGCAGTACTGTCAGCATCACTCAATTAGTTAAAAGCAATTTTTTTTAATGACAATACACACACACACACACACACACACACACACACACACAGTGAGCGCTGCTTAAACGCCTTGACTTGTGAGGTGTGAAGTTCATGTGTAGCCTGCCTCCCCCTCCCCAGCCCCCCGCGACCTCACCTGAGACCTCACCTGAGACCCCGTTGCACCTGAGCGGAGAGAAGCCGGGGCTCTGAGGGCTCGTCACAACACCGTGGAGGGGCTGCTCTCACATGTCCCAAGACAAAGACCCCAACACCTGTGGGTGCAGAGGTCAGGGTGGGTGGGTGGGTGGGTGCTGTGGGGTGGGGTGCTGTGGGGTGGGGTGGGGTGGGGTGGGGTCTGGGTGGATTGCAAGGAGAGAGTTATGAATGCACGGAGATGTGCATGGTAACCGAGCTAAGTGCATGGAGATGTTTCAGAGGATGTCTCTCTGTGTTTGAAGCATGAGTAGAAAGGGAAATGAATGAGAATGCGTTTAGCACCGTGTGTGTGTGTGTGCGTGAGTGTGTGTGTGTGAGTGAGTGTGTGTGGGGCTCTCTCTCCACGTCGCTGCCTCTCCATACAGTCCAGGTGTGCGCTGGGCTCTATTGTCATCTGACTGGACTTATCGGCCCCTCTTCTCCCTGTCAGCTACCTGCTCTTTGATGTCTGGGAAGTCTTTCACCCTCTTTCCGCGTGGGTCAACATTCCAGCAGCACCCCCCCCCCCCGCACACACACACACACACACACACACACACACACACACACGTGCACATACAAAAACACACCTGCGTGTACATGGAAACACGCATGCACACACAGAGAAAAAAGAGGGAGGGGCAAGAAGAGCGAAGGGAGAAATAACAAAAGAGCAGGAGGGGAGTGAAGTACATGTAAACACTTGCTCTGTATCAAAGAGACAGGCTTCAAACTCAGTGAAAACAAGGTCTGCTATGGCAACCCAATCGCTAGAATAAAACACTGGCAATTTACGTGTCTGCAAACCGGGATACGGAATATCAATGTAAATTTGAAACAAAACGTCGGCCTTTCACGTTCCTACAACGTGGCATTTGACCTTTCTGCAAACCTACAATATGTCAAAGTAAATTTGAAAAAAAACAAACAAAAAAAACAGCGGCTAATTTGAAAACCTCACTGCCTTTCCAAGGTTAAACGCAAATATACAGTAACAACTTTAAGAACGTTGGTTATGTTTAGGCAAATAAGACAACTTTGGTTATGTTTTAGGCAAGTAAAACAATTGGGTTACAGTAGATATTTTAGGCGAGTAAAAAGGTTATGGTAAAAACGACACATTTGGAGTAGGCGAGATAATTCACAGTCACACAGCTAGATAAAGTGATATTACTGGCATAGGATCAGATGAACTAATAATCTCTGTGGGGAAATGGATTGGCGCAGTAGCAAATAGTAATAGGATACAGTATTAAATAAAACAATGAAACCAACTTTTACAACATCAGAATACATTATGAGATATATTACAACACTCACACAGGCATGTAGGGTGTGCTGCATTGGAGCATAGCCTGCTGAGACAAATAAATGAGTGAAAGTTCGACATGAAAATCGACAAAAATCTGAGTACAAATTACATCATATACAAATATCAAGATAGTATGCACTAGATGTAAGATATAGGACCCGATGATCCATGTGGGACACATTTTGGAATGTAAGCCACTCATATTTGTATTCCTTTATTCTATAGTACAGACTCGTAGCACTTGCTTGGTCTATATATAGCCTATATCTCACCTTGAGTCCAAAAATAAATGTTTAATCGTTGCATCGTCTCCTCTAGCGCTCTACCCTCTCAGATGGACTCTGTGTCTGTGGTTGTTTTCTCAGTGTCGCTGATGGCTGGTGCTGACAGACGACGGACTGTCAAGGGCCTCTAGATCACACAAACAGCTTCACCAGCACACTTTCACTGTTCCACACCCTGCTCTGTGTGTTCCACACCCTGCTCCTTGTGTTACACACCCTGCTCCGTGTGTTCCACACCCTGCTCTGTGTGTTCCACACCCTGTTCCATGTGTTCCACACCCTGCTCCGTGTGTTCCACACCCTGCTCTGTGTGTTACACACCCTGCTGTGTGTGTTACACACCCTGCTCTGTGTGTTCCACACCCTGCTCCGTGTGTTCCACACCCTGCTCTGTGTGTTCCACACCCTGCTCCGTGTTCCACACCCTGCTCCGTGTGTTCCACACCCTGCTCCTTGTGTTCCACACCCTGCTCTGTGTGTTCCACACCCTGCTCCTTGTGTTCCACACCCTGCTCTGTGTGTTCCACACCCTGCTCTGTGTGTTCCACACCCTGCTCCTTGTGTTCCACACCCTGCTCTGTGTGTTCCACACCCTGCTCCTTGTGTTCCACACCCTGCTCCGTGTGTTGCACACCCTGCTCCGTGTGTTCCACACCCTGCTCCGTGTGTTCCACACCCTGCTCCGTGTGTTCCACACCCTGCTCCGTGTGTTACACACCCTGCTCCTTGTGTTCCACACCCTGCTCCGTGTGTTACACACCCTGCTCCGTGTGTTACACACCCTGCTCATTGTGTTCCACACCCTGCTCCGTGTGTTACACACCCTGCTCATTGTGTTCCACACCCTGCTCCGTGTGTTACACACCCTGCTCCGTGTGTTACACACCCTGCTCCTTGTGTTCCACACCCTGCTCCGTGTGTTACACACCCTGCTCTGTGTGTTACACACCCTGCTCATTGTGTTCCACACCCTGCTCCGTGCACGCGCAGAACGCAGGTGGACGCGTGACGCGTTATACCAAACTCAATTATTAAATGGTGAGAAAAGAAAGATGAAACTGTTCGGGCTTGGCGTATGTTTCGGTGATACTGTTAGATAACAAGACTCCCTTCTGGCAGAGATCCTCAAAGTTGTGATAAAGTCATATTCTAGTAGTGTGTTGTTTTGAATGACAAATCTTAGAGAAGAGAGAAAATGAAAAGAGTGAAATATACATTTTTCCGATGGCAGAAAAGAGAGAGGGGGGGGGGGTTGAATGAACCCCCGGGTTCATTTCTCCTGTTTGACTTTTGCACTTGACGGTGTTGTTTTACATTTCAGGTTAATTGGTGCAGAGAGTTTGTGCGTGCGTGTGTGTGTGTGTGTGTGTGTGTGTGTGTGTGTGTGTGTGTGTGTGTGTGTGTGTGTGTGCGTGTGTGTGTGTGTGTGTGTGTGTGTGTGTGTGCGTGTGCGTGCGTGTGCTATAGCTATTTTAGTAATGACCAAGTTAAGTTTTATACCTGGAAAGTGAGGAAATTTTAGGAAAGTGAATAAATTTTGGCCGGTTCTCACTTTCTCACACACCTTCAAAGGGCTGTTTGAAGGTTAACACTTGGTTTGAAGGGTTCGGGTGCTGGTGGCCAAGCCTGGATATCTGTGTGTCCTTCTCCCAGCCAGGTGCATGGGGTGCTGCAGAGCTTTTATCCTGGGCCGATCCCTGGAAATGTGTGGAATTTCTCCCAGACGCTCCATGGTCACAGTGCCCTACTCGCTCCTACTCACCCATCCCATCCACCCCCCTCCAACACCCCCCTGGATCCCCGACACCATTGACAGACACAGCCCAAAGAGCAGACACCTGGCTATGCCTGCACACACACACACACACACACACACATGCACACACACACACACACACACACACACACACACACACGCACGCACGCACGCATACACACACACACACACACACACACACACACACACACACACACACACACACACACACACACGCACGCATACACACACACACACACACACACACACACACACACACACACACACGCACGCACGCATACACACACACACACACACACACACACACACACACACACACACACACACACACACACACCCCTGGGAGCTGCAGGGAAAGTCAGGGATCAGCAGAAACACTCTAGAGAAACAGGAGAAGACAGAAGAGACCAGATGCAAGATAGTACTCAACGAGAGAGAGCGAGAGAGGCAGAGAGAGGCAGAGGGAGGGAGAGGGGAGAGAGGGAGAGAAAGCCAGACAAAAAGTGAATCTAAAACAAAAGACATAGACTATAGACATAGGCATAGACAAACAACCAAATACATCACAAAACAGTAAAAACACAATCTCCAAACATGTATGTTAACATGATGATGCCTTCAAGTTTAGATCATGACCTCTACTGCATGTCATCCCTTTCTCTCCCGGCTTTCTTCTGCTGTCCAGAAGGTCTCCATGCTGCAGAGAGTCTGGCCAGGGAAGGGTTAAGTGAAGCTTCCAGCCTGTCAGCGAGGGCGCGGCCTGCCCTGCCTGTCAGTCAGGAGTTAACACCACCTGAGAGTCCTGTCAGCCTCACTTCCTCTGCTTTCTACCGCCTGTCAATCAAGCGGCCGCACCGCAAAACCACACGTGTGTGTGTGTGTGTGTGTGTGTGTGTGTGTGTGTGTGTGTGTGTGTGTGTGTGTGTGTCTGTGTGTGTGTGTGTGTGTCTGTGTGTCTGTGTGTGTCCATGTGTCTAAGCTGAGTGTGTGTTTCTGGGGTTGTTGCATGGGTCTAGATTAAACAGGTTGACAATAATGAGACGTTGAGAATAGATTTTGAATGATTTATATAACAGCCTACATGTTCTCCATTAGGATTTTTTCTCACACACACACACACACACACACACACACACACACACACACACACGGAGGCATACAGTATAAGAGCGATCAGATACTGCGAATCAAATCAGTGTGTGCAGAAGAATCGTCGGCTTGCTCGCAGCACTTCCATGGCACGGACTGACTGGCATGTGCGATAATATCTCCTCTCAATTCACACGCTGAAAGAATGAAAATCATTTAGCTGGTGGGAAGAGAATCCCAATGCTCCCTCTGTCCTTACACACACCCTCTCTCTCTCTCTCTCTCTCTCTCTCTCTCTCTCTCTCTCACACACACACACACACACACACAACACACACACACACACACTCGCACAACCCATTATCTAAACACTGCAGGGCATGGTTCTCCTCTTTTCTCTGTCTATGTCTACACCTCGGAGGCCAAGACAAACACTAGGTGTGTGCGATACACTCATACCTCCACACACACGCGCGCACACACGCACACACACACACACACACACACACACACACACACACACACACAGACACACACACACACACACACACACACACACACAGACACAGACACACACACACACACACACACACACACACACACACACACATCCCCATATGTGGTGAAACTTAAAGGCAGGTGGGAGGTAGGGGGTGGTGATGGTGTGAAGGTGTGTGTGTGTGTGTGTGTGTGTGTGTGTGTGTGTGTGTGTGTGTGTGTGTGTGTGTGTGTGTGTGTGTTGGGAGTGGTTGTGGGGGGATGGTGCGTGCGTATGGCATCATATCAACAGAAGGAGAGCTGTCTTCTACCTGGAAAAGTACAAAGAAAGCTCTGCCACACTGAGCTGCAATTCACTATCTTCACCATAGACCGCATACAAATGGACGTATAGCCTCGAGTTTGGTATTTTGACCATCGCCATCTTGGTTCGTTGGAGCCAGAACCAGATAGCGTGAGTCCAGGGGTTTCCCACAGAGCCGCAGGGGGCATATCACTGGACAGGCACCTATTTTACTTGAAATCATGCTGTATTGAAGAAGACTTGAAACTAGCGATTGAGACCATAAACTAAGTATTCGTCATATATCAAGTGGGTCCATTTTTCCATTGACTTCCATACAATCAGACTTATTTTTGGAACCAGTGGAGTGAGGCCAAAGAATGCAGGTTTAACGGACTTCCACATTGTCTTCATTTCGCAGAATTGGAAGTTGTCCCTTATGTTGCAGCATACACACTTTCGGGTTGCAGATATATACCGCCTCAAAAGATGTATGCCTGGTCCTTGTTATTTTCAACGACCACTTGAACAAGTAAAGTCAGCTGGAGGAAGTGGAAAGTTGGTAAAAAGAAACTGGGAAAAGGATTTAGGGGAAAAGGAGTAGGAGAGGGCGAGCTATACTGTAGCACAGCCTGTCAGTGGTGCTGCAGCGGCACAGCTGTGTGGTGTCTCTGTCAGTTGGCTGGTCTCTGTTTCACAGAGAATTCCTCTGCGGCTCTCTAATAGGCTGAGAGCTCCCCCCCGGCCTCACAACACTGACCTGCTATTGGCTCCCTGGGGGCCACGGACCTCCCCCACACTCAGACAGATAACACACACACACACACATGCACACACACTGGCTCTGCACTTAAGAGAGTAGGGTGTGTATGTGTGTGTTTGAAAGAGAGAGAGTGAGTGTACACCTGTCTGTTGTACAGCTCATGTTCAAAAAATGTGCGTGGAAAAGGCATAACTTGTGAACAACCACTCAACACGCATTTGTCATTTGTGTGGAACTGAGACCAAAAAAAAAACGTGGAAAAATGTGGAAGAGAAAATGAGGGAGGAGAAGAAAGTGAGGACGAGCTGAAAGTACAAGTGCTGCTCCTGGCCTGTGCAGTCTGAAGTGGCGCCACTGGAGAACCTGTCCCGGATTATGCTGCCTTCAGGTCCTGTGGGAATAACCATCAGAACAACATGATGTTCAGAAGCTGTGACGAAGAAGTGTTCATGTATTTTGTTTTCAAACCAAAATGCCATGTTTACATTTTTCTGTAGACTTTGGTCTACTTTGATCACACTTTTCACACTCGGACACATTGCACTCAGTCAATGAAACATGTGAGTTTGTGTTTTGCTGGAAACCAAACATTACAAACATGTCAACCCGCAAATGAAACATCCCGCTAGGAGTTATGTCCTGACATTGCTTATTACGAGTTATGGTCATGAAATCTTATATTCAGGAAGTCAGCCCATTGACAACCCCAAGTTCCCAAGTAGTATTTACCATCTGGAAGCTGAGATTAACAGTTTTCCTAAGAAGCTTGTATTTACCATATTTCCCATGGGACATGAATGCAGCATTACTGCAGGATTTCCAATTATTGGGGGTGGAGCAACATTGCAGCAAGCATGCAAAATGTGGTATTGAAGGCCATATTCTGCAGGCCATATATATTTTGAAAACTTAAAATATATATATATATATAAAATAAAAGGTGAAATTTCAGTTTCACACCCTGGTTATATTTGCCTAAAACTAGACCAACTATGAGCAAGCTACATGGATTTGTGGTTCTGGTTTTGCGAGTCAGCTTTGTGTTTTGCTCCAGGCTCAGGGATGTAAGGAAAGGAGAGGAAGTGGTGGAGGTTAGTGGAGAGGGAGGCATGGAGGGATCTATCACAGAGATTAGCATTGGCAGGGCTCTGACAGGAGATCTCACAACAGACAGAGAGAGGATGAGAAGGCAGAGAAAGGGCTGGAGAACAAGGCAGAGACATGAGGCTGAGGAGAGGAGGGTGCAGAATGAAAAACACAACAGCACGGAGGGAGAGAAAAAAAGAGTTTAGCAGGAAAATACAAGAGGACGTCTTGGAAAGCGTCACGGAGAGAGTGAATGAAAGAAAGTAACAGCCCGTTCTATATTTGTTGTATGTATATTTGTATATTTGTTTGGTATGTCTTAATATCCGTGTTTAGGCGTATTTGGAAACTAGACTATAATAAACATGATTTATGGATGGGTTATATGACAGTAGTTTGGTTTCCATCCAAAGGTATCGCAAATTTTAATCGAATTTTCAGAAAGTCGGCAAAAGAAAATGCGAAATAATGTGTGTCTCCATCCGCTGTATTATGCATAGAGCTGTCAATCACCTCGTGTTTGAGGCTGTCTGCCTCTGCTGCTCTGATACATGTGCAGGCAGGTAGCGACCAAGCTCTGTTAAACACATCTACGTTATTCATTTGAAGTTTCTTGATAATCTACAAAGGTACATAGACCATAAAATGCCATTTCTGGATTACCAGGCGCTACTCTTCAACTGCAACATAACGTTATAATCCACAGAGCAATTCCAGAAGTGAGTCGCATTAATCCCAGTCTTCTGTTTAAACACACCACCATTTCTACCTTACAAGTGTAGCCCTATTTAGTGTAGCTAGCTACGCTGACATGTCAACATGAAACTGCGTGGTTTTTGAATGGAGAGACGACGATTCGCTTAATCTGTTTCAACTTTTCCACCTCCCCAAAGCGTGAAAACTTTGAGAGTTCTCACCAACCAGTCTTGCTGTCCATTGGTCTCGCAATGGACAAAGAATGATTTCTGGCAGAGGCGCTC
>NC_139642.1:29077419-29092419 GCF_964638095.1 Poromitra crassiceps
CACACACACACACACACACACACCTAATTAGACCCAGACGTGCAGGCAAACACACATCTAGATCCATACACATACATTTATGCATGCACTACACACAAATACAATACGCACACGTGCACGCGCATGCACACATGCACAGGAAGAGAGCGGTGAGGCGGCTGACAGGAGCAAACAAAAGCAGAGCCCCTAAACAAACACACAAACACAATGAGCATTGAGAGAGCTGCATAGGCGTACAGATGGAGAGAGAGACTATAAGTAGCTCCCATGTAAGTCGTGTTATCTGAACAACTCTGTTTGTGTGCGTATGTATATGTGTCCTTATGGCATTTAAAACCAGGCCATATCCTTCCTTGTTCCGCCTCCCGAAAAGCGGGCAATGGAGTGTGTGTGTGTGTGTGTGTGTGTGTGTGTGTGTCTGTCTGTGTGTGCCTGTGTGTGTGTGTGTGTGTGTGTGTGTGTGTGTGTGTGTGTGTGTGTGTGTGTGTGTGTGTGTGTGTGTGTGTGTGTGTGTGTGTGTGTGAATGAGAGAGAGAGTGATAGTAGCTGTTTTATTATTTTGAAACCACTATGAAAACAAACTTCATTGAGTGCTTGATGGGATGTGTGTGATATGTGTGTGCGCGCGCGTGTGTGTGTGTGTGTGTGTGTGTGTGTACGACTGTATGTGTGTGTGTGTGTGCATGCATGCACGTGATCGCCTAGTAGCTACTTTATTATTTTGGAAACCATACTCTTTAAACGTGACCTGTTGACAGTAAAGGCAAAAGCAGCACACAAAACAACAGTGCAGCGCACTAGGGGTCCCTTATATCCAAGCCAAATTATTGATACAGCAAATGTGTGATATCCATCTGCCGGCGTGTGGCACGGCCGAGCGAGAGAGACACCAAACACAGGGATGAGACGTGGGCCAAAGAGAAATATTTGGTCTAAGTGAAATCGGCGGTGTTTACGTTAAGAGTAGCGAGTGTTTGTTTGAAGCCTGTCTGTCTCTTCGCCGTGTACAGTAAACTTGGCCTGCAGATAAAGCCTGGGCCCTCCTCGCCTCTGAGAGACAGAGAGAAAGAGAAAGAGAGAGAGAGAGAGAGAGGGAGGGAGAACAAAATAAACACAACACAAACAAAGGCATGCTTTCCCCGCGGCTGCTATCTCCATCGTAAAACATTTACTGTACCGTGGCACCGTGGCACAACAAATAATCAGGTGACAAGTGAGCAAAACATAAATAGGGAAGCGCCGCCGACCCACAAGGAAGGCCTTCACGGAGAGAAGCGGGAAAAATCAGCTGAAGAAAAACCTATTCCACAGCCTGGTTGCCAGAATAAAATGTTGGCATTGTACGTTTCAGTCCACGGATATACGTAGAATTTGTTTCTGTAATGCCTGTACAAAGGATGCAGAGACGGAGACAAGGAAACGTTTGTTTCTTTTTTAGATAATGTTTGGGGGCATTTTGCCTTTATTTGATAGGACAGTAGCTAGACAGGAAAGGCGGGGAGAGAAACAGGAGGTGACATGCGGCAAAGGACCACGGGTCGGATTCGAACCCGAAGGTCCGAGCCTTTGTGGTACGCGTGCTACCAGGACCCATAAGACACTGAAACGTTTTTAAAGTCTTTACTGTTTTACGATTATATATGTGTGAATTGCAAAAACGTATAAAGCCGACATTTTATTCTGGCGATTAGGGTGTCTGATTCCACTGCTAAATCATTCTGGGCGGCGGGGGGGAAGTGGGGTTAGGGGCCGTATTTTGACCGCACAAGAAATGCAAGGAAAATGTGCTAAAAACAGGTATCACTCTGTGGAAAAATGTGAGGGAATAAAATGAGGACAGAACATGTTTCTGCGGACGACAGAGAAAGAGAAGCAAAGAGACAGAGATGGAAAGATAGGGAGCAGCCAAAAGGTTGAGCCGGGCCAAAGATGGAGCGATAGCTCAGCCAATAAGGTCCTGAGTGCAAGTGTGAAAGAAAGAGCCTTTTCTGTGCAGTTCACAGAGGCCGTCAAAAGAGAGTCCAAGCTCACATGGAATATTTATTCAGCAAATAGAATAAAAAGAGGGAGAGGAGAGAGGGGAGGAGGTGGAGTTTGGCGCACACGTGTGTGTGTGTGTGTGTGTGTGTGTGTGTGTGTGTGTGTGTGTGTGTGTGTGTGTGTGTGTGTGTGTTGAGGGTATCAGTCATTATGTTGTATTTTAACATCAGTCCTTATTTTCATTCATTTTCATATTACTGTAATAAATCATACTAGTTTGATATTATAGTGTAATTATTGTACAAACGAGGCCATTATTGAGACGAGCCTTTACATTGCAATTTACATTGTGAGCCACTGGGTCCGTTTGGAGGAAAATCTGCTGGATTGCTTTACGGCACAAAACAGCGTAAATGGAGTTAAAGCTTGTGAAAGTCTGGTGAAACTTAAAGGCAGGTGGAAAAATCACTTCAACATGTTTGTCCTCTTGAGGTGAAAGAAAAAACCTTCAACCAAACAAACAACATCCTCTTTGACAAGAACAAGTGTTTATGGGAAATGTGGTCTTAAGGCGAGCCACCCCTGGTGAAAAGGGTAAAACGGACGTTTTCCCTTTCTCATACTGGGAGCCCAAAATCTCCACTTCAGTAGCACTTACAGTACATATACCAAACTTTCCAGTTTTATTCTTATCTATATTCTGAAGGTTTTTACAGGGGGGTTTGTTTATATATAATTCATAGTCTGATTTATATAGCATTATTCCATGCATTATTCCAACACATGGCTTTTTTTTTTTTTTATGACTGTTGACAGTATTTTCTGATTTATGGAGTGATAAAAAATAAATAAAATCTTTGGCTCTAATATGTCAACAAAATGAAACAAGAACTTTGAACCTGGCTTTTTCCAATGTTCAGATTTCTGTCCTGGAAATGTATTCAAATTAGAACATATTTTAGTAGATAATGCCTCATTTGCATCAGAAAACTTGTAATACAAAAAAGTATTGTCTTAATGTAAATAATCAACTGGAGACTTTTCATAGTGATAGCTATATATTAGTTAAAATATTTTAGCCTATTCACCTATAGGGTCTCACCTTGCCGACCAATCGTATGCACCATGGTTTCATGTGTAAACAGTAATTGTACCAAAGTATCACAATTCATTCGACAATAATATATTGATGTTTAACGATGCTGCACAGAACCTTGAGGTTGATGATCATCACCAGCTTGAGATGTCTCCACACCTCCTGCTTACCTGCAGCTCATGTTATTCCTGTAACGTTAGCTGCAAGCTGTAAAGTCAACCCCCCAATCCCTAACATCTGATCTTCCATCATCTCTCAGCCAAACCCCCGAGGACCCCCCCCCCACACACACACACACACACACACAGCCTCACGCCCCCCCCCCACATACACACTCTCTCTCTCTCACACACACACACACACACACACACTCACACACACACACACACACACACACACACACACACACACACACACACACACACACACACACAACACACACACACACACACACACACACACAGCCTCACCCCCCAAAGACAACACAGTGCAACAAGCTGCTGCTGTGTTTTCAATACGCCCTCCTCTTCAACTCAGGACCCCCTGCTTAACAAATCACTACACCTACTGCCATGCCTGTGTGTGTGTGTGTGTGTGTGTGTGTGTGTGTGTGTGTGTGTGTGTGTGTGTGTGTGTGTGTGTGTGTGAGTGTGTGTGCGCGTGCGTGCGTGCGTGTGTGCTACACACATCTCTGTCACTCTAGTCACATGGCCATAAGCTAATTGAATGATGACAAACCACACAGCTTGCTTACCCCCCCCAGTCAGAGTTCATACTCATCCAAAACGACACTATGGAAGTCCTACGTCTTTTAATCAGCCCACTTTGTCGTCTATAAAAGAGCATCCAAACTCATGTGAACTACTTGGCCTTATTGGGCCTTATTGGTCGCACTTTGATGCTGATGTATGTTGATGGGGGAATTAGTTTTCTCCCCCGCTCGCTCGTCAGTGTCGACCCGCTAAACAAGAGCCAGCTGTACAAGCCTGTGATTGCATCTCATCTCCCCACTGTTTGGCCCAAATACCCCAACAGCACACTCCATGCCCCCAAATACCCCAACAGCACACTCCATGCCCCCAAATACCCCAACAGCACACTCCATGCCCCCAAATACCCCAACATCACACTCCATGCCCCCAAATACCCCAACATCACACTCCATGCCCCCAAATACCCCAACATCACACTCCATGCCCCCAAATACCTCAACAGCACACTCCATGCCCCCAAATACCTCAACAGCACACTCCATGCCCCCAAATACCCCAACATCACACTCCATGCCCCCAAATACCCCAACATCACACTCCATGCCCCCAAATACCTCAACAGCACACTCCATGCCCCCAAATACCCCAACATCACACTCCATGCCCCCAAATACCCCAACATCACACTCCATGCCCCCAAATACCTCAACAGCACACTCCATGCCCCCAAATACCTCAACATCACACTCCATGCCCCCAAATACCCCAACAGCACACTCCATGCCCCCAAATACCCCAACATCACACTCCATGCCCCCAAATACCCCAACATCACACTCCATGCCCCCAAATACCCCAACATCACACTCCATGCTCACTTCATCAGCAAAGAGAAGCAGAGTTGCATGTAGCCAAACGGAGCACAAGGGGAAAACATTCTGAAGACGGATGGAAAGGTGTGCAGGAGTGGGTGTACGTTGACGAAGAAAGAGAAAAAAGGACCGACTGAGAGACAGATTCAGACTGATGTTACAGGCCAACAATACAGACTGAGAGAGAGATTCAGGCCAACAATCGTTGATTCGAAGTGGGTTAGAACGACCGATGTTTATGAATGTGACCTCTTGCATTCGTGTGACCAAGTGAGTAGGCTAAGAGTCAGGGGCTGTAGAATTAGCGTAATGACAGTGACATTTTGACATCGACATGTAGGTAAAACCTCCTTACGAGAGACACGTGTTGCACTTTTAACCGTAACCCTAACCTTTGATGTTTAAACACAACCGTGTGACGTTTTCCAATTAACCCGACGCGAGGTTCATCACCTGCACGTCGCGTTTCACGCATATGTCGTTTTGGGAGTCATTGGAAATCCACTTATTCTGTCATTTCAAGCTGAGGATATGTTGGAGGTTAGAGTGGCTTACTGTACAGGCCGTGAAAGTGGTGAGCGAGAGAGAGAGAGAGAGAGAGAGAGAGAGAGAGAGAGAGAGAGAGGGTAGCTCTCACCCTGAGGGAGCCTACATTCTCCAGATAGCTGGGCTGCTCTATATGAAAGGCCCTCGCGTGGCGGGGCAGCACGCTGATTCAGCTGCACGTTATTGTCCCTCAAAGACTCTTTCTTACAGTGAAAATATTGTGATACATCTGCACATATTTAGCTCTCAGCCTCGCGCATACACACGCACGCACACACACGCACACACGCACACACGCACGCACACACACACACACACGCACGCACACACGCACATAACGAACACACACCCAGAAAGCCACACATCGAAAACACACCTCGAGTCGTGGGTATAAGAGTCAAAGAGAGGAGTCTTGGAGAGCTGTCAAACGCGCTCACATGTCCGTGGGCTCTCAAAGCAATAAAAACGCTATCTACACGTCATCGGCTACGCATCAGCCCCCAGGGAGCGCTATTGATCAAATCCAAATCCTAATCCAAAACGGGCTAACCGGCGGCCATTTCCCTCTCCGACGCTCGGTCCTTCTCTCCTTGCAGCCACGCGTGTCAAAGCCCTTTGTTATCCGAAAACAAGTGTTTTTCACTAAATGTCCAATAACGTTTTCAATGCTGCCCGCGGTTAAGCATGGTGGAAATAAGAAAGGACTCACTGGGCCTGGAATCCTTTGAAGTGCGCTGGATAGGGGGTCGGGGGTTGTGCACACAAACGAAGACGCGCACACACACACACACACACACACACACACACACACACACACACACACACATCCTTGAATTGTTAGACATGTGAAGACAGTCCGTTGACTCCCGTTGACTCCCTAACCCCTACCCTAAAGCCTTGACCTTAACTCTCACCACTGCATGCCAGCACTAACCCTTACCTTAACCTTAACCTTAATCTAACTCTAAAAGCAACCGTCACCCCTAAAAATAGCTTTTTGATTGATGTGGTCTCACCAGCGGTCCCCATAAGTGACAACTCTTTTTTATATCCTTGCGGGGACATTTGGGACCCCACAGGAGAGTAAAAAAATGCACAAAGGCACACACGCACACACGCACACCCACATACACACATGCCAGATGATATCCTCAAACATTTTCATTGAGTTTTGGCTGTGCAGACGTCCGCCCCGGCGCCGTTTGGGGGGCGGCTCATTATGCGGGGGAACGAGTCAAACGGGGTGAAGGTCTTTGCGACATCTGAGCGGCGTCCTAATATAATGACACAGTTCATTTGCTCTACTGGAGCTGTATATAGTATGTATAGGCGCGAGACCTGGGGAGAAAACCCCGCCTGACCCCGCGAGCCTTCGGACTGAGGCGCCATGAAAACACGGCCTCACTAGTCGCCTCTCTCCTCTCTCTCTCTCTCTCTCTCTCTCTCTCTCTCCCCCCTCTCTCTCTCTCTCTCTCTCTCTCTCGCTCTCTTGTTATTTGTTCAGTATGTAGTACAAATTTGCCCGTGTTGCAGGCGTATAGGGATCAGTGCGGCGAACTGTGCCCAACCTCGGCTTACCTTATGGAGCTCGTTACGGTGCCACAGAGTTCAGGCCTGACAGATCCAATAACCCCTCCACCGTCGTTCAGGGGAGAAATTGCTCGGAGCGATCCGCGCGGAAAAACGCCCAGCGCCTCACCCCGCGTTTAAAGTTATGATCCTTATCGTAATTAATTCAATAAAGCGGTAATGTGCTGCAAAGCCGGCACCCCCCTGCCTGCTCCGGCGTGCAGGAGGGATATAGACTTTCAGGACCAGGGTCTCTCGCTGACTTCAGTGTCGTGCCTAATAGGGAGCAGACAGGAGTTAGACGGCGATAGGTATGTCTCCACCGGCGCGAGTAAAGAGGCCTAATCGAATTTGTTTTAGACTTTAAAAAGATACTTTCAGGGGTTTGTGTTAATAACCTAATAATAATAAGAAATGGAAAGCCGATCCAAGGTCAACAGTGGAAGGAGGCCATTTTTAATTTGGAAAACTCGAGCGGGCTCCAAGTAATAGGCTACCATCCTGCGGATGCACACACACCGGCTTCCAGGGTCGCCCCGACATCACAGGGCTGATGGGCCCAGGACTAAATGAGTGCAACAACTGTGAAGAAGACCTGGAGAAATGTTCATGCAAAGAAACAAATACAGCCTCAATTTAGGTAGAGAGCCTAAATTAAACAACGTGCACAAGTGAATGCAGTCGTGAGTGAAATTTGTTCGGCCACATTAAAAATTAAAATTCATTTGGGAATGATCACAAGCACAAGCAAGTCAGAGTAATCAAGTTTGAGGTTTATATATTATGTATAGTCTTTCTTTACGATCAATTTCAGATAATAAATAGGCAATATTTAAGATCAAAACCATTTGATAGGTTTTTCCAAACTTTAATAATAAAAAAAACTGCTGGTAAGAATGACCATCTTATTCACTCACCGTGCCAAGACACATTACCTGGAATAATATCAATATTATCAGTGAAAACAGAGAGCATGTCCTCACAACATTTTAGAGTAATTGGGAACGCGACCTGGCTTAAGATGAAAAATAATATCCAGACGGGTGTATTGTTTTACTCAAGCCTTAATTAATTCAACAGACTTCTGGAGATTGAAACACTGATTAGACACACTAATGATTGTGTGTGTGTGTGTGTGTGTGTGTGTGTGTGTGTGTGTGTGTGTGTGTGTGTGTGTGTGTGTGTGTGTGTGTGTGTGTGTGTGTGTGTGTGTGTGTGTGTGTGTGCGCGTGTGTGTGTGTGTTAGGTGTGGATGCTTATAGGTGGTGGGTGCGCATGAATGTGTGTGTGTGTGTGTGTGTGTGTGTGTGTGTGTGTGTGTGTGCACGTGTGCACGTGGCATGCATGTGTGGCATGCGGACGTTTGCACTTTTTCTCTATTTCATAAGTGTGCCTCATAGTTGTTACTGAGACCTTTTGCCTATTGGAAATTATGCCAAAACCAGGGGGAGGAAAGAAGTATTTGGCTAAATCCAAACACTAAACCCTGCTAAAGCGAGGGCTCCAACGGCTGGAGGCTGTGAGCGCTCAGCCGTATCTCCTGTTACACTTCCAGAGGGAAGACTGGAGGCTGTGATCACCTCAGCCGTATCTCCTGTTACACTTCCAGAGGGAAGGCTGGAGGCTCTGAGCGCTCAGCTGTATCTCCTGTTACACTTCCAGAGGGAAGACTGGAGGCTGTGAGCGCTCAGCTGTATCTCCTGTTACACTTCCAGAGGGAAGGCTGGAGGCTCTGAGCGCTCAGCTGTATCTCCTGTTACACTTCCAGAGGGAAGACTGGAGGCTGTGAGCGCTCAGCTGTATCTCCTGTTACACTTCCAGAGGGAAGACTGGAGGCTGTGAGCACCTCAGCTGTATCTTCTGTTACACTTCCAGAGGGAAGACTGGAGGCTGTGAGCGCTCAGCTGTATCTCCTGCTGTTACACTTCCAGAGGGAAGACTGGAGGCTGTGAGCACCTCAGCCGTATCTTCTGTTACACTTCCAGAGGGAAGACTGGAGGCTGTGAGCACCTCAGCTGTATCTCCTGTTACACTTCCAGAGGGAAGACTGGAGGCTGTGAGCGCTCAGCTGTAACTCCTGTTACACTTCCAGAAGGAAGACTGGAGGCTGTGAGCGCTCAGCTGTAACTCCTGTTACACTTCCAGAGGGAAGACTGGAGGCTGTGAGCACCTCAGCTGTATCTCCTGTTACACTTCCAGAGGGAAGACTGGAGGCTGTGAGCACCTCAGCCGTATCTTCTGTTACACTTCCAGAGGGAAGACTGGAGGCTGTGAGCACCTCAGCTGTATCTCCTGTTACACTTCCAGAGGGAAGACTGGAGGCTGTGAGCGCTCAGCTGTATCTCCTGCTGTTACACTTCCAGAGGGAAGACTGGAGGCTGTGAGCACCTCAGCCATATCTGCTGTTACACTTCCAGAGGGATGGCTGGAGTTAGTGCGAGGTCACTGGCACAGCGAGGGACACTTGGCGACTGCGCGGTTGGCCTAAAAATGTGAATTTGTGATGAAACCCTCTCGCATGTTTTCAAATTGGGCTCCTCCTAATCCGTGCTCCAGAGCTGTAGAAAGACTTGTAATGTTGTAAACAGTAATTGGCGGGGTGATGGCAGTGTATGCAGATTTAAAACAAGCGGAGTGGCAGGTATCGCTACAGGCGATCATTGGTCAAATATCGGTCGCGAAGTCCAATGATTTCTGGAGGGGGGAGAGTTTCTGAAGTTTTGTGTGTGATGGGGTGGGGTGGTGTGGGGTAGGGGGGTCGACAGCTCTTCAGTCAGCTCAGGATATTTGACCAACGTTTGCACCCGCCCCCCCCCTCCCCCCCTCTGCGAGTCCCCCCTCGGATTGATTAAATTGGATCAAGATGACACCAATAATTGGCTCAAGCTGGGGGCCGGTGCGCAGACCCAACGATCCATATCTAACTCCTTTTGTTGGGACGGTGTCCCTTTTCCCGCGCCGGCCGCGCTCCATTTGGAACAGGTTTACCTTGGCTCCGTCACAAGCCGTCTCCGGCGGCGCAAATTCCCCCCGCTGAACGCGCATGGCGGCCCCGCTGACATCATGAGAGCGGCGGGAAAGGTTACATTTTCCGCAGATGTCTGGGAAAATTGGCTTTTTATGGTCACCCGTTTCATCCCTTCGGGGTCCCCACATTCCCGGGAGGGGAGAGAGTATTTTGGTGTGAAACGTTTCCTCGCCTTGATGTCAATATCGATGAGAGCTGAGGGGAAAAGAGAACGGATGAGAAGTGGAGGAGATGATTTATCGGGGCGGTCAGAGTGTGGAGATGTAGTGATAGCGCTTGATGTCATTGTTAATGAGAACCTGGGAACAAAAAAGGAGCTGGAAGATTTCGGGGGGATTCTGTCATGACTTGAAGGTGCAATCTGTCGCACACACAAAAAAGGGAAATGGTAAATTGAACGCTTGACAGAGAGATTGTATTTTGGCAGAAGAAACGACACACAAATTAATTTTATCTTTAGAAATCGTAAACTCAACTTGTAGTTCTGAGAGAGAGAGCGAAGATCAGACAAACCCCATAGCCTAATCAGCACTATGCTTGGCTCTGCTGAAATACAATGACTAAATATTTCATTCCCTCCACGCGGCTCATTTATTTTCGATGCAGATGGCAAAGCAAAATGTTTAAAGCTTTAATGAATTTAAAGTAAATTGTTACAAAGTGCAGCAACGTGAGCATTGAAAAGCTTAATCAGAAACAATATACACCTCACGGCTCCGGCTATGTGACCTGCCGTTGCCTGCTAAATAGGTCTGACATGTTTGTTATGCTTAGAAATTCCGGACTACTGGAATCTACTTTCGCTCTTCAGGTTGCTGATTTCTCCTGGCTCGCCACATCGCCTTGGCCCCGGCTCCCCCCGTACGGCCCAGAAAGGCACATAAACATCACACAGACCTCCGTTTAATTGTTTGATTCATGCAACCGCAGCTGCCCTCGGCCGTCCGCTGTGTCCGCCTTCGCAAAGACCAGGCATTAAGGAAAATTCATAGTCACCATGTCCGCGGGTCTGGGGTCGCTAAGGTTTACGGGACGTCAATTTCATCATCAGAGGGCGTCCGTACGCAAAGGCTCTGTCTTCTCCAATCTTACGCTACAAGGGCACGACTGTGCATGTGCTGGAAAACCAAAACGGACGCTGAATTTGGACAGAGGCGCTTTTGCACCGCAGTGAAATTAGTTTTAGGTTTTTAGTTTGAGCTATTATGTCTCTCGAATATCCAACCTAAAGCGAACTTCACCGCGGGCATTTTTGCTGCTGTCAACTGCTGCTGTCAACTGCTCTCTCTCTCTCTCCCTCCCTCTCTCTCCACGTGTCCTCCAAGTCCAAGCGGACTCCAGAAACGAGTATTTCAGCACTAGTGCTCGTCCGTGGTGTCCGCAGCTGTCCGTGGACTCATCCTCTCTGGGGACTACTACCACCAAGGCCTTAGATGACATGTCGGGCATTGGGAACAATTAAATCAAGTAAATAGCTCGGTGTTATCGCATGAGGCGATCAGAAGACCCTCCTCGCCCGCCTCCCTCGGCTGATGCATTCAATTAGGCCACGCGGCGCGTTATCTAATGCCCCGGCCACGTCCTATAGGCCCGGGTGATCCCGCTGCGCTGGAGACGCCGGCCAAAACACGGCCTGTCACATCCGATTGAACTAAAGCCGCGCGGATCCCATCTCTTCGTCACCACGGTTACTAATCAGATTTCCATCCAGCACAGCCGCTCGCAGGATCTCCTGATCAAACGCGGGGCCGGGCCCATTAGCTAACATGTTTTCTATGCGGCGGGGTCAGGCGCAGTGTCAAGCCCGGGCAGAAACACTATACCTGTCCTTTTGGAGCAGGCTGGAGGTATAGAGCCACCGGCGGGCGGGAGGGAGGGAGGGAGGAGGGGGGGGAGAGGACTTGATCTCAGGAGGGTCAGCGCCAGGACTCAACCCAGTTTCAACCCACATCAAGGGACACATCCACATAACACTGGAAAATATTAGAGTTCTATCAATCTGGCTGTTTCGGAAACACTAGAAGACCCTGACTCGTTGTTATCCACTTCAGATCCGGCTTAATTTGATTTGCCTCCTTCTAATGTTTCCTTTTCTTCATATTGTTTCACATCAGTCTGGCTTCTCAGTGATGCACGCCCCAATTGCCATCGGGATAAATGTGCAAAAACGGTGTCATGAAATAGCGATGAATTCCTGAAAGGAACTATCTCATCTCATAACATAATTTGTTGTCCTATGACTATGTCAGCAGACCAACAAAATACATTTGTTAAGCGTGTCCTTGAGCGAAATCCTTCATTGCAAATATCATTTCTATATAAGATAAATTGCTTTCTATACCTTCTGCGTGTAGCGCAGAGGTGGGAGCTCGGGTTTAAGTAACCAATCAAAGGAGGCTACAGTAATGCATAGAGTCAATGTGGAGCCAATCACACGGTCACCTGTTTATTTACACAGGGGTGACCTTTGAACTCAGCCTACGCCTGCCAAGAGGTACGGTATTAGTCATGGTAACTCGGCGTGTGCATTCGTGTGTGTGTGTGTGCGTGTGTGTGTGTGTGTGTGTGTGTGTGTGTGTGTGTGTGTGTGTGTGTGTGTGTGTGCGTGTGTGTGTGCGTGCGTGTGTGTGTGTGTGCGTGCGTGCGTGTGTGTGTGTGTGTGTGTGTGTGTGTGTGTGTGTGTGTGCGTGTGTGTGCGTGCGTGTGTGTGTGTGTGTGTGTGTGTGTGTGTGTGTGTGTGTGTGTATGACATTTGGCTGGGGCTGAGCCTCCTTCAACAGCAGCCCAAGCCAATGCCTGTCTAATTCTCCTGATCATGGGAATCAGCGGAGGTGTAAACACACAGAGCTGAAATTATCAACAGATTATATGAGTCTGAGAAAGATGTTGCCGGGAGACGGCCAATTATCATCAGCATCACTGTGTGTGTGTGTGTGTGTGTGTGTGTGTGTGTGTGTGTGTGTGTGTGTGTGTGTGTGTGTGTGTGTGTGTGTGTGTGTGTGTGTGTGTGTGTGTGTGTGTGTGTGTGTGTGTGTGTGTGTGTGTGTGTGTGTGTGCGTGTGTGTGTGAGAGAGAGAGAGAGAGAGAGAGAGAGAGAGAGAGATTGTGCATGTACAGTATGTGTTGGAGAGTGAAAACACACGCGGGCACTCCATAGTCCATTCCTATTGATTTGTTCCCCACTGAAACGGCTGAACAGCCGAGGTGAAGAGGTGCAGGGTGGGGGGAGGTGGGTGCACCTACCGCTACACCCTACTACCAGATGTGGCAGTATTGGGTGTAAAGTGCAGGGGTGGGTGGCCGAGCGCCAGAGAGAGAGGGAGAGAGAGGGAGAGAGAGGGAGAGGGAGAGAGAGGGAGAGCTGCTGATTTACCAGTGACAGATGTGAAGGTGCCCACGCCGACTGGAGACACTTCCTCTTGTTTTGAAAGCTCGCTCTACATGGGCTCCTCATGGGGTCGTCGTGTGGTGGCTCTGCACTGCCTGCGTGTTGAGGGCGATGATAGCATTACTAGCGTCCGCCAAAGAGCCAAGGAGGAAATAGAAAGGGTGCTAAAGTGACCAGGGGCACCTCTGAGACTTTGGATGAGAGCGGGACGAGATCCAATGATGGAAGGAGAGTGAGAGAACGCGGCAGAGAGACATAGCATGAAGACGGGATGGGAGAGAGAGAGAGAGTGTTGAGTGAGGCTTATTCTGTTTCACTTAATGTAACCATGGAAGGCTGGGAGCCCCAGTGCTGCCCGCTCTGGGCTCTTTAATGTAAATAGCCGTCACTGCCCCAACGCTCAGGCACATGTGAACAGGCCATCACCGTGTTATATGACTCTGTCTAACCAAACAGCACTCACAGACACCCAAATTCCTACTCCGGCTCTGTTCCCATCACGGCCAGAGAGCGAGAGAGAGAGAGTGAGAGTGAGAGCGAGATCACGGTGGTGAGAGGAAACATTTCTTTGGCACGAGGCAAAATACAATTACGCAGAGAGACGTACTTCTTCTCGAAGACAGAGGAGAGCGAGACATGGGAGCGAGGAAAACCAAGCAGAGATCTCCTGGAGTGAAAAGTTCATGATCTCTTCAGAAATGTCCTCCGTATTGAGTTCAGCGGTCTCTCCGGGACCCCTATAGCGCCATGACCTGATTGGCCGTCAGCCTGAGATTGAGGCGCCTGATTGGCTCTGGCACATTCCACAATTCTGACCCACTCCGACTTACATTCCCATTGATGTCGCCCTATCAAATCGTGGACGTCGCTCCCTATCGGAGTGCGGGAGGATCCAAAACATTTCAGCTCACAAAAGCGGCAGATAAGTCGCTTTGATCAAACACGGCAGTGACAGTACCTGCCCCATACTATTAGTTTTCACAACCTTTTCCCCTTCCCCTCCCGACTTTATTATGTCATCAACAGCATCCCATTATGGCTGAGGAGTTCAAAGTTCAAGTTCACTGGTTCAGGTCTAACTCTGTGTGCGCTGGTCCTACCGCCATCAGTCATCGGCCACGTCGCATGTGTCAAACCGTAGCGTCCGCCCCCCGGCAGTCCCTCGCCCCGTTGGCCCACGGGCTAAATCAACACCCTACATCCTCCCATTGTGCCCGCCTTGCCCGCCTCCGCAGCCCTGGCCTCCGCACGCCTGGCCATGTGGGCATACATGTATATATACGTGGGTGCCGTGCTGTCCCGGGCGTGTTACGCGTGTGCGTGGTCACGCGAGTGTGTGCCGCCGGGCCAGCGGCGGGGGGAAGCGGACGTTCACATGCATACGCATAAGCGGGAATCCATTAAGGCGCATGTAAAACAAACTCAACATGTGCGCCGCTTCCTTTTCCTATAATGGAGAGCTTTTATCCACGCCGGCCCAGAGGCGAGCCGCTAGAGGACCCGGGCCGACGCTCAGAGTTGAAAGACAAGTGCAGACCCTAAGGTCAGCGCATGTAGGTCAGAGGTCAGGGAGCGTACCGATGCTAATCAAAACTGTTTCTGTACAATGCTACGTTGCCTGATGTAGCAGACACACGAGTGGCAATGCACTTTAAATATTAGACTTGACAAAACTACAAAGGGAAACACGCAGTTATCCTGATATTTGATGGTACAAAAGAATGCAATCGACAATTTTTGGGTGTAGCAAAAAGTAACAAGAAACAAGTAACTACAATATAACTCGGTATATACCATACAGACAGTAC
>NC_139642.1:29109919-29113602 GCF_964638095.1 Poromitra crassiceps
CCAGAGGACACAGATTACAAAACACTTAAATCTCAAATCCAAAGATGAATCAATTATGGTGCAGATAATAAAATAAAATCCAAAAAATAAAAAGACCCCTTTTATTTTCTCATTCTGCATCAGCTTCCAGCTATACCATGATTCATCTTATTTTCAAAAATGAGCAAAAGAAGAGCAGATTACCGTGATGTGTGTCTGTGTGTTTCTCCTACTATCCTCAATATTTGCAAACTTTTTTCTTCCAAATTTATAATAAATAATAATCAACCGCGCAAGCTACTTTGTTCTGTTAGGTATTATTTCTTGTTGTCATGTCTCTTTGTTATCTGTTTTAAATCCACTTGAATTAGTTAATACATTTTTACTTCTGCCTGACTGTTACTCAAAAGAAGAATTTCCTCATAGTTTACTTACCCTTTTGATTAAAATAATTATCATATGATTTATTATAATTCTGCTAATAAAAGAGGACATTTAGACAAAGAAAACATTTGAAGAGCTTATTAGACTCAGGGAGATTGCTTGTAATTATTAGGCAACATATAAACTTTTATTATCAGCACAGATTAGTAGCCTATATAATTTCCAAATCATGTTAATCACAAACTACAAATCACAGTTTTGGTGATAAATATTTGAGAGTTAAAAAATAATAATAATTAACCAGCGTGAAAATATGAAAGTTTTTACCTTTGGCCCAGATTGCCTTTGGCAAGTTAAAAAGTGTTTATGTCTGCATGAGAAAGGAGAAAGTGTAGTGTGTGTGTGTGTGTGTGTGTGTGTGTGTGTGTGTGTGTGTGTGTGTGTGTGTGTGTGTGTGTGTGTGTGTGTGTGTGTGTGTGTGTGTGTGTGTGTGTGTGTGTGTGTGTGTGTGTGTGTGTGTGTGTTTTGTGTGTGTAAATTGTGTGTACATGTTTAGGACAGTCCTTATCGTCCAGACAGATTTCTCAGGTATCAGACAGTTCAGAACACATTGTAATGACAGGTCAGGAATGCGTCTCAAGGATGGACCAAAAGGTCTGCGTGAACTCTGATGTAAACACATCTGTACATATTATGAGGATATGGTTTCACATTAGCCTCCAGAAGGAAAAAGAATGTGCTCTACTTTGAAATGAACTGAAGACTGACTAATTGATCCTCGATTACAGGTTTCTCGGGTATATGGTCGCATAGTGCCACCTGGTGGTCTTTTTTGTGAGTGACTTTGGCCAATATTAGTTAGGACCACATTCAAAAATCATAAATCACTTCATAAAGCCCCCCCCCCCCCCCACCTCCCCCACCCCATATAGGCTATCATTACTGTTTTGTTGCTTTTGTTTTATATTCTTGTCTTTTTTATGGTATGGTGTCTCTTTCTCTTTACTTTTTAAATTTATTAAAAAGAAGAAGAAAGAAATCACATTAATTTAGTTTATTACATTGTAACCTTTGTTTAAAAAACGTGTTACACTGCTACACAGCATGGTGAATTTATTATTATTATTATTATTATTATTATTATTATTATTATTATAGGCTAAAGACACAATGCAAACCTTAGGCTTTTGTTTCTTGATCTATGTTTTGTCTGCTCGACTGTTGCAAAAATAGCCTATGATAGCCAATAGTAAAACAAACAAATAAAATGCTGAGGCTACATACTCACACAAACATCCCATCATTCCTGTTCAACTGCAATTCTATGACGTCATCGCCGCCCCTGTGGAAACACCATAAACCGTAATATTACTACTACTTATTTCTATCGAAGTGGCATACTCTGTACTGATGTTTAATGTATGCTTGTTGACTGTATGCTTTGGAATGAATCAATAATAAAAATAATAATAATAAAAAAAAACAGGAAAAAAAACGGTAATATTTTCGACCCATGAGCGGCAGCAATGTGCCGTAAGGCATCTAGTCTGCCGGAAAGCTATCAGAAGAAGAAGAAGAATTCTATGACGTATTAACAAACATGGCGGCGCTTGGTGCTGCAAGGTGCTTACTTCGAACCTACTCTCGGGTGAAACATGTTGAAAGAAACAAACAAATGTTTATCAGATGTAGCAAGAGGACGCTTTGCAGTGGAACACAAGACAGCAGTAAGTTTTATGTCATACAATTTAATTGCAAGATTAATATTTTCTAAACTCTAGCGCCGACCTTGTAGCATGTGTGTCGTTAGGCTCCATACACTGCCGAATATTGTATTAAAATAAACTGGCTATTATTATTCATGTTGCCTTGCTTATCGGCAAATGCGTGTAACCTTCGGTGCATTCGCCTTAAAAACGACAAGTGTGTGTGTAACGCCGTAACGTCATAAAGCTTCAGTCTTTTTTCAGTAAAATACTGTACCGCTACCGCATAGTAGCGCCTACCTACTACAGTGTATTTTAGTGGAAGAAGATTGCTACAACAAGACAAATTTCAGATTTTATTTAAATGAGTGCTGCCATTAAAATAAGTGCTCCATTGTACATTGGATAGTACATTGTTTTTATCTAGCCCCATTAAGTTCTTCGTCCCTCCGGGACAGCGTCACATAAAGTTCAGATCCCCGGTGTGAGGTACCAAGTGGTAAAACGGTTTCCTACCAGTTTCTGACGTCTGATCACAGATATAATATTCTCCTTATGGAAGCCAGCAGTATGTCCGGCGGTGTTAAAAGGATATTCCTGCATGAAACAACCGTTTAAAAGCAGTCTTTCGGCAGCCTGTGCTGAATTTAGGAGAGGAGAGACAGCCCAGTGCCGACAGGAAGCTTAGGATTCCATGATGTGTGTTTTGCTTCCCAGGTGTGCTGGAATTGTTCATTGCGCCGCCATATCCGTTTGACTGCATGTTTGCTCGCCGCGTGCAAGCGGTCCACCCTGATAGTAATATCAAACACACTCTGCTGTACATTTGGCACAGGCTGTCGAAAGACTGCTTTTAAACAGTTGTTTCACACAGGAATATCATTTTAACACCGCCGGCGGGCATACTACTGGCTTCCGTAAGGAGAATATTATATCTTCCAATCTGCGATTGGACGTCGGATACGGGTAGGAAACCGTTTGAAACACTTGGTACCTCACACCAGGGATCTGAACTTTATATGACACTGTCCCGGAGGGACGAGGAACAATTGGGACTAGTTTTTATGCAACATTACATAGCGTGTTACATGGCTTTTTGGTCTGTACATTAACCCGTATCCCTCTGCCTCAGCTCCCTCAGACATCAATGCCAGTTCCCAGTTCACGGACACAGCGGTGCAAGACATCCTGACCAGGATAACAGGCCTGGACCTGCAGAAGGTTTTCCGACCCATCAAACAGGAGTTGAAGCCACCCAAATACAAACTCCTGACTGATGAACAGCTAGAGGAGGTACTTCAATTTCTACATATATAATATCTCCTCTCTCCAAGAAATGATCACTGATGGTGTGATGATAGGCTGATACTGATGGTGTGATGATAGGCTGATACTGATGGTGTGATGATAGGCTGATACTGATGACTGACAGTATGACAGTATCAGCTAGTGATGGCCAAACAAGGCTTTCTGAAGCTCAGGTTCGTACAAAGTCTTGAAAGTTTGGAAAATGCTAGCCCCATTATGTTCCCTCACCTATTACCTCTGGCTCTGGCACGCTAGTATCCGTGATGTGAGGCACCAAGGGTAGAAAACTGTTTCTTACCCGTTTCT
>NC_139642.1:29128802-29168802 GCF_964638095.1 Poromitra crassiceps
TCCAAATTTATAATAAATAATAATCAACCGCGCAAGCTACTTTGTTCTGTTAGGTATTATTTCTTGTTGTCATGTCTCTTTGTTATCTGTTTTAAATCCACTTGAATTAGTTAATACATTTTTACTTCTGCCTGACTGTTACTCAAAAGAAGAATTTCCTCATAGTTTACTTACCCTTTTGATTAAAATAATTATCATATGATTTATTATAATTCTGCTAATAAAAGAGGACATTTAGACAAAGAAAACATTTGAAGAGCTTATTAGACTCAGGGAGATTGCTTGTAATTATTAGGCAACATATAAACTTTTATTATCAGCACAGATTAGTAGCCTATATAATTTCCAAATCATGTTAATCACAAACTACAAATCACAGTTTTGGTGATAAATATTTGAGAGTTAAAAAATAATAATAATTAACCAGCGTGAAAATATGAAAGTTTTTACCTTTGGCCCAGATTGCCTTTGGCAAGTTAAAAAGTGTTTATGTCTGCATGAGAAAGGAGAAAGTGTAGTGTGTGTGTGTGTGTGTGTGTGTGTGTGTGTGTGTGTGTGTGTGTGTGTGTGTGTGTGTGTGTGTGTGTGTGTGTGTGTGTGTGTGTGTGTGTGTGTGTGTGTGTGTGTGTGTGTGTGTGTGTGTGTGTTTTGTGTGTGTAAATTGTGTGTACATGTTTAGGACAGTCCTTATCGTCCAGACAGATTTCTCAGGTATCAGACAGTTCAGAACACATTGTAATGACAGGTCAGGAATGCGTCTCAAGGATGGACCAAAAGGTCTGCGTGAACTCTGATGTAAACACATCTGTACATATTATGAGGATATGGTTTCACATTAGCCTCCAGAAGGAAAAAGAATGTGCTCTACTTTGAAATGAACTGAAGACTGACTAATTGATCCTCGATTACAGGTTTCTCGGGTATATGGTCGCATAGTGCCACCTGGTGGTCTTTTTTGTGAGTGACTTTGGCCAATATTAGTTAGGACCACATTCAAAAATCATAAATCACTTCATAAAGCCCCCCCCCCCCCCCACCTCCCCCACCCCATATAGGCTATCATTACTGTTTTGTTGCTTTTGTTTTATATTCTTGTCTTTTTTATGGTATGGTGTCTCTTTCTCTTTACTTTTTAAATTTATTAAAAAGAAGAAGAAAGAAATCACATTAATTTAGTTTATTACATTGTAACCTTTGTTTAAAAAACGTGTTACACTGCTACACAGCATGGTGAATTTATTATTATTATTATTATTATTATTATTATTATTATTATTATAGGCTAAAGACACAATGCAAACCTTAGGCTTTTGTTTCTTGATCTATGTTTTGTCTGCTCGACTGTTGCAAAAATAGCCTATGATAGCCAATAGTAAAACAAACAAATAAAATGCTGAGGCTACATACTCACACAAACATCCCATCATTCCTGTTCAACTGCAATTCTATGACGTCATCGCCGCCCCTGTGGAAACACCATAAACCGTAATATTACTACTACTTATTTCTATCGAAGTGGCATACTCTGTACTGATGTTTAATGTATGCTTGTTGACTGTATGCTTTGGAATGAATCAATAATAAAAATAATAATAATAAAAAAAAACAGGAAAAAAAACGGTAATATTTTCGACCCATGAGCGGCAGCAATGTGCCGTAAGGCATCTAGTCTGCCGGAAAGCTATCAGAAGAAGAAGAAGAATTCTATGACGTATTAACAAACATGGCGGCGCTTGGTGCTGCAAGGTGCTTACTTCGAACCTACTCTCGGGTGAAACATGTTGAAAGAAACAAACAAATGTTTATCAGATGTAGCAAGAGGACGCTTTGCAGTGGAACACAAGACAGCAGTAAGTTTTATGTCATACAATTTAATTGCAAGATTAATATTTTCTAAACTCTAGCGCCGACCTTGTAGCATGTGTGTCGTTAGGCTCCATACACTGCCGAATATTGTATTAAAATAAACTGGCTATTATTATTCATGTTGCCTTGCTTATCGGCAAATGCGTGTAACCTTCGGTGCATTCGCCTTAAAAACGACAAGTGTGTGTGTAACGCCGTAACGTCATAAAGCTTCAGTCTTTTTTCAGTAAAATACTGTACCGCTACCGCATAGTAGCGCCTACCTACTACAGTGTATTTTAGTGGAAGAAGATTGCTACAACAAGACAAATTTCAGATTTTATTTAAATGAGTGCTGCCATTAAAATAAGTGCTCCATTGTACATTGGATAGTACATTGTTTTTATCTAGCCCCATTAAGTTCTTCGTCCCTCCGGGACAGCGTCACATAAAGTTCAGATCCCCGGTGTGAGGTACCAAGTGGTAAAACGGTTTCCTACCAGTTTCTGACGTCTGATCACAGATATAATATTCTCCTTATGGAAGCCAGCAGTATGTCCGGCGGTGTTAAAAGGATATTCCTGCATGAAACAACCGTTTAAAAGCAGTCTTTCGGCAGCCTGTGCTGAATTTAGGAGAGGAGAGACAGCCCAGTGCCGACAGGAAGCTTAGGATTCCATGATGTGTGTTTTGCTTCCCAGGTGTGCTGGAATTGTTCATTGCGCCGCCATATCCGTTTGACTGCATGTTTGCTCGCCGCGTGCAAGCGGTCCACCCTGATAGTAATATCAAACACACTCTGCTGTACATTTGGCACAGGCTGTCGAAAGACTGCTTTTAAACAGTTGTTTCACACAGGAATATCATTTTAACACCGCCGGCGGGCATACTACTGGCTTCCGTAAGGAGAATATTATATCTTCCAATCTGCGATTGGACGTCGGATACGGGTAGGAAACCGTTTGAAACACTTGGTACCTCACACCAGGGATCTGAACTTTATATGACACTGTCCCGGAGGGACGAGGAACAATTGGGACTAGTTTTTATGCAACATTACATAGCGTGTTACATGGCTTTTTGGTCTGTACATTAACCCGTATCCCTCTGCCTCAGCTCCCTCAGACATCAATGCCAGTTCCCAGTTCACGGACACAGCGGTGCAAGACATCCTGACCAGGATAACAGGCCTGGACCTGCAGAAGGTTTTCCGACCCATCAAACAGGAGTTGAAGCCACCCAAATACAAACTCCTGACTGATGAACAGCTAGAGGAGGTACTTCAATTTCTACATATATAATATCTCCTCTCTCCAAGAAATGATCACTGATGGTGTGATGATAGGCTGATACTGATGGTGTGATGATAGGCTGATACTGATGGTGTGATGATAGGCTGATACTGATGACTGACAGTATGACAGTATCAGCTAGTGATGGCCAAACAAGGCTTTCTGAAGCTCAGGTTCGTACAAAGTCTTGAAAGTTTGGAAAATGCTAGCCCCATTATGTTCCCTCACCTATTACCTCTGGCTCTGGCACGCTAGTATCCGTGATGTGAGGCACCAAGGGTAGAAAACTGTTTCTTACCCGTTTCTGACATATCGCAAATTTGAAGATAACGCTCTGTGCAGAATTTATGAGAGGAGAGGTGGCCCGATGCCGACAGGAACCTTTGGCGTTTAAGTGTTTCATGATGTGTTTTGCTTCCCAGGTGCACTGGAATTGTTCACTGCGCCGCCGTATCCATGTGACTGCAATGTTGTTGCAATGCAATGCAATGCCGCATGCAAGCGGTGCACCGTGATAGTAATGTCAAACACTGTGCTGTAAGGGCTAAGTTTTAGTAATTGAAATCATAGTGAAATCACACAATTTACTTATTTTGCTGGAGACTCCCCTGCGACCCCCTCGTCAAGCTGACGTTCGAGTATATAGGTCTAGCTGCCACCGGCAAACACCCAAGTCGAGGCTGAAGCACAAGCATGTTGTGCGGTGTGTCTCCACAGGTGAGCCGGCAGGCCACAGAGGAGGCTACAGAGCTGCTGCAGATGCCCCCAGTCCTGCTGGAGAGGAAGCCCATCAGCGATGTCCTGTCTGTGGATAAGATCCTGGAGGACATGGACACAGCCAAATACGTCTTCACTGACATCACCTTCAACATCCCACACAGGGTAGGGATGGGATGTTTGTGTTTTGTGTGTATAAGGGGGGAGTTGGATGCGTTATTTGTACATGTGTGACGTCACTGCCACCCAAAAATGCGTAACCCACGGCAGTTAACTAGTATGAATTGTGCCAAACAAATGTTAATCTCTCAAAAAGTATACATCATCACATCGCTTATATTTTGACATTCTGAGTGAGAGCAGAATTAGGTCAAGCATTTGATGTATAATATATGCATGTCGTGTTAAAGTTGTGTGAACTGTCGTTTTTTAAATTGTAAACACGGTCAGCCGGCTAGAGTCAGACGCTCAAACTCACGCTCCATAGGGTTCCATTACCGTTGCCACCCAGTGACGCGGTTTGTTTACCAAAATGCTGCTTGGCTGCGTATATATCTCTGCCTTTTTTCCTTTTTTCCCCCTTTTTTTCCATCAGGGTTTCTGTAGCTCCTGGGAAGTCTTTAAATGTCTAAAATAATTTTGGTCAACTTCAAGGACTTAAAAGGTTTTAAAGCCCCATTCAGTAAGTTTTCCACTGCGCCCTCTGCGTGCATTAGTATCGTTTACGATATCGCCGTTCAAAGTCAACAAAACACAGCGCCAGAAAGCTCTATGTACATGTTGTGACATCGGGTACTCACCACGTGATGAAATAATAATCCATAGTTCCGTGAAACATCATTTTTGTAGCAAATCCGAATCGAGTTACTTCTTGGTTTTCAGGAATACAACGCTGCGGCTGTAGAGCGCATGCGCACATCTTTTTCTTTTTTTCTTTTTTATTGCTACGGGACGTGGCAGACAAACTGCTTAGTCCCAGGGCTGGCCAATGGAGGGCGGTGTGGGATAAATAAAGGCGAGATTCTCCCTATTTCAAGTCAATCTACCATGTCCTATGACTAAAAATCTCTTATATTATAGTAAAAAATGTCAAAAATCTTACTGATTGGGGCTTTAAATACAGTTAAAAGATGCATTTTTCATGCATAATTATATTGAGAGACTGGTCTTTTTCTGGTTATCATAGCCTCAACGTGCTCTCATGCTGAGTCTCAGACAAGGACCTGCAACTGCCGGCTCCCTTTAAAACGGCCCTACTTTTCCATACATGCAGCAATGACAAAAAACAGTATTTGCCTTAAAGCCACGTTGTTGTTCTGTCAGAACGGCCTATTCGCCTTCTTGAATGTTGTGTAGTTTTCAATACTGAGGGCCAATACGGATGAGTAATTTGGGGTTTTCACCAATAGCCACTGCAGAGAGGGCGGAAGAAAAACAACGTCCATTTTTTATTGAAACGACAGACAGAGACAGGCGCGGACATGACAAAAAGAAACCTCTGTATTGAAAACTCTGCAACATTCAAATCAAGAACACGAATAATACTGTTTTTTGTGATTGCTACATGTATGGAAAAGTAAGGCCGTTGTAAAGGGAGCTCGCAGTGGATTTTGCGGGTCCTTGTCTGAGACTCGAATGAGAAGCAGGCTGAGTCTCATGTTGAGACTATGGTTATCATAGACTAAACTCACTATTTTGTATTTTGTTAAGTGACTCAGGATATCTACAATTGTCCAAATGCCGTCATTATCCGACCATATGCTGTGTTTTCTCTTCAGGAAAGGTTCATTGTTGTACGGGAGCCCGATGGCACCCTGAGAAAGGCTAGCTGGGAGGAGAGAGACCGGCTCATCCAGGTCTACTTCTCCAAGGAGGGACGCAAAATCACAGCGCCTCACATCTTCAAGGAGGAGAACCTCAAGGTACAGGATGGCAATGGGGCAGTGGTGGCCTAAAGGTTAGAAAAACAAGCTGGTGACCGGAAGGTTGTCTGTTCCCCGGGTCCAGCAGGATAAATCTGGGTGGTGAAAGTGAAAAAGCAGCGCTTGCCCCTCCATGATTACCACCACTGAGGGGCCCTTGAGCAGGGCCCTTAACCCCAACCCGTCCAGTGGAGCTGATCAGTGGCCAGCAGTTCAGACTGTGGTTGTACTGGTCAGCTTCCAGGTATGAATGTGTGTGTGAATGTGATCAGGGCAAAACTCCCCTGAATAAATAAAGGTAAACAAATATGTGTGGCAGAATGAACAGTTTTAGAGGGGGCTGAAACTAGGAATTAATAATGAGAGACTACTTTGTGAATCAGCCAATTAGGTCCTTGCCTATGAAGAGCACTTAGTCCTAATCATGAGAATATGAAAGATTATAGTATTGTTTCTGGACATACAGTGGTGGACATTTAAATCAAAGACCACACTTTTCACAACGACTTCTTTCCATTTCTTCTCTCTCTATTTTTCACCCATTATCCCACCATCAGTTGGTGTTTTCTCAGGACCGTCATGAGGATGTTTTGGACCTGTGTTTGGTCCAGTTTGAGCCAGATTCCTCAGAATACATCAGGGTAAGACGGCACTGAACATCCTGCCAACACCAACACCTGCCATCGACACCAACTGCACTGAAATCTGTACATTGTTTAAAAAGATATAAAAAAAAAAGGCGGTCCCTTGACCCTGAATTGTTCAGTTAATTCTCTTCCAATAGTTTCTTTGAGGCAGGTGCAGGATGTGTCCAATAATAGCAGAGAGTCAATATACACACTGTAGTAAATGTCTCTCCATCCTCTATGGCTTGTGTGTAGGTGCATGCAGCCACCTACGAGGACTTGGACAAGCATGGCAAGTATGATCTGCTGCGCTCCACCAGACACTTTGGAGGCATGGCCTGGTACCTGGTCAACACGCGCAGGGTGGACAGTCTCATAGTGGACATGCTGAAGAGAGACTTGTGAGTTAGTTGGTGTGTTTGTTAAATTAATGCTGGTGTGTGAGAATGCTTTGATGCTACTGTAAATGATAATCAGGTTGGAATAACTTTGACCCACTCACCCATCATTTTAAGAGCTCTGACTTACCTAAGCTGTGTGTGTGTGTGTGTGTGTGTGTGTGTGTGTGTGTGTGTGTGTGTGTGTGTGTGTGTGTGTGTGTGTGTGTGTGTGTGTGTCTGTCTGTCTGTCTGTCTGTCTGTCTGTCTGTCTGTCTGTCTGTCTTCGTGTTCCCAGGCACCAGGATGCTGTGAGCCTGGTGTCTCTGTTCCACATGGTCCACCCCCACAGCGAGTCAGCCCAGGAGGCTGCCAGCCAGCAGGCCACTGGCATCGACCTGCTCAAGGTGAGAACAACTTTAACCCTGGTTAGAAATGTCTGCTGTCTTTACTTCTTTTCCCTAGATGCCCATTCCTACATTTCTATCCAGATCTATTCAAGCCACACTTTTTACGGGAAAGGAAAGGGGAGGGGTCACAATGTAGCTTTTGAAGAGTCATGTCAAGACCATCTCATGTGAGGTTTCCTGTGTCAGAGGTTGGGCTTTTTCTCGGCGTGGGAACCGCAGGGCCAGATCCAGGACACATCAGTTCCGATTAGGCCTCACGGCTCGACCCTTGACCTCTGAGAAATGGGGAGGGACATTGGGAATGGCAGCCATTTAATGTGGAAGGTTAGCGGCGGGAGACGTCGGTGTGCATGTCCGTCTGCCAGAGTCACTGTAGTGCCGGGCCTCTCGTTTAGTCACGGCTGATACTCAAGTCACTGACACAGATGTTCAGCGTGTCTGAGCGAGGAGAGACCTGACAGCCTGACCAATTTCACTTTGCATTAACTCGTGCAGTTACATGCCCGAGTGGTTTTTAGTTTATTTCTGTAATGACTACCCCCAACTTAATGTCAATAACTTCTTTACCAGCCGCGACAGCGATGGCTCGTATTGTTTTCACCTCGTGAGTGTGTGCCATGATCTGCCATCATGGCAAAATGTGGTCCTGCAGACACCTAGGCCATTTCTCAATAAGGGTTCTTGTGTGTTCTTGCGTTCTTGTGTCCCTGTGAAACGTCAACAGTCGCAGCCCAAGTACTGTTCCAATGCAAAGTTCACATTTCGCCAAGAACGCTTAAAATTCCCGGATGTGTTCTTGACACGCCCGCTTTACCGAGGATGCTCTGGTTGGTGACTTGTGTCAACTTGGCAAGGCACATATCCCAGCATTCATTTCGGCATAAGCGGAGGCAGAACGCAGCAGAGAAGACGCCATAAGCTCCGGGATGTTTTCTTTTGCAATTTAAAGTTTTATTTCATCACTAAATTAATTTCTGATGACTTTTGATGCCTACAAGCAGGGTAGTAGGTTTCAATAAGTGCCACTTTACGAACATTTATGGAGAAAAATGGCAAAAAAGCTCCAGAGCACAATTGGCTGCATCTACTGTACATCAGCTGAGCTTTTTATTTGTGTAGTACTGCATGCGGCCTCTGTGCTGGTATTGCGCAATACCCTCAAGAACGCATCGTCTCAAACTGCCAACAGCGTTATGTGTGCCTGTGACCTAGCAAGTTCATTCTTCCAAGAATGACTAGCAAGAACGTTCTCCCCAAGAACACAAGAACAAGAACGCATTCTTGGTATTGAGAAACGGCCCTATTGTAGCGGGAACTACCACAGAAGCTGTTTTGAGTACTTTGCCAGCTGTTTATATGTCTGTCTGTCTGTCTGAGGACAGATTTTGTTAGCGCGATAGCATCAAAACCGTGCAAGATGCAGTACGAAACTTTACAGATGTGTAGTTGACATCAAAATGAAGGCCGAGTTAGAAAATGGGCGTGATCCGAGCAAGGGGTCCGGCCCCCCACATTATGCTCCTGCCCCACATTCGTTTTAAGTCACGGGTGTCGCAGCTGGTGTGATCCCATCGCAAGATGGTGTCTACTTTTGTGTGCACTACACACTACAAATAAAGAGAATGTCATGAGTATTGTACTTTTATACTCCTACAACCTTGTTAGATTAATTATGCCATCAGTTCCAGTCTCTAAATAATTAGGATGATCTGTTTCCCCTTCCACCTTTGACCCTTGTTGCTGCAGATCTATGTGCAGAAGGAGTCCCAGAGGTCAGGCTACATTGAGTTGGCCCTGCAGGCCTATGAACAGACTGCCGCCGAGAGCTCCGCTGCCTGACTGGCCCACTCCTACTACATAGAAACACATACCACCTTCCATCAATGAGGAACTGTAACCACATTGAGCTCTGCCCGCCCATATGTAAAGTATGGCAATGCTCTGTTTTCTCACTGCTTGGGTCAAGATCCACTGCTTAAATCATGTCTGAAAGAAAGCTGTACAGTGCTCAGCCACATTAAAATGCATAAAAGTCATCATTTTATGTGAGGGAAGGCAGTATAGGAGATTCTGCCAAGCTGTCTGATCTGTTTGTCTATATACATGTATTTAAATTAAAGCCGATCCCATTTTTTTATTATTATTTTATTATATATTTTTCATAACAGACACACAAAACACAGCAATACAAATACATAGTTGTGGCAGACACACACAAAACAAACAAATCGGGGGGGGGGGGGGGGGGTCACAGTCTTAAATTATTTTTATGCATAATTATGTTCCTCCTAACACATTGCTTTTCAAAGTGGGGGCCGGGGGCACTAGGAGGCCTCAGCAAATTAATGGAAATGCTTAAAAAAACATCTTCACGGGGAAGTACATTTTTCAGTTATATTTGTTAATATGACAGTATAATAAAGAATGTATTTTAGAAATATATTTAGTGTACTGTAGTGTTAACAAATATAATTGAATCCTTTCTTTCCAGATAAAAATCACATTTGCCATGACCATCTGTCTAATTGCCTGCCAGTCATCACATTCATTGTCATTTCCCCCTGGTGTGGGTAATACAGTGGTCTGACTTTGGTACAATGTTTATAATGAAAAACAGACAAGAAAAGATTTGAGATACAAATGTAACTATTAGGTTATTACATTAATACAATTAAGTAAATATATTGAGGTGGTATGGAAGTGATTTTTTGACATTTTTTAATAGCATTGTCAATGGGTTTTTAACGACATCTTGCAATAGGGTGGCCACAGCCAAAGGCTAATGCTATTTGGGGAGGCCTTGGCATGGAAAGGTTTGGGAACCCCTGTCCTAATACACAGTAGTGTCCACAGCAACACATGCATGCACATGATGTTAAATCAGGGTGTGTTTGTATATAGATACGCTTTACAATTTACTCTCCAGCAGTGTTTCTCAACATGGCGCGTGGGGACCACCCCGAGGGGCTCCTGTGGGTCCCCGACAGACCGATGAATTGCCAGCCCTCACCATTATTACATTTACAAGAAGTTTATACAAGTAGAGGCTGCAGAAGAAAGACTATTTTGATCAGTGCTTTCTCCATTATCCCTCCACCTACATACAACACAGACTGCCATGGAGGCCCGGACAAAACGACATCAAACCGTAAAACATTTCCTCAAATTTGGATCCAGGAGACAAGATTTCATCAAATGGGTCCGCGGCTCCAATGAAGGCCAAACTAGGTTGAGAATCACTGCAGCACAGCGATAGACAAGAACGTAGTAGGGCTGTGAATGTTCACTGGCTCACGATTCGATTACGATTCAGCTGTCAACGATTTGATTCCATGATGCATCACATCCTAAAAATATATATATTGATTTACTGCACATGGCTACTTTTTCATCAATTAATCCAGTCAGATAAATATCAACCCCCTTGTTTCTTTAGAAAGGTCTTTAAAAGCTGAATGCCAACATAAATTTTAAACAAGCGATTAATCTGTCAACAATTTGATTTGATGCATTGTGATGCTTCTGATAAACGATTAATTTTGACACCCCCACAAGAATGTTGACCTTGTTATATTGCAAAGGGAAGAGGGCAAGGTGTTGAGTCCCCCCCAAAAAAGCTCTCATTGTATCCCATAAACCATTTTCTCCCATATCCAGGTATAACAGGGATGATGCAGCTATGTCCATATTAAGGATATTTGAGAGTATGTCTAACTACATCCCAAAGGGCCAAACGGCTGGACAGAACTGGTTGGCAAGGGGGCTAAATAACGCTCAAATTTTGGCAAGGGAAAGCCTTTCTACATCCTTCCTAAATGCCGCACTCAGTGCCATCCTTGCTTGAGTCTTAAAATATACACTTTTCACACACTTATTATTGCATATAATTAGTAGTTAATGTAAGTGTTTAATAAAATGCACCTCTGTCCTTTTAGCCGTGTATGAGTAGGCCTACTACGCTACCTACTTGACCAATAAATCTGATTCTGATCTGCCCGGCACAGCTTCCTTCCATCTCACAATTCCAGAGGTTAGGTTTGGGCATTATTATTTATTATCATCATCACTTATTTTCAGTCTTGTATAATAGAAGAAAGCTTCTGAGCAATTCTAAAGTTACAAATTTGAATTTATCATGAGAAAATATGATTTGACACCAAGCACCCATATCAGACCAATTATACGCCTACGTCACAATGACAACAAAGCAAGCTGCGCGCGCATCGTGTAGGCAGAAAGCCGTCAGCCCAGCATTCACAGACAGTGAAAAAGCCCCGCTGTCAGGACTGCTCTATGCCCATCTGCAACACACAGTTATATTTTAGTTTTAAAATGCAGTTCTCGGCTTACTACCACAGCTTATCGCCTAGTGATAAGCAATGTAATGCATCGAAATTAACGTTGTTTAATGGGATATGTCTTACAGACCCATACGCACTATGGAGGACCAGGAGAGTCTTACGCTAATGAATAGAGTGTCCCCTTAATAATTATCCAATCGTACAATTAAAAAGAGTAATTTCAAAAAGAATTCACAAATGACGTATTAATACGTCATTAAAAAGTCGTATTTGGAAAAGGAACTTCAAAAACATCCATTAAACAATGTATTTCAAAATGGAATTACGAATACATCATTTAAAACATCATTTAATACATTGTTTCCTTATTCCTATTCGAAATAACCATTTGGAATTGTATTTGAAGTCACTATATTAAATCCCCGATTCGAAATAACGATTGGAAATGCCATTTACCCATTGCATGACACTTTTGGCCTTAGCCTAGAAAAACTGTGTAAAACAATGCAAATTAGACATGTACTTTAATTTTAAATTTGACATACCTTGTAGGCCCTGGAGAGTCTTAAGCTAATGAATAGAGTGTTCCTTTAATAATTATCTAATCGTACAATTAAAAAGAGTAATTTCAAAAAGAATTCACAAATGACGTATTAATACATCATTAAAAAGTCGTATTTGGAAAAGGAACTTCAAAAACATCCATTAAACAGTGTATTTCAAAATGGAATTACGAATACATCATTTAAAACATCATTTAAACAGTGTATTTCAAAATGGAATTACGAATACATCATTTAAAACATCATTTAATACATCATTTCCTTATTCCTATTCGAAATAAGCATTTGGAATTGTATTTGAAGTCACTATTTCAAAACCAATTCAAAAAACCGTTTGGAAAACCATTTCGTTTTAACATGACACTTTTTTGCTCTTTGTCCCCAGCCAAACAGTGTCAATCGTGAATTGAGCCCCCTAATGCAAATGAGCCATGTAACAGGCTCTCTGATTGGCTAGAGAGCTTAACTGAGCCAGGCTCTTTCGCGCCTCAAAGCTCTCTAGCCAATCAGAGAGCCTGTTACATGGCTCATTTGCATTAGGACCATGGATTCACGATTGACACTGTTTGGCTGGGGACAAAGAGCAAAAAAGTGTCATGTTAAAACAAAATGGTTTTCCAATCGGTTTTTTGAATTGGTTTTGAAATAGTGACTTCAAATACAATTCCAAATGGTTATTTCGAATAGGAATAAGGAAATTATGTATTAAATGATGTTTTAAATGATGTATTCGTAATTCCATTTTGAAATACACTGTTTAAATGATGTTTTAAATGATGTATTCGTAATTCCATTTTGAAATACACTGTTTAATGGATGTTTTTGAAGTTCCTTTTCCAAATACGACTTTTTAATGATGTATTAATACGTCATTTGTGAATTCTTTTTGAAATTACTCTTTTTAATTGTACGATTAGATAATTATTAAAGGAACACTCTATTCATTAGCTTAAGACTCTCCAGGGCCTACAAGGTATGTCAAATTTAAAATTAAAGTACATGTCTAATTTGCATTGTTTTACACAGTTTTTCTAGGCTAAGGCCAAAAGTGTCATGCAATGGGTAAATGGCATTTCCAATCGTTATTTCGAATCGGGGATTTAATATAGTGACTTCAAATACAATTCCAAATGGTTATTTCGAATAGGAATAAGGAAACAATGTATTAAATGATGTTTTAAATGATGTATTCGTAATTCCATTTTGAAATACACTGTTTAATGGATGTTTTTGAAGTTCCTTTTCCAAATACGACTTTTTAATGACGTATTAATACGTCATTTGTGAATTCTTTTTGAAATTACTCTTTTTAATTGTACGATTGGATAATTATTAAGGGGACACTCTATTCATTAGCGTAAGACTCTACTGGTCCTCCATAACGCACTGGCGCTGTCAATTGGCCAAGCCTAGTCATACATATCGTGCATTCCTTTATAACTGGGGATAGCGTAGATAATTATTCTGTAACTTGCAAAGATATATTGTTATGTTGATAATGCACACAACTCAATAATGACATTATGTAACGTTACTTGGTCGTTAACTAACTGAGCGATGTGGCTGAGCAGCCTACAGTTTCAGGCAGCTTACCTGATTATGAAATGAGCACTACAAAGTCGGGCATTTTTAATGATGTCCTTGTTCCAATCAGTTCAACTCAATAATGACATTATTTAACGTTACTTGGTCATTAACTAACCGAGCGATGTGGCTGAGCAGCCTACAGCTACAGGCAGCTTACCTGATTATGAAGAGCACTACAAAGTCGGGCATTTTTAATGATGTCCTCGTTCCAATCAGTTCAACTCAATAATGACATTATTTAACGTTACTTGGTTGTTAACTAACCGAGCGATGTGGCTGTTACTAGCAGCCTACTACAGTTTACCTGATATGAAATGAGCGAGCACTGCAAAGTCGGGCATTTTTAACGATTTCCTCTTTCGGCTTGCAACCAAAGACACCTACGGTTAGCATTAAAAGCAAGGACTAAAGTTTTACCGAATCCCGTCAACTCATACTGCTTTTAATGCAGTAGGTGTAGGTGTCTTTGGTTGCAAGCCGAAAGAGGAAATCGTTAAGAATGCCCGACTTTGCAGTGCTCGCTCATTTCATATCAGGTAAACTGTAGTAGGCTGCTAGTAACAGCCACATCGCTCGGTTAGTTAACAACCAAGTAACGTTAAATAATGTCATTATTGAGTTGAACTGATTGGAACGAGGACATCAATAAAAATGCCCGACTTTGTAGTGCTCTTCATAATCAGGTAAGCTGCCTGAAGCTGTAGGCTGCTCAGCCACATCGCTCGGTTAGTTAACGACCAAGTAACGTTACATAATGTCATTATTGAGTTGTGTGCATTATCAACATAACAATATATCTTTGCAAGTTACAGAATAATTATCTACGCTATCCCCAGTTATAAAGGAATGCACGATATGTATGACTAGGCTTGGCCAATTGACAGCGCCAGTGCGTATGGGTCTGTAAGACATATCCCATTAAACAACGTTAATTTCGATGCATAACATTGCTTATCACTAGGCGATAAGCTGTGGTAGTAAGCCGAGAACTGCATTTTAAAACTAAAATATAACTGTGTGTTGCAGATGGGCATAGAGCAGTCCTGACAGCGGGGCTTTTTCACTGTCTGTGAATGCTGGGCTGACGGCTTTTTGCCTACACGATGCGCGCGCAGCTCAATGTTGACAAGCTGTATAAGGGGTCTACACGCCTTGATTGCAGTTACCATCTCCATAGGCTGCCAGTCTGTGGGCACAACTTTTTTTTCTTCATTTTTGTTTGTTTTAAAATTCAAGATGTGCCTTTTGCTGTAGAGTACCAAATTTCGTGACCCACGTGGTGAATTCCAATGAATCAACCTAACTGTTCTGGGATCAGATCGGATCAGATACACATAGCGGAAGCTATATGGCCCACATCCATATATGGCCACGTGTGCGCAAAGAACAAACCGTGACGAGATGGTTCACGGTAATCTTGGAGTCCAGATCAAGGCAAGGGTCCAATAAATAAACCTATCTATTACATTTAGTCGCACAAACATGCTAACTCTGAAAATCGTCAATAAAGGGCTCTTTGTGTTGACTTTGCAACTCCCAGAAGTACATTTCTGTTCGGTTTCCCGCCATGGTTTCCCGTTTGTAGCGCTTGAAGACGGATGGCTACATGTGAAAGCTTTACCATTTTAGAAACTACAGAATCTTTGGATGGAAATGAACCGTCCCACATGCTTCCGCGATCCCTATTGGCTACACAAGTGTGCCAGTCAAGTGAACTAGCGCTTCATTGGCTGTCGACAAATACTGGGCGTCTGTTGTGCGTAAACGTCATAGGTATCGTCATATCGAGTGCGCGCCACCTTTGGACGGACCAAAACTTGTTTACAGCGGCTAAAACACAATTCTTTTGGTTTGTAAACCCATTTAGCAATGGAGAAATCACTGAAAAAGTCTCATGTTGATGAGACAAAGTCTCAATTGACTGTGGAGGAAACCGCGGAGTTCTGGTCTCGAGTCAGTGACGTTGAAATATCTGGCGAAGAAGAATCAGCCTCCAGCAACATAGACTCAGAGGAAGAAGAGATCGATCAGTGAGTATCTCTACATGCATTTTCATAATGTTATATTATTATTCAATGCGTTTGTTAGGCTTGATTTTCCATAATAAAAATGGCATGTGTGAATTTGTGGCATATGTTTGATTCATACAAAACAAATGTGATGTAATGCAGATGTATGCTATTTGGTACTTGTACTTTCATGACTCAGATTTTTAGCATTCATTAAATAAATAAAAGAACTATAAACTATCGATTATCCAGCCAGTAAATGGCTTTATGAATGCTATTTTGCAGTGTAATAAACAGTTCTAAGCTATACTTGGGTAATAGAAACGTGTTTACTTGGAACACAGAGCACAGGGCTGGTGATAAACAATAGGTGTGAGTGGTCACGTGGGGGATGGGGGCAGGGGAGTGGCACTGGAGACCTGGCAATGGGGGTGGGTGGGGGGATTTGATTCAAATTGCAGTCTTTCACTGCCCCCCATAAAATGGCAGATCATTTAGCCTGGGTAAACCCAGCCCCCAGTGACCTGCTCTCAGGCTTACCCTGCTCACGAGTCACAAGTCACAACGTAGTGACTGGGAACTCTGAGAGCAGGTCACGTGGGGGCTGGGTTTACCCAGGCTACAGATCATTAGCCATTTTCAGAATTCTGAGATTAAAGTCAGAGGGGAAAAAAGTCTGCATACTTTATGTGACATCACTGATGAAGTCAAAGAATGAGAGTACAGGACAGAATGTAAGGAAACAGTGGATGGATAAATCCAGAAGGAGGTGGTAATGCAACATAAATATAAAACACCACAGAAGAAGAATGTCTGGGCCTGGGGTCACAAGCCAAAAAAGGTTGGGAACCCCTGGGCTAATGCTTGTTTACTATGATTTTTTTTAGTGGAGAAGTGGAGTCACCTGACATGGACTGGGAGCCAGAGACCACCTCACCACAGAGGAAGCATCGGCCTCGGCAGACTTCACTGGCCTCCACCTCAAAAGCTGCAGATCAGCCTGCTGCTACTGTCTCCACCACCTCCCCCACTGCTGCAAGAGGTGGAAAGGGGAGAGCAAAGAGAGCAAGGGGGGCCAGGTTCTCCACTTCAAGAGTTGCAGGAACACAGGGGGGAGAAAGATGGAGCAGATTACAACATACTGCTTCCACCACCAGCTCTGAAGACGGATGGTGTGATGTAGATGAGGCAGATGTTGGGCCACCACAGCTACAGTTCAGGCCTGCCAGAGCACCTGGACCACAGGTGTTGATCCCTGCATCATACACTGCAGTGGAGCTGTTTCAGCTCTTCATGTCTGCCTCCACACTGCAGACTATTGCTATCCACTCCAATGCCTACGGGACCAAGAAACATGAGGGGAAAGCAAGGCTATGGAACATGATAAGTCTCCGAGACATGCACTCGTTCCTGGCCCTTGTGATTTACATGGGTTTTGTCCAGCTGCCCAAATTCGCAGACTACTGGAGGAGGTCTGAGCTTTACACCCTGCCACTGCCCACCAGGATCATGTCATGCAGCAGATTTCTTGATATCACGTTCGGTCTCCATCTCAGTGATCCAAAGGTGGATGCTGAGAACGAGAAGAAGAGAGGAACACCAGCCTTTGACCGCTTGTGCAAAATCAAGCCGCTGTACAACGTCATTAGGGAAGCCTGCGTGAGCCATTTCCAGCCATCACGGAACATTGCAATAAATGAGAGAACGGTGGCATCAAAGGCCACAATTGTAATCGACCCGTTTATGGAGGAAAAAACAAACAAATGTGGATATAAACTGTTTGTCCTGGCAGACTCGCTCTGTGGTTACACCTGGAACTTTTTTGTGTATGAAGGAAGGTCCCCTGTCCAGCAGGGCGAGGGTCTCAGCTATGACGTCGTCATGACCCTTCTGAAAGAAAAGCTGCTGGGCACAGGCTACAAGTTATTTGTGGATAGTTTCTACACAAGCCCCGCACTTTTTACGGACCTCCTCAAGAAGAAGATACAGGCTTGTGGCACGGCCCGGTCAAACGGGATCGGCTTCCCCAAAACCAGAGTGAACGCCTTGCCCCAAAACGCTCCGCGAGGAAGTCTGCGCTGGATCAGAGACAGTGACCTGCTGTTTGTGCAGTGGAAGGACGCACGGGACGTGTTCATGTGCTCGACCATGCACAAAGCCTTTGGAGGAGACACGGTCCAAAGGAGAGTGAAGGGAGACGATGGACAGTGGTCACGCATGGAGATCGCTGTTCCACCGGCAGTGATGGATTATAACAAGCACAAAGGGGGGGTGAGTCTCTCTGATGCCCTGCTTGGGTATTACAAGGTGCTCCACAAGACAAAGAAATGGTACAGGACATTCTTCTACCACTTTGTCGACATCGCAGTGGTGAATGCCTACATCATGCACAAGGAGTTGGCCAAGGCAAGGAAAGAAAAGGCTCTCACCCAGATAGCATTCCGGGAGACACTTGTCTTGGAGCTCTTCAAAATCGGATCAGAGACCACAGCTGCCCCTCCAACACCTGCCCCTCCTCCTCCTGGTGGTACTCACAAACCAAAGTACAGGTATCTTTCCAGCACAAAGGGTAGGGTGAGGTGCAAGATGCCGGGCTGCAAAGACAAGATAACTAATATCTACTGTCAGACCTGTGATGTAGAGCTGTGCTTCAGGCCAGATCGTGATTGCTTCAATGCCTGGCACGATCTCCATAACCTGTGAGTGAGGCAATGTCTGCTTCAAATTGTTCTGTGCAGCAATAGTCAAATCGTTTTATGTAAACAGTGCTGGATGTGTGAATGTGCAAAAATGTTCTCACTGTACTTTATTTTTTTTTTACTTTTTGGAATACTGTACTGTGTGTGGCCGTGTATGTGCATGTGCACATGCCTGCTTGCCTTCACGAGCTAGCCCAGACCCAAAGTTCTAGTGGCCAGAACCAGAGAGAGGGAGCTCCGGCTCTGGGTGGCTTCTGAGAAAATTCCCCATGGAAGTGGATGGGAAAACTGTTTCTTTTTGTGTTTTTTTACTTTGTGCAATACTTTTGTATTCGATTTTACAACCTGTATTTTTTTTCTTGCCAATTACTGTAAAGTATTTTTGTTTACCGTTTGTACTTTTCTAACACTTTTTTACTTTTACACAAGATATTTTTGCCAATATTTTTTTTTATTATACTTTACACGTTTTAATTAGTTTATCGTGTGCACGTTGATAGTTCTTATTTGTGCAGTTGTGCTCTTTTCAAAGAGTAAATAAAACTATTTGCAATGAAGTAATTTGGTTTGACTGTAACCTAAATTGGTATGTTTTTCAATTACAAAAACATCACTTTAGAGAGGTTTTGGGTAACTAAGAGATCCTGCCCTGCTGCTGCAGCTTTGATGTATTCCCTTTTGAAGCGCTTTCTGAAAATCGCGTTTAAAAAACAACACATTTACGCTTCAAAAGTCATACAAGTGATTCATGTTTGTGATTATCCTGCTGAACACAAATTACCACTCGCATAAACTTTTGTTAACCACAGACCTTATTTTATGCATTTATGTAAAAGCCCCATTAAATTTTCCCCGTTAGCTCCAACCAATGGCTCCAACATGCTACTTCAGGACTCATTCCTCATTCCATTTCTGTTTTAAAAAATGTGGAAAAATAATAAATCTTGTCTTGTATCAGAGTGCTTATGTACTGACTTTATTATGCAGACAGGTTCAGATACTAAAGGGGGAAGGGGGGGGGTGGGGGGATCATGCTTTTCAATACAGTATATATGCGACCTGCATACCGGTACTTGAAAGATATTTGTGGGGAAAATATATACAGCCCTGGCTAGAAAAACTATTGTAGTGTGATGAAGTGTTATCTCTATTACTGAGGATAGGGTACTCAAAACACTACATAACTAGTCACTGCCAGCATATGGTCCAACTCTAATAACGAATATTCATATTAGAATAATTCCTCGATGGCTTTTGATAACACCCTGGTCAACAGCAGTGTTGTTTGAGGTATGAGGAAGAAGAGGTACAAAGTAAGACCTGTTGAAAATGACTGTCCAAGGTGGTACAGCCTACAGTCAGCTGCTAGATAGAGTAAGGCACTTAGAACTGAAACAAAAACAAATACCTGTCCTTTCACTGAAATTACATCTCACTGTTTGTGTTCAGCTTTTGTTGCTGAAGTGAAAATACTGTTGATTAATAACAGACACGTGTAGTGTAAACAAGGTTGAAAAAAAATCAAGATGCTAAATCTTGCCTGGCTGCAATGGCCCCCTATTTCCCAAGATAAACACTCACAATCTAAAGCACATTGCTTTACATCCCTTTGCTTTCGACCTACCCTTCACCAGGTCCACTATGCAAAAGGCACAAAAACAAAACACTTGGGGCCATTTTCCCAGACAGCGTTTGAATTAAACTTGGAGTAGGCCTTCATTCAGAAGTGTTAATCAAGGTTAAAAAAGGAGCAAATTAATCTTTGTTCTAAAACTCAGACCATTAAATATAAATTAAGATAAATTTAGAACTATTTCAATCCATGACCCAGAAAGCAAATTGTGAATCAAGTTTAATGTTGCATTTGAGTCTGGGACTAAGATGAATCCCTGTCTGGGAAAGTGTCCCTTTGTGTTCTTTGGTCACTTTGTGAAAACTCTGGCTGATGCTGTTGAAAGATGTCTCTTTCTAATCATCCAAGAAATCATCATCCAGGTTGACATCTGTGGTGTCGATATCATCGAGGTCAAAGTTGTCCAAATCCAAGTCATCCAAGCCCTGGAAAAGATGAAAACATTTGTGTGTGTGGAAATCAAAAGTTTGTGGTTATATAAATTAATTCATTTTAGTACACATCGAATAGAAGATTACATTCTTGTGCCAATATAGGCACAGTGACCATACGCTTTACCTCGTCATTCATCTCTACCTCCAGGTCCACAGCTGGTTCCTCGGCTGCCTCCTCCGCTACCTTCCCCTCTGAGGGAGCTGCTGCTGTGGCTAAAACCTCTGGCTCCTGCTCTGGAGGAACCACCTCAGGGGGAACAAGGCGTGGCTCTGTTGCGAGCACTGTGGTCTGATCTCCTTGGACTGGAACTTGTGCTGGGACCGGCTCCATTACTGGCAGTGTATCTGGGACTGGGTCTGGGTCTAGGGCTGGAGCAGTGGCCAACTCTGAGAAAGTTTGGACAGGGACTGGGACAGACACATTCACCTCTGAGCCGACTGTGTCTTCGAAAGAGATGAGCTCCTCTACGGCTACAGATGGTGGTACCGACTCTGAAACAGGTACCTCGGTAACAGGAGTGTCACCTGTTGTGGTCATCTCTGCTGCTATGGCTTCTGTAGCAACGGTATCTGTTACCAGAGCTTCATAAAGAAGCGTTTCCACCGTTGCTACGACTTCTGTAGCAATGGTGTCTGTTGCTAATGCTTCATTAACAGGCATTTCGTCTGCTGCGATGGCTTCTGATGTCATTACATTGGCATCAAATACGAGTGTGTTGGTAACCGGGACATCCTCCGTCGCTATGGCTTCTGTTGCTACGGCCTCAGTTGGTGCATCGTTTGTGGCTATGGTTTGTGATGTCGTCTCCATAACGAGTGAGACTGTTTCGGGAACACAGGCTGCTGTTGCTATAGCTTCAATGGCAGGTACAGCATCAGTTGAGAGAGACATTTCCTGAACACCCATCTCAAGTGATGATATGTCGCCTTCCACAGGAGTGGTTTGTACCACCTCTGGCTCCACGGGGGGAGCCGCTGTAATGGGCTCTTCCAAAGGGTCTTCCTCTACAGTGGCTGGAGCCTCTTCTAGCTCGGCGGTGGTGTCGTCCTCCTCCTCCTCTGGTTCAAATGCAGCCTCCTCAAAAGAAACCGATTGTGCTGGTTTTGTCTCAGCGTGCTCTTCCGATACTGCGACAGGTGGCGGCGATGCTTCCGTTACGATGGGTTCTTCCTCTGTTGCCGTGACAGGATCAACAGGATCCGGCTCTACTGGAATGGGCTCTTCCATTACTGCCGCTTGTGTAGGTGCCGCCTCTACCACTGCTGCTGCCATGATGGTTTCATCCATGCTCTCTACCACTTCCTGCATAGATAACAGGTAGAATGAGTTAACTAGCTTGTATGCAGCTACAATCACAAGGTAAGAAACATGCTAATTCATCTAAAATGACGTCATATCTACATCTTTGACACCATTTTAGACAAATTACTGCAAAATCTCCAGTACCTCAAACAGACAATACATTTCCAACCATGGGTCACAGGGTCAGTTTGTTCAGTTCTGTTTATAGCCTTATCACACAAGCATGTCTCAAAGGGTTTTACATAGAATCATCACAGTCATACCATATATCTACACACAACATAGGTTACATACATCATATACATACTACACATTTTTACTAGATTATACACATTATGATACTCCACAAACACAGCATGCATTTGGACTTTGGGAGGAAACTGGAGCACCCAGTGGAAACCCACGCAAACACAGGGAGAACATGCAAACCCCACACAAAGGACCGGGGTGGAGATTCAAACCCATGACCTTGCTGTGAGCTAACCACCGTGCCGAAGATTATGATTATATTCAGTTATAGATGCGAGCTTCTGGTCTTTACCTCTGGCTCAGTGGACGCTCCCTTTGGCGCATAGCCTGCAGATTCCTCCAGAACATTACGGTCCTCATTGGGCTGAGGAACAGAGCAACAGTCACACATGATCTCAAACATTTCATAATGCCGAGAGTATGAACTGTTCATTCAGAAGATTCTACAATTCAACAATTGCCCTGAAAATCATACATTTTAAATGCTCCAACAATGAGTCTGAACAGAAATGTAGTTCTGTGCACATTCAAGTTTAACGTCTTTAAACTCTAAACTTTTAAGTTTAAAGCATGCAAAGTTTTCCAATCTAGTTGGCCATGCCTTCTCCACTGACCATGATGAGTGTGTATTCTGCAGCCGGTCTGACCCTGACATGAGTCTCCTTCAGGTACTGCTCAGCCAGCACAGCCTGCTGGAGGCCAGGGAACAGGTTGCTGTACTGGGTGGGGTTGGCCAGAGCATCTGCTGCCTTCTGGTTCACCTTGGCCAGGCTCTCCTTCCACAGAGTCACCACCCTGGAGGGAGGGGAGGGGGCACAATCTTTGCATCGTCCAAAAGTCGCATTTTCAAGAATAGAGAAGAAAAGTGCAGAATTTTCCCACTGATGTCATTTGATCAAAGGAGCATTTTCACTACATGGGAGACAGTAACAGCCATCAACTAGAAGAGAAAAACTGGACATCTGCCGGCGGACACAGATGGTATACTTACACTGAGTACTGACCCATGCAAACAGACAATAAAGCTGGACAGGCTGCTGTCCACACACACACACATTTACGGACAACTGTACCTTGACACCTGGCTGGGCAGATATGTTCTAGCCAGGAACGCTGCCTCTGGAAGCCGGTTTGTTTTGATGAGAAGATCCAGACATTTTTCCAATCTGGGGGGAAAATAAAAAAGTTGTGACATTGAAATTGATTTGAAATTTGGATTGAACTGTAACCCCCCATCCGCTCCCTGTCTTCCTCCACTCTGTTGTCAGACACTCACTTCCCCTGCAGGAAATAGGTGAGGAAGGCCACGTTGGTCTTGCCGTCCCGCTCGGCCCCCTCAGCCAGTTTGCCCACCATGGTGGCGTTGCCTGAGGCGGTGGCAAGCAGCAATAAGCCTCCATAATCCTGGGCTTGGTGCAGACACTCCTGGGCCAGGCTAAACTGGCTCTTTGCAGTAGCCAGCTCTGCCAGCTGCTTCCATTTCTGCTCTGACTGGAAGGCCCGCATGCCAAGGTAGCCAAGAGAGAGCAGAGAGGATTATCACAGAGGGAAACGCATGAATCTGAAGAATAATACACTACCCAACAGTTACCAAGGGAGGGATAATGTTCACGTCAGGGTCTTGATACACCCTGTTGGGGCTTATTTTGCAATTATCCTGCTTATTGCATAGCTACTTGTTACAGACAATGATTTCACATGAAATTCTGGGGGGATTTAAAATGATTCTATTACAATACAAGCTCTGAAAAATTAATTCAGCAGGCATGTGTGCAGAAGTAGGGTATTTTTGTCACAAGATGGCGCCAGCTATTTTCATTAGAAATCAACTAAATGGACTGGACTTGATTATGTGTGGGCTAATGAGTGGAACAGTGGACCTCAGACTATGTTCATTGTGCAATCAGAGTTGTGCATTCAACCAAGCAATTAAATAATACGCAATAAATGTTTCCTTGTATTCAAATCTCCAGATGTTTTGCAAAGCGCAATGAGTTGTGAGATTTTTATATGCAATTTGGAATAAATAACAGTAAAAGTTAGTGGCACACTCATCCCCTAGCATTCATACCAGAGATGCGGACTTGGACTTGGGTCACACCTAAGTGGCATGCACAGTACCTTGAGACTTGACTTGGGACTCGACTCGCACTCGAGATTTGTGACTCGTGAACAATCTTCCACTGGTACGAATGGTGTGAATGAATAATGATTTCTGTGAAGCGCTTTGGGTGTCTAGAAAAGCGCTATATAAATCCAATCATTATTATTATTATTATTATTTATTATTATCTTTATTTTTACTTTTTTTTTTGCATTAACATTAAGCAAATGTCTACTACTAATAATGTAAACTACTAATCAATGCTAATAGATAAAGGAGTGAGGACAATACAGTACATGCTTTGAATTCCTCCATTTTAGCTATGCCGTTTTCTAAGTAGACCGGATAGCATGCAGCAGATGATAGAACGCTCATGTAATTTATAAGGGACTTGACTTGGACTTGTGACCAAAGACTTGACTTGGACTTGCAAAAATGACTTGTGAGCATCTCTGATTCATACATGCATAATATCCATTGTGTGTGTGTGTGTGTGTGTGTGTGTGTGTGTGTACATGTGTGTACATGTGTGTTCTGACCTCGGCCTCCAAGGCCAGCTGGTAGGCTATCTTCAGCTCTCCCAGCTGCAGAGCCAGTTCAAAGCGGTGCTCTGGGTCTGTGGACACAGCCAGGGCTTGCTGCCTGAAGCCCTACACAACACAGGCAAACAGACACACAGGCTTACACACTTACACAGCAGCACAATCACTTGTCACACACATATTTCATAATCATTCAGAAGAGCATGGAGTTGGGTAGTCTCGGTTTCCAGACGTTTGGTGAGCGGCGCCAACAGCGCCACCTATCCACCAAACGTCTGGGAATTTACTGTTCCAAATCTGGTTCATTGAGCCCGGCGAGAATGGCCGGCAGCAGACACGCCTACATTTATTATTAGAATTTTATTTGGTAGCGGCAATGCAATGTTTCATAGTTCCAATATAGAGCAAGACACTGATGTGCTGCAAAGAAAGTTTACACCTGTTGTTTATTTTACATTAGAACACGGCTCTCTCGAATACTCGATTCTGATTGGTCAATCAACAATATTCACCGGTCATTATTTCTCGACAACCGACCGCTGCTCTGCCACACCTGGATTAATCAGTTGGTAAGAGCATTTTGTGCGCAGACGCTACTAATTAGGCCAACCAGTTGCAGCTGTGGTGTCTTGTGTGCCAATTACGAATGAAACCGCTTTGTGTTGAAAACGCTATTAAAAAATCTATTTGAATAATTATTTTTGTCAGATTATTGAATGATTTAGTTGTAGGCCGTGTTCTAAGCGGGATAATGTATACTGAGCCGGTGATTACTGGAAATAATGACCTTCAGGTGAATATTAAGCCCTCCGCTGCGCGTCGGGCTAAATCATTCACCTGTCGGTCATTATTTCCACAGTAATCACCGGCTCAGTATACATTATCCCTTACATAACTTTTCCTACCCGGAAGTGGTCCGCTTGCTACTGTGAGTCATCAGCAGGCTCTGTAACGTAGCCTCGGGAGTCGGGCTTATCGCTGGGGGAAAGACCTCTAGCCGCCAGGGCCGGATGAAACACGTCCTATTAACAGGTTATGTTTGTTTCTAAGTGATTAATATGTTTCTCCGCAAACGCGACAGCACCGGTTCTGCATGAGCGTCACTGCTCCCAGAAAGCAGGCCCGCCCACAACACTCATGATTGGTTCTCCGATGCAAGGCTTCCAACAGCACCACCTAACGTTATGAAAAGATTTAAATAGTAATATTCTCAGTCTTACAGTAGTGAAACGGATTAAGACTGAGAGCTGAGTCTAGGAGTTGAGTAATGCTCGGGCTGGGTGATATGGTTGAAATCAATATCATGGTAATCACAAGGATTTTTCTCAGTAACTACTGTATCACAATATGGTTCATGCATGAAAAATCACGTTAAATAACCAAATTAATGTTCATCTCACTACTATGCTAAGGCGGCCCGGCATTGGGCTCGGCACGGCGCACAGTTGCCTCAACTGCGGCATACTAGAAATGAGCGCACACTATTTCTAGTCTCATTGAACTGAATGGTAACGTTAGGTGTGATGTCACACAAAAAAATATTCAAATATAATATTCCTACCGTACTGCATTTTATGAGAGCTTTTAAGTAAAATGTGCTTGTCATCATCAATTTAGACAGCAGAAATGTGTCACAATATTAAAATATCTTCATGTCATGACGATGATTCCACTGAAAGACGATAAACGATCATAGATCATATTGAATTATTGCCCAGCGGTAGGTAAGGCCCTAAAGTTTAGAGCAGGATTGTGGAACAAACTCCCCAAAGAACTCATGCTAGGAAAATCGTATATTTAATCTGTGCTTAAGATACATTTTTAGAGGGGCTTTTATGTAATAATTTAGCTTTTGCATCCTTGGATTTATTCCTATCTCATACGTTACGCTATTTCTTCTTTTTACATTAAGCACTTATAGAGCATAAACTGTTTTTAAATACCGTAAGTGCTGTATGAATAAGGCCTATGATGAGAAAGAGTAGTGAGGTCCTTAGTGCCTTTGAGCAAGGCACTTCACCCCCAATTGCTTCAGCGGCTGTCACTGGCCAACAGTAGAAGAAGAAGAGAGTAGAGAGCAGCTTCCTGGTGTGAAACACTGTATGAATTAGAAAGTGTGCAGTAGTGGAAGAGAAGCACCAGAAGCTAAATGGGTAAATACATCTTAAAAGAATGCATGAGAATTGTGCCCAGAGGATGCAACTTTATCTGGCGGCCTGCTGCTCCATACCACAGACAAAAAGGCTCTGACCCTCAGTACGAACCGCTGATAAATCACACATTTGTCCAAACCTTGCATTTATAGTCTGTGCATGTGGATAGCAAAGCACAGAAACGGACAAGGACAAGGACACGCATACGGTACCTGTTTCTCCAGGAAGTTCGCCACCCGGGTCCTTTGCTCCTTGGGGATCGTGGGTAGGACCTTGTCGGCCATACCGAAGTCCCTCCTCATGACGGCCGTCTGGTACTCCAGCACGGAGAGCAGCAGGGAGTAGCTGACAATGTTCAACTCCTTGTCTCCCAAATAGAGGCGGTTGTCCTTAGGGATGTAGCCCAGCAGATACATGGTCCTACACCAGACAGAAACTAATGATGTTTAAGGTGTTTCTTTAAGAATATTAGTATGTCTGCTTAGGATAGAAGAGGAGATGTCATGTGACAAGAAGCAGATTAAAACCACAAAGCCTTGTACACATGATGTATCACATCCAGGTTCGGTCTGATGAATGATATATTTTTTCTAGATTATTTTTGGCATTTTAGTCTTTATTAGATGGGTGTTTAGGGGCAGAAATGTGCTTTGAGCGTGCGACAGGCATCGCAACACATTTCATTCTGAATCCACAAAAGCAAATGACAATTTTGCATGGTGATCTATTACCTTTCTGTAGGATCTCTGCTGTAACTAGCTTACTGCTACTTATGATGTAGCTTACTGCTACTTATGCTGTAGCTTACACAGCTCTACTGTGAAAATGTGACTTTGTTATTTGTCCGTTTCAAGCCACTGTAAACTGTGCCACAGATCTGACGATGTTGGATTACTTCATGCCTCGATTAAGATTACTTAATCTGCAAATTAACTGCAAATTAATCAAATCCTGAAGTATGGATACTGCAATAAATTCATCCTCTTTGTCCGGTGACTGTATGACACCGGACACATCACATACATTTTCCCAGCATGCCAGGTACACGAGTGCACATGCAGCGTACCTGTCCAGGTGAGCGACGGTGACGATCTCTCCTCCAACATAGTAGTTGAGTCTGTTGACGGAGTTGGTGTAGATGAAGCAGTCTCCCACCCACGCGCCTGTCTTCACCAGCTCCTGGATCTCTCCCAGCACCTGGAGAGCAGGGGCACGAGGTCACACAAAGATCAACATATGTACGTGATGGTCCAGCAGTAGAGAGGGAAAATTATGAACATCCTAGTAAACGTAAAACAAACAAAACAAAAACATTTGGCCAATTTGCCCAGTCTGACAAAAGTGAATATTCAGTTCATGTTCTCAGGAGCACTGACATCTACAGAGTATCTGCAAGTTTCAGAAAGCGAAGTGTAAGACTTTTTAATATCTTGTAATTTAATTGGATTTAAGATTAATTTAATGACCAAAATGAAGACAGAAAAAGCTGCCAAAAATAGATGATTTGTGATTGAACATAGCTAGTTCTAATAGAACATAGAAGTTCTAAAATTGTAATTGAGCAGTATATGAGTAAAGGGCACCAGGGAGTTAACCTTTTAGGGACACATTACTAATGCAGGTGTGATGAAAACAAAACATATTGTATTAACCCTGTATTCATCTAGCAGTGGACATGCATGTGGATAAAACATACTGTGATCAACCTTAAGTGCAAATATATAGTAATACAGCAAACAAAAATAAAAACCAACACTACTGCTGGTACCATTGTCATCTTAAGTGAAACTACACAATTTAAGACATTTGCCTTATTTAATTTGCCTCACGTTCCGACTCCAGTCAGTACCACTGTCTAATTTGCATCAAAAGATGCATTTTTAGAGTTGTACATTCTGCACAGTTCCATCACTGTACAGTCGGATCGGAAATACGCTCAAATGGGTTTCAGACCTCGAAGGCGTCTTCTATCCCATCTTCAGGTATCATCTCCTTGGACTCCTGGGCTGCTGACACTCTCTCTGCCATGTAGCGCAGCACAAAGAAGGACTCATCTGTGGCGATGCACACCAGCTCCCCAGAGTCAGACCAGAAGATCTAAAGATGGGAAGACAAGAAATTGTAATAGGGGCAAGGCACTCAGCACTAGCTAATTCATTCCTTTATCATTTTCCAAGACTAATTCTAGTATTAAATGAGTAATTGGAACTGGTTATAAGACTCACATGTTTAGGTTGGATCTCGATGCGGCGGACCAGTTCAGCGCTGTCCCAGTCGTAGAAGGCCAGACCACTGGATGACCTCACTCCCAGCAAGAAGCCACCATAGATCGCTATGGGACAGCAGAATACTTAGTAAGTCACACGACATCAACGCGCACACGCACACACACACACACACACACACACACACGCACACACACACACAGTCAGATCAGAAATGACCAAACAGGAAATGAACCTCACCTTCAGCCCCAAAGTCGGGTTTAAAAGCTTTCTTCTCTTTGAAGTTCTTGAAGATTTTGACCATACTGTTGCCTTCCCGGATGGCATAGCTGGAAAAGTGGTGTAACAGTACGGTCAGGTTAAAGACAGCTGAGTGAACCTTGGCTCATGTATATGTGGTGTAACAGTACGGTCAGGTTAAAGACAGCTGAGAGAACCTTGGCTCATGTATGGTACAGTTATGACAGGACTCACTCTGCAGAGTCGTGGCCCCAGACAAACTCCTGTGCCGATCCAAAGCTCTTGTTCCTCAGGGCCATGGCGGTGTAGATGATGTACTCCCCGTCTCCACACACCACTACGAACCTGGATACAAGAGAGGTAGCGCAGTGGAAACAATCACAAACATCACTGACATGTTCAACTTTACTGAGGTTCTAAAACATTTCCAATTAAAAGATTCCATACTTTTTCCACACCCAGATTGTACTTGGACAAAATAAGATCCAGGTGCAATGTGAATATCAGTGTGTTAATAAGTGTTAGTCACAGTTATTTGGAGTTGACAAGTGTTAATTGGAGAGCTGTTTATTCACACATAGAGCTGATACGGCTCCGTGGCTGTGTGTGTGTGTGTGTGTGTGTGTGTGTGTGTGTGTGTGTGTGTGTGTGTGTGTGTGTGTGTGTGTGTGTTCAAAGCCTGCATGTGGAACTTCACAATAATTTATTTCATGTATATAGTTGTGAAACTGTTAAGTGGTAACTTAACTTTGCAACCAAACGTTCATATTTTAATATCAAAATATTCACATCGTATTTGGCGTGCAACGGCTTTATCTCTGAAGCTTGTGGACTTATACACATTTGCACTGTGTTGATTGTTACACTTGTACTTCTCAGATAATATGTCGTCGTTGGCTTATAATGTATTGTAGTTGGACGGGACCCACAGGCCGGTCTCTCACCTCCCGTTGGGGTTGTGCTGGATGGTCTGGGGGTAGATCTCACAGCTGCCCATGTCCTTGATGCCCAGCGGCAGCCTTTCCCCGTCCTTGACCTCCGCCTCTCCCATGGCCTTCAGGTTGGCCTGCTGCACCTCGGAGTGGCGAGCCCACATGATCTTCCCGCTGGAGTCCATGGACAAGGCCGGCTCCTCGCGGCCCAGCTGGAACGGAGAGGAGAGGACAGAGGGTGAGGAGAGCAGGGTGAGGAGAGGAGGGTGAGGTGGAAGGAGCCACAAAACATTTGAGCCTCGTAATGAAGGTAACACTGCCTATTATCTAAATGAGCCTACATTACTACATTAATACACTACTACATTACTACATAACTCCTCGCCTGGAGCTGAATCGATGTCCTTGATTTGCTGACTGGTGATGTTTGTGGCAAATGATATGGCCCTGTCTTTGACGGTCTTTGCAGGGAGGGGCATATCTTTAAAATTTTCTGAACTATCTATCTGATTCATTCATGTATTCACCGTCCGTGAACGGCTTTCCATGCCTTACTAATATCTCCAGAGCTGCCACAAAACGAGCATTACGCCCATTTTAGTTGACTGAAAAAAATCACTTTTAGGTCTACACCAGTGATACGTTAAAAATAACTTATTCATTTCCATGTTGTTGTTTTTTTATGTCAAAGACACAGGGAGCCACTGGAGAGGGGCAAAAAGAGCCGCAGGGTGCCTACCCCTGGTCTAGCTAACCACAATCAATAAACAGAATCTATATAAACTTATATAAAGAATATGAAAAAACAAGAATAGCAAGAGAAGAGAGGGAAGGTGAGAGAGAGCAGAGAGAGGAGAAGAGAGTGAAGACGGAGAGGGGAGGAGAGAGAGAGAGAAGAGAGGGAGAAGAGGTGCTATAAATTTATTTATTTCCTCAGCACTTCACTCCTGTATGATTGTTAGAGCACCGAGGCCCTGGCCTTTGCCCTCCTTAGTCTTGGTCATAATAATAATCATAATAAATAAAAAATATCAAGGAATTGAAGCTTATTCTTCTGTTCACCGTGTTATTCTCCAGTTGTTGGTTCTAAGTGAAGTCACACTGGATAAGAGTGTCACATTATAGAGACTCTGGCAGACAGGACTAAATCCAGGACAACATTGCAGTTTACCTTGATGATGATGCTGCCTTCGTCGTAGCCCAGGGCCACGCTGTTGGAGCCGCGCTGGCCGCACACGCACCACACCCGCTCCATGCCGTAGTTGAGTGTGTTTTCTAGCCGGTAGGTGCTGGAGTGCCAGACCCGCACAGTGCCTGAGGAGATAACAGCAGGGTCAGACTGGAGAGAGATGCACTGGTTTCAGATTGTTGCTTATATCAAATATTGCATTCAAAATACACCACGAACCGTCCTCTGAGCCCGTGAGGATGATGGGCAGCTCAGGGTGGAAGCTGACGCAGGTCACATTCTGGGTGTGACCCTCCAAGGTCTGAACACAGGTTTTGTTCTGGGAGATCAAGAACGGAGCAAAATCAGATAACTGGTTACACCATCAGATAATGTAACTGGAATCGCTAAAATAGCCGTGTACACGGGTGGAGGATTGTACTATATTCATACACCTCCATCTATCATGTGCCTGTATGCTTCACCAATATGTAACAGTATAATAGAGCTCAACTGTCACGTGACATTGTGACGTCACCTTGGGTTACACCGGTAGAGTATTTCCCCTTTCATTTTTCTCCATCACGTTTCGAGAATTCCTTATCTCAAGAGTTTTAAGTCTGGAACCAAGCCAACGGGTCTTCCAGAGAATCGTGACCATAAAACATTTGATTCAGAGTTTAAAAAACATTGAAAAACTGAAATTAAAGAAAAAAAGTTCTGGGTACAAGACTGTGTATATATTATGTCGTAAGAGTGAAGAAACTACTCATCATCCCATAATCCATTCCAGAATTTCCGGCCAATCAGATTAGCGTTTCAGTCAAAGGGAGAGCACTCTGAGTGGCAGTGTGCAGGACCAGCAGTCTTGAACGGCGTCATAGCCGCAATTACAGCTATCAATGGCTAACGTTGTCATCTAATATTATGGTTAACGTAAATGTAACATACTTTCAGTCACTCAGTGGCGGTGTTTAGCCCTTTACTGAGCAAGCTGTAGCTTACGTTCATAGTATCTTAGCCAGAGATTTCACTAATGCAGTGATATGAGTGCAGGGCCCTTTTTTTATATATATATAAACAAGGATGATATCTTACAGATTTGTGGCTTCTACATGAAGATAAACCATCATTTCACCACTGGAAGACCCGTGGTAAGTCTACATTGGGTGGTTACGACATTCTGCCTAATAATCAAAATCTCATTGCAGAATATGAATGGGGAAATAATCTTCCGGGAACCGAGGTGTCACGTGACTGTTGCTGAGCTCTATAGAGACAAGAATAATAATACATATGCCATCAACTATCCTAATGAATATTTCCTTCTGGATATTCTCCATTTGAAAAGTGGCACCTACTCCAGTACAATATGATGGTCACAATAATACAGATTTTGGCATTTCTGAAGAATGATAGGGAAATGAAATGCATGGTTGACAAAATGTCAGCACTGTTACACATTTAATTGTCTATATTTTAGAAATATTGAACCTTAGGTCATATCAGAATTGATATATAACTGATGAAATTAACTGCTGCTACTACCAAGTTAGCACACTGCTACAGCATATTAAGCAACAATGAGGACATGAATCAAAGAGTGTGGTCCTGGATAGGATACCTGATAGTCCCAGATCTTGACCAGGCGGTCATCAGCCCCTGATATGAGGTAGGGCTTGTCTCCGCCGCTGTAATAGTCAATACAGTTGACTCCCTTCTCATGGCCCTCCAGAGTGAAGTTAGGAGTGTTGGAGCCCAGCTGCCACACCTACAACATTACAAACATGCTGAAAAACTGTGTGCGCGCAGTGCGTGTCTTTCAGATATGGTATATGCCAGACCAGATAAGGTATATGCCAACAAAACTCTGAATATGCATTGAAAATGGTCCAGATTCTCTCGAGAAACAATGCATATAGACTATCTTTTCTAGAGCAGGGATACTCAACTTGCTTTGCCCGGGGGCCACTTTCGTGAAATGATAGAAGGCCAGGGGCCAGTTAATAAACTAACAATATACATTTTTCTGTTGCGGATTGTAGGTTTTTGGGGTGTCAGCCGGAGTTTAGTCTGACAATGTTGTGCACACCGGATAGTTACTTAGTTAGGTTAAGTTAGTTAGGTTAAGTACATACATAAGTGCCTGGGTAGCGAGCAGACGGCAGTATTTGACAATTTAGCAGCTAAATCATAGATTATTGAAAGATATTCCATATTCCAGACTGAAATGCTATAACAGAAGTGGAGAGAGTGGCCAGAATTACATGAACATTTGGACACTTATTCAGCGGGTATCTTGCATGTTGCGTTCAGGTGCACTGTAATATTATTATTTTTTTAAGCAATTCCATCGCGGGCCACACAGGGGGCGCCCGCGGGCCGTATGTGGCCCGCAGGCCGCAAGTTGAGTATCACTGTTCTAGAGTCTAGAGCAGAGGTGGGCAAAAAAAATCCAGAGGGCCATACTGACTTACATAAAGTAAGCGAAGGGCCACACATTGGAGATCATACTTGCAACACTCCCAATTTTCGCGGGAGTCTCCCTATTTTCCTCTCCTGCTGTTATTGGTCATTTCTTGTTAATCTCCCAATTTAATATTGATACAAATCCATTGGCTGTAGCAGATGGGATTTATTAACATAATTCTGCCTTTTATTGATTTTTTTCCTTATTTTTTCTGATTTTCCCCCATTTTCTCCCCCCTGCTGCCCCGGTCGCTGCTCAACCCTCTGCCGATATGGGGAGAGCCGAGACTAGCACCATGCTTCCTCCAACACATGCACAGTAGCCACCCGCTTCTTTTCACCTGACAGGGGGAGCTTCACCGGTAGGACATAGCACATGGGAGGATCACGCTATTCCCACCAGTTCCCTTCCACCCCGACCAGACGCCCCGACTAACCAGGGAGGCGCTAGCGCAGCACCAGGACGCATACCCCCAATCCGGCTTCCCACCTTCAGGCACAGCCAAATCATGCCTGTATGGTAACACGTGGATACGAACCTGCGACCCTCGTGTTGGTAGGCAGGGAATCTACCGCAAATCGTCACAATGTATGTTGAGTACCGTACATATTTGATCAGATATGGCACATATCTGGAATTTCCCCTCAGGGATTAATAAAGTACTCTCTCTCTCTCTCTCTCTCTCCCACTCTATCTATCTATCTATCTATCTTAACAAAACTCAGAATATGCATCAGAAATAGTCCGTATTCTCGAGAGAATTTCGGAGATATCCACTTGTAATATTTCTGGATTCTGGCCCTTTTTGCCCAGTGGTACCTTGATGGTCCTGTCCAGGGAGGCGCTGGCGAACTGGTTGTTGTCTTTGGGGTTGATTACGATCTGCATGACGTAGTGAGTGTGTCCCTCAAACACCTGGGTGCACGCCCACTTCCTGTCCCAGTCCCACAGCTTGATCAACATGTCATCTAAACACAGACACACAGAGTGTGGACTCTTTTGCTTTTTGTAGTCATACACATCAAGTATCTTTTCAGACAAGTTTATGGTTTGAATATATTAACCAGCAAAATCAAGATAAACATGTATGTCCTCCGGTGTTTGTGTTTGTTTGTGTGTGTGTGTGTGTGTGTATGTGTGTTTAATTCATTCCTACCACTGCTGGTGAGGATGTAGGGCTGTGTGGGGTGGACAGCGATGCAGCGGATGTAGTCAGAGTGCGCCTCAAACATGTGAGCTCTCTCCAGAGTGTTGTAATTGAACACACGGATCTGCATGTCATCCTGGGGAGGGAGAGAGATTGAAAAAATACATGTAACCTATGCTGTGATAGTACAAGATGGCACATTACTTGACCATGGTGACTGAGAAAATCATAAGAGCATCTATGAAAAGAGAAGAGAAGCCTATTCTAAATTCAAAATAAAAATTGTGTGTATTCTAGGAGAACATTTTTAGACAGGAGGGACACTAAGAATAGAAAAAGTATGCATATCATAGGTCCTCCGATACATTTGTCTTTACTTGATTTATTGATCAATTAGTAAGATGATATTGAACCACTTGTTATAACTGTCACATTGTCATGGTTGCTATCTGAATTGAATTGAGAGATTGAGAAGAGATGATGTATGCTCACTAAAGCTCGATTTAAACTATTTTCTTTCCTCTTTCCTGAGTTCTTGCCGATTAACAGACTGCAAAATAAGCAAAAAGATGCCTAGCATTGAGTTGTACGTCTGAAACACAGATACTGACTGCTTCTATAGAGTCATCATGGTACTCACCGCTCCAGCGATGAGCCAGTGCTTCCTGGCAACAAACTTGGCCACTCTGACAGGCAGGTCACACACCTCAAAGGTTTTCACCATGGCCTACAGCACAGACACAGCATCCAAACAAGGTTAACATCACAAAGGTTTTCACCACAGACACAGCATCCAAACAAGGTTAACATCACAAAGGGTTTCACCGTGGACTACAGCACAGACACAGCATCCAGGCTTGTTTTAGGAAAAGTGCTTGTGACATCTCACACATGTGGCTTTGCGTAACAACTGAACATTTAGCCCACTTCAAAGAAAATACTATGATATATATTGTGTATGTTTATCGCCATTCAGCCTAAGAATACAGAGATATGATTTTTGGTCCATATGGCCCAGCCCTGGATGAAAACATGACTGAGTGATAGTGACCTGGCTCTCATGGTTCCACACCACCACACTGCCGCTGTAGAGGCTGGCCACCATCCACGGCTCAGAGGGGTGCAGGTCCACACTCTTCACCCGGTCAGACCGCGCCGTCAGCTTCCGCTTGATGTCCAACCGCAGAGGCTGCGAGAGAGAGAGAGTGAGAGGGAGAGAGAGAGAGAGAGAGAGAACACCAGTTCTCCACTAAGTGACCTTTTTTTACCTTTATTTATACAGGGGGAGTCTCACTGAGAGCAATGGTTTGTTTTTCAGGGGTGCCCTGTTCACATTCACACCTGGAAGCTGACCAGTACAACAGCCTGATCTGCTGGCCACTGAGCGGTTGGGGTTAAGGAGCCTTTCTCAAGGGCACCTCAGTGGTGGTGGTAATGAGAGAGAAACAAGCGCTGCCTGCGCTGCACTTTCCTCACCCAGATCCTGCCGGTCCCGGGGATTGAACCGACGACCTTCCGGTCACAAGCTTGCTGCTCTAACTTTTAGGCCAGACTATTTGGCGTCTTACTTTTTTATTTTATTTTACAAGTTAGGAATTCAGCTCACACTCACATCCAGAGTGACTTACTCTTGTGTGATATTTATTCTGCTCTGTTCCTGCAGGCTCTGAAGAGAGTTATGATGGGGGCGCGCCTGTCTCCTCATTCCACATTTTATATGCATGCCTGCTCCAATAGTTTGTCCTGAGAGTGAGTAGTTCCTTGTTGTCTCATGCAAGTGATTTACCGTATACACTTTTCATTCATTTTTTAACATGACCATAGGCCACTATTCGTACTTTATTTAAATGTGATCGACGACCGTGTCTGACAGCTTTCCTCAACGTTACCTTATATAAGCTTCTGTGTTACTTTCACTTTTTGTACATGGACTGCAATTTTAGGTTTCAATATAACAGCTTGCACTGTGGCAGCATAGCGTTGCACACTCTGGTTGCACATAACGCGTTGTGTTTACTCTTGTAACTTCTATGTTAAACAAAGTTGAAGGATAATAGTTTAGGATATAGTTTCTACCAAATGATGCATTCCACAAAATCTAGAGGAAAAACTACTAGAGTTTACATAAGAACTTCTCTGCCACGTTAAGTTGTTTGTTTGTTCCACCTACCATGTTTCCACGTTAGCGTGTACTGTGTGATGAAATGCCCGACCTCCCTGCTGCCCTCGTCGGGCTTCTCCTGTGGATCTCAGCGGAGGCAGCAGTGTAAAGCCAACCAGAATAATAATCAGTACTTCCGGTCTGAATGTTCAGAATAAACTAGCACTGTCTAATAATCACACTGACCAAATAACATTTGTCAGTTATCAGCCAGAAATATAGTCAATATTCAAGGTTTGGAACCTTTAGTGGCAAATGATAGATGGCGAAAGACTGCTTTCCCAAATCTGACAAATTGTACGCTTTTATTTTGAAGGCAAAATCATGTACTTCTGTTTTTTGTCGGTGTCTTTCTCTGTAGCTTGACACGGGTTCTTTTGGCGACGTGGATCCTGCGGGGCTTCTTCCTGTGGCAGCAGCTCGCCAGATCCGGTAGGGAAGTAGGACATGCTGTACCTGTTCTGTGCTACACTGCTAAAAATGTCCATCTTAACAACCCATTTAGTCAGCTTAGTCTGCTTAGTAAGTCTGCTTAGTTTTCAAAGCTCATGTAGGCTAAAGCTAATTTTGCACTGTTTCAAGAAGACACAGTGACACTTTTCTGAGAAATTCTTGAGACAAGTGAAACCACATAGGAAACAAGTTGAACTCCAGTGGCAGACACTGTTCCTCTTGTTTTCAGAGAAAATAGACGATGAATAAACGTTTGTCTAGATATAAAACTTTAAAATGGCATTTTTTTTGCGGTGCATTTCCAAGCTCACATGTAGGCTACCATGTAGTCATCACAACTGAGTGTAAAATTCGAAGATGTTTCTACACACACAAAATCCATCGACCATCCAACATACTATCTAACAGAGAATAGACAACACTGGATGAAATAAATGTTGCATGACGTAGCCTATTTCAGAATATCTTCTGCACTTTATTTAAAAATGCACTAGTGGCACATGCTGTATTTCTACATGCTGTCCAGTGTCCACCCCACCCCATTTTTAACACATTCTTAACACATTTTTTAAAGTATTCTAGCCTGACTCTGCCAGACAGACAGGGGCTGTATTGAGTTCACACAATACCGCCCCCGTCTGGCAGAGTCAGGTTATGAGTATTCAGGAAGTGCTTCTAGGCATAGCAAAGAACTTTTATGGAAAGAACTGAAAGCTCCATATTGCCCCATTGCAACATCAGCGCCCAGCAGCCTCCGCCATTTTTTATTTTTGGAAGCGTGACAGCGCCAAAAGAACCTCGCACAGGCTCGCAGTGGTCAGCTGCGGTAGCGCGGGCCCCTATAATCAGCCTCTCTAAACAGTGAACTCAACGGGAGAACACTCTAAATTTCGTGGATTCACATCTTTTCTGGGCGTACTGCAAATCTTGACTGAAGTGGTGTAGTGCAGGGATGTAAAACAACAACCATATTGTGGAAACTAAGCAAAATGTTTCGTTTTCTTTGTTTAGTTTTTTCAAGATAAATAGCTAATGCGGCTGTCGTCCACTCCGTCAGAAGTGTGTTGCCGTGGTTTTAACCTCGGGTCCTTTGCATTTACTATTTATCTTGAAAAAACTAAAAGAAAAAAACGAAAAATTTTGCTTAGTTTCCACAATATGGTTGTTGTTTTACATCCCTGCACTACACCACTTCAATCAAGATTTGCAGTACGCCCAGAAAAGATGTGAATCCACGAAATTTAGAGTGTTCTCCCGTTGAGTTACTGTTTAGAGAGGCTGATTATAGGGGCCCGCGCTACCGCAGCTGACCACTGCGAGGCGCATTCTGTTTCCAAAAATGGCCGGAGTTTCGTCTCTTTCCTTCCATGCTCTTTGGGCATAGTACGGTGAACAGTGTTTGGCAAGTTACTTTCAAAATGTAATATATTACATATTACTAGTTACTTTCATTTGAATGTAATACGTTACTTTACAATATTACTCTGTGTAGAGTAACTTACTTATTACACTACTTTTGCATTACTTTCACCAAAATAACAGCAGTAGCAGAATGACATCGTCGCCAGCCCTGGTTTAATGCACGGCTTACCAGGGCTGAGCCCCGGGGCGCAGGACGTGAAGGGTCCCCGAGGCTTGGATGGGGTGTGTGTGTGTGTGTGTGTGTGTGTGTGTGTGTGTGTGTGTGTGTGTGTGTGTGTGTGTGTGTGTGTGTGTGTGTGTGTGTGTGTGTGTGTGTGTGTGTGTGTGACGTGTGTGTGTGTGTGTGTGTGTGTGACGTGTGTGTGTGTGTGTGTGTGTGTGTGTGTGTGTGTGTGCGTGCGTGCGTGGCGTGCGTGTATGTGTTATGAGAGGAAGGAGAAGTGGAATTATGGTAAGGTATGGCACAACTCAACAAAATTAACTTTTGGACAGCTGATTTCACAAATGTTTTCCATGAACCCCAACCCCCATTGCGTACCTTGCCATGCCATGGCTTTTCCTGAAATGACGCCACTGCTTGATGAACAGACAATAGGCTCATTTCACAGCAACCTTTTGAGGTGGTAAGCAGGACATAACGCAGGTGTAATCATTAATGAGGGCATCTGGCACTGGAACATCTAAACAGAATGGAAGCATAAATGATGGTATTAGCGTACAGCTGCTTTACTTCCTTGCTGTGAAGTGGGTCTATAGTTGACGTGTCGTTGAAGTGTTTTTTTAATAGCCTATTATATGTGATTATGATAGCTCTGAGCTCTGAGAAGTTTAAGTTCAGGCTTTGCGTACAGCTGCTTTACTTCCTGCTTTTACCACTTCAAAAGGGTTGCTGTGAAATGGGTCTATAGTTGACATGTTGGAGTGTTTTTTTAATAGCCTATTATATGTGAATATGATAGCCCTGAGCTCAGAGAAGTTAGTTAAGTTCAGGCTTTACATCTAAAATAAAGATGTGT